>NC_136907.1:3841860-3922664 GCF_949606895.1 Notothenia rossii
ATTCAAAAACGTCCAGATGATGGAACAGGAAGTGCTAAAATGCTAACTCCTCTCTGGGTTTAGGACTCATTCCTGCACCACCTTATTGGTCCATGGCCTTATAAAAACACAGGACTAAAAGAGAGCTGAGGCAAGCTCAAGCTTTTATCAGAAGCATTCAGCAGAGGACAGGACTTGTTTTCGTTTGCTCTCCTTACCTTTGTTGTATAGCAGATAAAACCCCCCTCCTTGTCAGCGAGTAAAGAAAGTTATTTGAACGTCCTTTCAAGTTGTGTAAGCAAACCCTCGTGATGTGAACCTCAACATGTCTTCTTCCTCTGTTTCCCTCCGCTACAGTAACAACATCGTCCTTGAAACCGGCGATAAGTACAGCCTGAACGAGGATGGTTCTGAATTGGAAATAAAAGATGTCAAGAAAGTGGATGAAGGAGATTACACTTGCATCGCCAAGAACAAGGCGGGAGAGAAATCCGAGGAAGTGAGCCTGAACGTGTTCGGTAAGAGAATAACTCAGCTGACGCCAGGAGAAAGCCGCTCTCTTTCTGGCCTTTTCTTTTGACATTTGTTGTACAGCTTTCTCCTGACTCTGAGAGCAGAGCTACACAGCGTGAAGCATACAGTTTAAAGAGACGCCAGCCCTATTGGAAAGTAATTACGCCAGTCCTTAGGACATTGAAGGATATCTCAGAACTCTCTCTCCTCCAGGAACTCTGCACTGTATGTAATCAGACGCTCGCAGCTCTATTAAAGGTCAATGGTGTATGAAAACACAACTCTAATTAAGCCTGTATGTTTTACACTTGGCTTAATACTGGGCATTTAAAGCCACATGAATACATATTTGCAACAGATCAATTGAGTCAATTATGTACAGGATGTCACTCATGAGAAACATCAGCAAATGATCAGCCTTTCAGCGTTGTTGGTTGTTTTGTTTTAACACAAACTCCTATACCATCGACTACTTTATACGCTGCTTTTAATAAACACATACAATATGTAGCAGCTGTTTAAAGCAACATAACTGTTTTTTGACTTTGTGGAATGTCACCAATGATGGCAGAAACTCCAGCTAATGTTCAGTCTTTCAGCGTTTCAGCTTCTTTTAGCTGTTTTGTTTTTTATTTAACACAAACTGTACTATTATCAACCTTGCTATATGCTTCTTTTTTTAAACGAAATATAATAATTAAACAATTCTTGTTCATCTTTGAAGCACTTAAATGGTTTGGCCTAGTTGAAGCTTTGCAGTTTTCTTACCCAGTTTGTTTCTTCATGGTTGATTTGAGTCTTTGTAAGTTGCTTAGGATAAAACTCCTCAGCCAAATGTCATTTCTGTAACTAACTGAAAACTAGCCGTTAAAGTGAAGATGAGTTTAGGAGCTATCTGTGTTTCCTCCGGGGTGAGACCAAAAGTATATCAGGTTCTTTTTTTAATCAAATATAATAATAAAACAAGTCTCATTCATTTTTGAAGCACTTGAGTGGTTTGGCTAATTTGAGTCTCCTCATAGTTGATTCCCGTTATTGTAAGTTGCTTTAGATCAAAACCCCTCAGCCAAATGTAATGTAATGTTGCAACAGACATTTTTGTTTGAAAACGAGCTTTTAAAGTAAGTTGAATATGAGTTTAGGAGCTAGCTGTGCTTCCTCCAGGGTTGGTAGAGACCAAACGAGAGCTTTAACACTAGAACCGCCAACGGGTACATTTTACCCGCAGCTGTTTTTTTATTGTATGTAACTTTTTTCCCATAACATATTAAAGTGTCCCAGTCCGTGACCTTTCCTGAAAGTGTGTTATATAGCACCCTCTATTGTTAAAAATTGTCAATAGGAAGTCAGATTGAAAAAATCGCCAAATAAATTACCATTTATACCTCTATCCGCCAGCGGGTAATATTTACCTCATAGAAAATGCAGCGTAATCATGACGTGTTGCTATGGCAACGCCTTTTGTCTATTGCGGTTCCTTATAGATAGAGAGATAGATAGAGAGAGAGAGATAGATATATTGATAGATAGAGAGAGAGAGAGAGAGAGATAGATATATAGTTATAGATAGTGTAACATCTTGGAGAATACAAGATCTTGGATGACTGAGCTCACGTTGAGGACGTAATGCATGTGTGCAGGTTACGTGCCAGTTGAATAAAGATGGACAATCGGAATGAGAGAAGTAGTCTGCGTCGTCTGTTTATGTAGACAATTATATGTTTATAGAACAGAACATTACAGATGGATCGATAGATAGTTATAGATAGATAGAGAGAGATTGAGAGATTTGTACCTAAACAAAACACAAGTCTAACACCAAGTGTTTAAATCAGCACTTGTAGCGATATTTTATACTTCATGCTATCTGCACAAACTATATTATATGAAAAGCTGAGATTCCACAGATTCTATTGGTATAAATGTCATCCCTGTGCGATCAAAACTCACTGTTCTGTATGATGAATAAAAGAACATTGTACCTTGCAAATCAATAGCGCGTACATTTGACCCGTTGGCGGTTTTAGGTATACAGCGACCTCTGGCAGTTCTCGTGTTAAAAGAGAAATAAATGAAATGTACATTCCCCAAGGTTCAAGGTTCAAGGTTCTTTATTATTCATACAACCATAGCTACAGAGTAGTTATGTCGATGAAATTCTTAAGCCACAGGCTTCTCCAACAGTGCAACACGATATTACAGAAAAACAGAAAAATATAGTGCAAGTAAATATTAAATATTAAAAGCAACTGCAAAAAGGAAAGGAATAGTTTAAACAAAAAAGGGAAATAGTGAAATAAGGGTCTATATGCAAGCTATTTGAATGATGTATTAGGTAAATAGATACATGATTACTAAGTAGCAGAATGTTATGGATGTTGTTTCAGCAGTTCAGGTGTTTAACAGTCCATCCAACGTCCATCCTTCTCATCTTGTTTCTAGTGCAACCCAAGATCACGTACATGAGCAACCAGACGGCCTCAGAGTTCGATGAGCAGGTGACGCTGACCTGCGAGGCCTCAGGAGACCCCACCCCCTCCATCTCCTGGAGCTTCGAGAACCGCGTGCTCACCGAAGGAGAGCAGGTACTACTTCTTTACATTTTAAGCTTTAAGTTTTGGGTGGAAATCTCCTTTTTAATTATTTTTTTAATTATTTATTCTACTATTTCAATCAATTAGACAGTTTATACATCCAAAAAACAAACAAATGGGTAGAAGAGGGATAAAGAAGAACAAAAAAAAGTCACTTTTGGAATAGAAACACTGGCTAGAAAGAACTATATTGCAATATCAGCACACAAAGTCGTATATAATTCACATTAGTTTATTTCATATTTTTAAAACAAAGTCGGAATTTAAAGATTCAATTATTTAAAAAAACGGATCTCAAAATCATTTTCCCACGTGGCCCTAAACCTCAACTTTTTCAATACTGCTGGACTTAAATAATGTTGAATACAATACATAATACACATTACTTTATTTCCTATATCATTTTAAGATAATAGTCAGAATTTCGACTTTCTTTAAAAAAAAAAAACATTTTTGGTTTGTTCTCAAAACCCTTTTCACACATGGCCCTAAACCTCTTCAGAACTTGTTCAATGCTGCTGATCTTTTATAAATAATTTTGTAAATTAATGCAATTCCATGGTTTGATGTTCCCAAGCGTTGCTAACAGTGTTTCCTATTAATAATTAGCATTTGAAGGCTGTATTTTTGTACCATTACCATGAAAGTGCTAATTGAAAATTCACCGAAAATGAAGTGTGAGTGAGTTCGAGAAAGAGAACAAATTGTTTCAGTGAAATGACTGTAATTACTGCTGTTTGAAGCCAGAAACCCTAAACGTCCCTCCGTCTGACAATCTGATTGTTTTCCGCTGTGATAATCCACTCTGCACTTTTTCCCAGGATTATTTAAGAAGTGTTAAACCAAATTAGGGTTGTGCATTTTTGTCCTGCTTTGACGTATATCCTCGTTTCTTCGTCATGGCCTTCAGCAGCTGTGCAGATAACGCTGGATTTAAGCTCTGGCTATACAACACGGTTAAAGGCTTCTTAAGAGCTATGAATGCCGTCCTCCATGGCTCTGGTCACAGCTGCTGGAACACTCTCATTGTCCTGCTCTTATCAGCTCATTAAAATGCTATAATTTGTTGAGAAATCCATCTTAACGGTCCTTTTTTCCTGAATCCACGCATCATGAGAGCGGTGGACGGATTAGTCTCTTCAGACGGGTAATTTCCAGCTGAGGATGCAGCAAACAGTATTAAGATAATTACCTCTCTGCAGCAGGATGGAGGATTCAGGAGCAACACCTCATAGGAGAGGCCTTTATCTAGCTTTAGACACTGCAATAAATAATAATATATCTTAATGTTATGAAGAAAAAGGAAGTTTGCAGGACAAATATATGCTGCAGAGTCGCCAGGAATCGATATTTATAGGCTTATTTTTCCGCTAATACCCGTGCATATGGGTCAGTCTGTAATAGGCCCTGCCAAAAATGCATTTTATTTTTATCCTATTTTTTAAGTTGTTATTATTATTAGTTTATGTATTTATTTATGTATTTATTTATTTATTTATTTACTCATTTACTCATTTACTCTTTTATTTATTATGTATTTTATTTATTATTCATTTATTTATTTTATAATTATTTATTATTATTATTTATTATTATGTATTTTATTTATTATTCATTTATTTATTTTATTATTATTTATTATTATTATTATTTATTATTATGTATTTTATTTATTATTCATTTATTTATTTTATTATTATTTATTATTTATTATTATTATTTATTATTATGTATTATTATTTATTATTATGTATTATTACTTATTATTATTTATTTTTTATTATGATTATTTTGTATTGCTATTATTTAAATTATCCTTATTATTATTAAATCTGCATGCTTTTCTAGCTGAGTTCTGCTGACTTGTCTATATGTAGATTTTTCCTTTTTAATGTAGAAAGTAACCATAATGAAATACAAAGCGTAAAATGTTAAAGTTTGACATTTACTTTTGATTTATTCACCTCCACTCCGTCTCCCCCCTGCATCCACTTTCTCTATCGCCTTTTTTTTTTTAATGCAACCAATCGTCAATATGAAAGTGGTCTCCCGGAGCCCCTGCCTCATATTAAATAACTCGGCTCTGGTGCAGCTGTTAGAAATGAAATGCTCGTAACAACAGGAGAGTTATTCTGGGATGCAGATGCAGTGAAGCTTCAGAGCACCTGTCCCATAGCGAGAACCAGTATTTGGGCCACCGTGCCCTACTTTACAGCTGTGTGATGAATAATGTAACATCAAATATGTTACTGTGAGATGAAGCATGCTACAAGCACTAAAAATAGCACGGTCAGAACAGCATGTCCTTTCCACATGTGTGTGTTATAAGAGAATCCATAAAGATCAATGAGGCTGGTGTTCATCTGTGTTTCTCTGAAAGCACTTCACAATTAATTGCTTTTATAAAAAATCCCAATACGGACTAGTGCGTTATACAAGAGGAATGTTTAGTTAAGCTAAAATCTGTGAAAATATCTGATTGAATTATTATGGAGCTGCAGAGAAGTCCCAATGTTCAACAGACTTCATCAGAAATCCTTGTTTGGTTCAGATCGCCTTCAAATAATCGCAATATTACCATTTAAATACACTTTGAATGACAATATAACAAATGCTTATTCCTTCCAATACCACAAATCATGATGCAATTGTAATATCAGTCAAGATGATGGCATTGGGAAGCGCTCAGGCACGAGACCTGTTTGAACATTAAAGCATGGAAACATAGAGGCACAGAATACACATTTGAAACCTGGAAATTGGCATAAAATGGCCCATTTTTGTCAAATGTACTTCTTACGATAAAAATAGAGGTCTATGGCACAGTGTGTATATTATATAATGCTCTCGCTGCACAAGCAACCCTTGTTATGGTTTTAAAAAAGCAAATATTAGACACGGCTTAAATGCTCTTAATGTTAAGAGTGGGCACACATTTGCCCTGAGGCTAAGAGCATTTGCATAAGTCGAACATTTTTCAGTTTGGGTGAAATTACAAACTTATCCCAAGGCTTTAAGAGTCCAGTTTATAAATATAAGGAAAGCAGGAAATAAAGAGTCTCCAGAGAGAAGGAACATTTTGTGATCAGGTGGAGAATAACACGTTGTACTGTCAGTGGAATTTTCTATTTCTATTTTATTGCATATTTTTACTTCACTTGTGGTTATATAAATATTCTAAGTCCGTTTTTCTATTCTTATATTAGACATTTTTTACATTATCATCTTATGTTTATAAACATATTCTTAGCGTTCATATTTTTTTGCAAATTATAACCTTAACTTTTTACGTTTAAACAAATATTTGTTTTGTTTCTAATATTTTTACATCAACCTGTAATTATAAAAATATTCTAACTTTCTCTCTTTTATTGCAGATGTCTTCTTATGTCTATATCATTATATGCATTAATTCATTAATTTGTATTCATTGAGTCATAAAACCTACTTCCCCCTGGCATAAATCAAATATTCTGATTCTGAAATAGCAAAAGCGATCGAACACCACGCTGACATTGAAGCGTATAAGTCACCATGAAATCATTTGAAATAATTAACCTGTTAAAAAAGAAAGTTCAAAAACATCTCTGAGCGAGGAAAGAGGAAATTAGGGACATTTCCAACATGAGACCTACTGCTTTTACCTGACAAATGTAATTGATAAAATACTTAAAATTCATTAATTTTGCAAAGCAGAGCAGCCTCGACTTCTAGAGCTGA
Source organism: Notothenia rossii (assembly GCF_949606895.1). Taxonomy (NCBI): domain Eukaryota; kingdom Metazoa; phylum Chordata; class Actinopteri; order Perciformes; family Nototheniidae; genus Notothenia; species Notothenia rossii. Next base: position 3,848,667 of record NC_136907.1, read on the forward strand.
GTGTCGTGCCAAACGTAAAGATACATACACAAATATTTCCATTTCTTTTCATGTCAGGAGAAAGAAAGCACACCAACATTTCTCAGATTCACCAACTGTAGAGCGTCAGTGTTTGATAGCGACATTGCTTTCCTTCTAACTTTTTCCTTTTACGACTTCTGATTGGGAAACTTCTCCGAGTGTTATCATCAGTATATCATCCGTAGAGATCAGCTCCAGTATCCCTAGTTGTTCCCGTTCCCTGAGCCATTTATCACTGCCGATCAGAGGAAGCATTCGCACAGCGCGGTGCATTCACGGCTGTTTTCACTGAGTCTTATCTTTCACCTGCAACACATGCCCGCCGTCCCAGATCTCAGTGTCCGAGAGTCTTCTTCCCTTCACAGCCTGTCAGCGCGCCTCCCTCTGACTATCTATCACTGTCGGATCAGTTTTAATTTAAAGCCGTTGGTAATCAGAAAATCCCTCCGATCTTTTGGGTAATAGCTGTCACTAATTTCTCACCGGACGGTGGTTCATCATTGGCTCGTTCTCCACGCTCGGTCTTTCATTCACGTTCTATCTGGCTTTTTCAGAAACATGTGAACATTTTCAAATTCGCCATCTTGTAAAAAAGTGTAGCGGGTGTTATCATTGTATCATCTCCACATGTGTGTGTGTGTGTGTGTGTGTGTGTGTGTGTGTGTGTGTGTGTGTGTGTGTGTGTGTGTGTGTGTGTGTGTGTGTGTGTGTGTGTGTGTGTGTGTGTGTGTGTGTGTGTGTGTGTGTGTGTGTGAGGACAGGAGAAAGAGGTTAGAACAACAACAGCTCAGAGATACAGTATATGAGTGTGTGCAGCTCAGGTGTGTGTGTGCATGTCAGCATTACTGTCCTTGTGGGGACCTACATCTGTTTACACAGTCACGTGTGGGGACTAACCTCCCTTATGGGGACATAATGGAGGTCCCATGAGGGGAATCATTAATTTTAGGGTGAAGACTTGGTTAAGGTTAGGATAAGTCTCCAGGAAATGCATGTAAGTCAATGTAATGTCCCCTGAAGGGATGTATATGGTTGTGTGTGTGTGTGTGTGTGTGTGTGTGTGTGTGTGTGTGTGTGTGTGTGTGTGTGTGTGTGTGTGTGTGTGTGTGTGTGTGTGTGTGTGTGTGTGTGTGTGTGTATGTGTGTCTATGTGTCTCTGTGTGTGTGTGTGTGTGTGTGTATGTGTGTCTATGTGTCTCTGTGTGTGTGTGTGTGTGTGTGTGTGTGTGTGTGTGTGTGTGTGTGTGTTTATTCACACCATTAGAGTACAATCATGGCTACACACTTATTACTAAAGGTGGATAAGTGGAGGACACCGCTCCACATACACGAGCGAGCTAATCAGAAGCATTACCCCATGATGAGAAAGACACTGATTTGAAAAGTGTTTAGATATGGGTAATGGCTAAATCATAATTATCTTTTCGTGCTCTTTTTCCCTTTCCAATACGGCTGCGTCATTAATAAATAACCTCATGTTGCTTTAGGAGAAACCAGTTAAGCATTTTGACCAGTTCTTGAAACTCCCTGAATGAAATAAGCCAGTAGTCCTATATAAAGTCACACAAAATCACCAGCTGTGATGAACACATTAATGCATCAACAATCAAAATACAGTCATTTAATATGACTCTGAAATGGACCTAACGAATTACTTTTACATTTTGAAACCAATTTTTCTACCACTGATTATAACATAAAGTAAATCTCAAACTGCGTATACCTTTATTTCTGTAGAACCAGTATTGACTGCGAGCATACGTCTGTGTTAAGATGTTGAAATGTGTTACCCCACCTCCCGGGTATGAAGATCAATGCACATTCTCTGAGCCCGCGCTGGGCCATCGATCACAGCGTGCATTATGTCTGCATTATCAGAGTTGCATCACTGTTGCATAAACAATTCAATACAGGCCTCTGTGACGGATGACTCACCGGGCAATTCTGAAGCTGTTTACCCCTCTTCTCTTTTCAAATGGATGTTAATAGATTTGTTCTGCATTGAGGTATGTCTCCAACAATGATTGAGAGAAATGTGTTTCTAGCCAATTTGATAAAACATTCCAAATCAAAGGTATGATCCTTCAAACAGGCACATGCTCTGCAGCCTCCAAAGCTCACTGCGCTGCACTGTGTTGCTTCTCTTTCCTTTCTAGGCTTCTTGGACGCGACCAGACAAATATGAGGTATGGCTGCTAAAAACAGTAGCCTGACTGTAGTTGTATTAGCACAAACTTACACAGTAGAAACCCCCCCCCCTCCCCCCTCACCACCACCACCACCACCTTTTTAACTTCAGAGCAGGAGTGTTGTCACTTAGCCCACTTGTAATGCTCGCTACATTAGTTGTGCACTAAATATGTAGCCCATTAGACCCGTAGTACAGTGCGTTTCATCCATTTAGTTCCAGAAACACTTCGACTTGCCCTATTTACTTGTCCCAGTTTATTTTTGTCGACAAATTTCATGTTGAGACGCCGAGACTTTCACAGTAGATTAGAGTAGATGTTGGTCATTTAGCATGCTGCTATTTCCTGCTGCACGGTCTGGTTAGTTCGAACACTTTGCTTTATTCACGGAAGAAACAAAATGCTCACAAACACTGTCTGCTCTGCTGAGGCCTAGCTAGATGCTAACCAAATGCTAATGGTTTTTGCCAATGGATTGATGGGTCTGCATTTCCTTTTTGTTCATAACGTTAACATTCACTTTAACCACGTACTTATGCAACCCTCATTTAACTCACCCTAACCGAGTACTTGTGTTGACATTTGAAGGTCTTTTGGTTTGTGTTCACGACATGTAGTGTACCACTGAGAACGCTGATTGTATCTTTAAAACCTTAGAAATGGGTGCTAAAAATTATACATTTAATTTCTACTTTTGCATTTTTCTAGCTCCCCTTAGAAACTCCAATGACATTGGAGTGCCACAGTGACGGGTCCTAAAACCCGGACGTAAGTTAGCATTTTACCACATGTCTACCCTACTTTTATAATTTTCTATCATCAATATATTTATGATTCGAAATTATAAAAGTAGGGTAGACATGTGGATATCATCAGACTGAACAAAACGTGATCCAACCACCGTGATCTCAACCACAGACCTTATTTCCAGCTATTTTCCTAAACCCTATGGAGAAATTGAATTGATTTTTGTCGAAGGACCCGGAAGGAGTTTACTTCCGGGTTTTAGGACGCGTCACGGTGGCACTCACCTATTTGTGTGAAGTTTATTGCAATAGTCTGATATCATGAGTGTGTTTTGATCTCCCAGTGTTGCCTCACATTGTTCAACAGTACACTTTTCTCCTGTAGTTAGAGTATACTGTAAGTGCATTGTACATACATTTCCTTTTAGGTGGGTAATTGTTCCATGATGTAATTTTCTTTCTTGCTTTTTCTTGCTTTTATAGACGACTAACTGCTCTTTTAGTGTAGGCAAAGTGTAAAACTGTTGCTGTCGTAATAGTATTGCTCTGTCAGTAGATAATTGCTTGTGAAGAAATGTGTTTGTGAGCTTGTCTTTGACGATATACAGTTTCCTTGTTTTAATAGAATAGATATTGTGTGGTTATCCTTATAATGCCGCTTGTCTTGTCTTGTGTTGTGCGGACGAACTTATAGAAGACAGAAATGCCACAAAACCTACTATTGGAAGATTATATTAAATATTATGATGAAGCCTAACATAGAAATCTGTCTATAAAAGCACTTCTAATGGCACAGCAGTGATCAAACTCATCTGAAGTAGATGTTAATAGTTTTGGTGTTTGAAGTGAAACCCAGCTGGATTTAGCATCACATGCTGCCAACAAGCATACGTTATCTAATTAGTCGTGATGATAAATGGACTCTGGATGGGGATGTTATGCCGAGGAGCCTTTACAGTGTGCCTTTATTTCAGTGAGGAGAGCAGCTTGACACTTGCACCAGATGAAGGTCTGATATAACCCGCCGCTGAACGCTTTAATGTCAGCAGTGCTGAATAAGTCACTTTAACACCCGGGCCCCCCGGCCACCAAGCTGCCCTAAATGTCAACATTTCTGACTTCAGCTGACAAGGCGCCGGTTCACCTTGACTCGCGTCCTACAGAAAGATACAGCCCAGAATGAACAGACAGTTCAGCATTAAAGACTGTTGTCTCGACTTCATTTTAAATCAAATCAAAATCTTTTATATATTTCCCAACATATCAAGTAATACAGTAGATTTGCCTCAGAGGGCTTTACAATATGTACAGATGAACAAAACATGAATGAAATATAAAAAGAATCCTATGGCTAGGCTCATGGCAAGCCTGAGCCAGCCCTAACGTTGAGCTTCCTGGAAAAGGAAAGTATTGAGCCGAGCAGCTTATCTAGGGATGTTGAAAGTAAGCCAGAGACAGCCCTAACTATAAGCTTTATCAAAAGGGGAAGTCTTAAGCAGGCTCTTAAGAGTGTAGGGGGTGTCTGCTCCCTAAACAATAACTGGAAACTGGTTCAACAGAAGAAGAGCTTGATAGCTGAAGGCTCTTGACCCTATTTTTATTTTGAAGACTCGAGGAACCACTAATAATAATAAGCAATGGGTCATTAGGAGGGATGTAACGATATATCGAATATCGCGGTAAATGAATGTCTCAATACCGTCGTGAGACTGACCAAATCTACTGCGATTTCTTTAATATTTTTATTTTTTTAAACCTTTATTCACCCAGATGGTCCCATTGAGATCATCGATCTCTCTTTCAAGGGAGACCTGTCCAACATGGCAGCAAGTAGGTTACAACATGAACATAAAATAACACATAACACAAAAGGATATTGTATTTACAGGACTACATGTACATACCTAGAGACATGGACAAGTACCAAAAAATTCAAAAAGAAATTCCTTTATTTTTCAATATCGCGATAAATATCGTACCGTGGACTTTTTATCGCGATATTATCGTACCGTGAGTTTTTGGTATCGTTACATCCCCATCATTAGGGTACTACAAACTCTCTTTACTGATCATTAATGGCTAGGAGTGAATTGCACTTGTCTAACTAAACTCAACCCAAACTTCAGCTCTACTTTCATCAGACTTAATGCCAATTCAATTCGTCAACTCTGCACTCGTCAGGAGGGAAAACGTTCCAAGTGTTTCACATCACAAGCATTAGAACAGTTACCACCATTCTTATTAGAGCATCAGTATTGACCACAGCAACCTATACAATGAGGAAGAATGTTGAACGATTTTGGGACTGAAATAGGTGCCCAGACCCTCAATTGAAAGTAGATTATAGAAGAGACGGAGTCAGCAATTGGAGAGTAAAAGGTGGACTAGAAGATTTTGCAAAAGCACAGAGACATAGACAGAAAAACACTGAGGAGGACAGCTTTACAAAGATGTCTTCCAGGCAAACTGAAAGACATCTGACATGCCTCTCACTCACATGGGCCGCCAAGCTGATAGTGCTAGTCCCACATCATCAGCGTTTCAGTGAAATGGAATCCATATCAATATCACTCCAAATCTCCCTTTGTCGTCAGTGCTACCTCTAATCTTTAGTTTCTCAAGTCTTTATATACTACAGCCAGGAAGAGAAATGCTTTGCTTAAGAGTGGAGTGCTTTCTGGGAAATTTGGTTTCGGACATCAATGTTTAACCACTACTAATGACTTTGGTTATCCGACCACTTTCCATCTAGTTCAGAGGCAATCAGCAGTTTCTGTCTAAGGTCCTGCAAACCTATTTAGATTCCAATCAGCCCGAGCTGTACTTTAACTAAGATGGTAAACATTAGTTGTTGAACATCAAATTTAACTACCTTTAATTTACCTGATGCTTTTATCTAAAGAGACTTACAATAAGTGCACTCAAGCATGAAGATAGAAACTCAGGAACAGCAAGAGACCTCGAGTGCATTAGCCTCAAATAAGCCGAGCCATTAGAAGTGGAAGGACATTAGCTGTAAATACCTTTTTACAACATCAGCCTGTTAACAGTTTCCAGTGTTGGTCAACTCACCATGATAATTACCATCAGGATATTGATATGAAGAGTTGTTCCTCGTCGGCTTCATGTATTTACAGAGATCTAGTCTGACATGAGTGAAGCATTAAGATCTTTTCATAGAGTTAGTACGTGTTGTGGAGGTGCTGACAGGAGAAAAGTAGACATTAGTAAACGTTGTGTCACCTTTGATTTCCATTTAGTTAATAGCAGCACATATAAAGAGATAATGGGTTTTCTTCATTGCTTCAGCGGCTCCAGTCTCTTCCTATATAATAATTGTACAGAATATCTGACAAGCGAAACGTTCAAAGGCTATGTAACATAATTTCAGCTCTGCCTTACAATGCAAATGAGCAGGGACGGAACAAACATTTCATTTACATTTCAGTCCTCTGATATAATTAATTGTGACAACGCTCTGTTGTATAATTAATGAAGAAATGCAAACGCCTGTTCACTTCTCCCTCTGTTGTATTCTCCCCCATTAGCGTCCTCCCTGTTCCCACAGTGATTCCAGTTCAGTGTCTCTGCAGAAGGCAAGGATTAATGCTGCCCTTTCAAAATGTTCCAGGACACTCCCTCAGATCTTCAGCAGAAATATGTTGGCGACGTTTGCACCTCCTTCGCTCTGTGGAGGATCACACTTCATTCATTAATGCTAATACATTAATTACCATTTAATAATGTATACAAAAAGAAAACGCCGAATGCCTGAAATATGAATAGCAAATCATGGCAGGTGAAAGGAAGATACTCAAGGCCCGGGGGCCAAATCCGGCCCGCGACTTCATTTCATGTGGCCCCGCAAGAGCTTGCAAAGATTATAATACGTTTATTATACGGTTACATGCCACTTTACAGAAGCAGGTTGCCCATAAACTACATGTCCCACAATGCATCTTGTTTTGTGACATGCGTACTGAAGAGACTTGCAATTATTTGCCCTGGACTTCTGCTTTCAGACGTAGTTAATTACTAAGTTATTATCCTATCCGATAATAATCCAATTCAGAGGCAATAATGTAATATAATACATTATTTTATATATATTATATATTTATATAGTTACGACCGGCCCTTTGAGTGCAACCATAATGCTAATGTGGCCCGCAATGAAATATGTTAATATATATATTTTAAATGATAGATCCCGCCTCATGGCTCTTTGTTTAGTATTGATGTCCTTCTTTGCCTCCTACCTTCTGTTTTCGAACTCATTTGCTGTCCTGGAACGAAGCTTGCATTAGTTGTTTGACAGAAAGTACTTTTATGTAATACTGTGTTAACACGCTGCTGCGACAAAACAATGTCCCATTATGGGATCAATAAAGTATATCTCACGCTATCTAAAATACACTGTGTGAAAATGTTCTGGTATCACTATGAATGTCACTGAACGGAGCCTAAAAGCAGCCGATGCTCCGGCTTCATCTTTTAATCCGACAGCATGAAACCTGCGGATTAACCCAGGTTGTAGCGCATGATTAAAAAAGCAAGTAAGGGCAGTAGACCAGCGTCAGTGACTCCGCTGTAATACAACAGGTTCATCTGAGCAAGCAGAGAGCTATTGAGCCAAATGAAACTGGGTCTAACGATGCATTTCTCACAACTGCAATTATGTTGTTCAACCTGCTGTTAGGCCTGCTGTAACCTGCAACTAGCCAGTTAAATGGTACAGAAAAACATCAACATACTGCAGCTCCAAGCTGTGGGTGAGTATGAAGGAAGGAAGGAAGGAGGGAAGGAGGGAGGAATCAACCGATGCAAGGATGAAGGGATGAAGGATTTGATAAGTAATGTGGGATTTGGGTAATGGTGAAGGGGATGATGGAGGTAGGAATGAAATGATTTACGGACGTGCGTGCCGTGTGGACGGGCCGTAAATTTGACGGAAGCTTCAGCCAATCAAATCATATCCCAGTACAAGCTCTAGCAAATCAAACTGTGTGCTTGTGTGTCCGGGGCGGGAGATTCATGTGATTGGTTGTTGGTCGAGTTCCAGACACGCCGACCGGCAAGCTTCAACGCACGCCGCCGTGTGGACGCTGAAGGGATTAGGGGAGTGAGGGATGAAGGGATTCTCCCGAAAATGGTTAACTCATTAACTTCATTTTTTTCCAATCTAACTAGAAAGCCACCCCGTCATCTCTTTTTCTCTCTTCTAGTAGGAACCCTTTAACATCTCTCACGAACAAGACGACGGATGACAAAGACATGCTTCCACTTCTATGACAACGTCCTGCTTTATAAGTGAGACTAATTACTCTCCCGCTCATTTCTTTGCAGAGCATCGACAGAAACATCGTGGTCCGCAGCCACGCCCGAGTGTCCTCGCTCACGCTGAAGAACGTCCTGTTCACGTATGCCGGGAAGTACCTCTGCAGCGCCGGGAACTCCATCGGACAAGACGAGCAGCACATGTTCCTGGAAGTCCGCTGTGAGTAACACCACTCTTCTTATACTTAGTGTTTATACTGTCATGGACGGTCCCCATTGATCAACTGTCACACAGAACAGTAAATGGGGCAGCTTTAGCCAACATTGCTAATTTCCAGCTGTTGTCCCCGGGCCATATGATACCCTTAAAATCACAATTACTGTATTTGTAATGTTTGAATTGATGCATAAGTGTTACGATGCGTGGAAAAGGTAGGACCCAAATGCAGGATTAAAAAGGATAAGCGGGTTATAAGGGATAACAAAAAGCAAGCTTTATTCTACAAAAAAAGCCGATGGCAAAAGAAAACAAGAAACAAACTTAACATTACCTAAACAGGGGAGCACGAGTAAAGAATCCAGGATCAAAACTTCAAGGACAAACATGGAGCGTGACGTGAAGGGAAAGACAAACAATGAACCGACGGGGAAAGACAAGACTAAATACAGAGAGGGGTAATCACAGGACAAGAAACAGCTGGGTAAAGGAGGGAGCAACACAAGGGCAACAGGTGAACACAATCAGACAATCAGACACACCAGGGAAACTAACTACAGGGAGACAAACACAGGGAGAAGGACCAGACAAGACACAATCCAAAACCATGACAATAAGTGAACCTAGGACTGACAACAGCTGTTATTGCTCTTGATGTGCATTCATTGTCTTTTTACAGTTGCATTTCACTCTTAGAATGAAAGCAAACGAGAGTATCTCCAAAGAGTTTGAACCATTTTTTCGAAAAAATCTTTTTATTTGATGATTAAATAGATTTTTCTCCTTTTATTAACACTTTAATTTGAAAATGTTCTTATAATGTTACTTTTTACAGTAAAATCATATTTGGCACCATTATGAATGTTTATAATTGTTGAATTATGTGTCATTTGGTGAATTATGTAAATGAGATTTAATTTCCTTTGGTTAATTGACTAAATTATACTTAATGACATAAATATTCATAACGGTTCCCTACCTTTTATAACAGTGTAATCTCGAAATAGAGGGATCAGAATCGTACCAAATATGTTTTGCACAGAGACCCACTACCACACATATATCTCCGGAAGTGTTTCCTTGTACGATGTGAGGGTCTAAGGACAGAGAGTGTCGTTTTCTGATACTGATATTCTGCACAAACGGTGCTGTTGTATTAGCTGAAAAGTGTCTTTACTGTAGGTTATTTTTTATTATATGTACGGCACTTTGGCTCGACCAAAAATCGTTTAAAAATCTGCTATATAAATAAAACTTGATTTGATCTGACAATAGACGAATGAAGATCAAAGAATACACTTCACTGTCAGACATCTTTCTAGTTGAAATGCTTGAGTTTTGAAAATGAGAATCTTCTAATCTCCGGGGTTCTTTGTTCAATGGCATTAAAGCGAGAAAAAACGTGGCTGAAGGTTAATCCAATGTGTCTGTCACTTTGAAAAAAGTATTGATAATCCATAATTCAATCTGTATGCAAAAATCGGAGAATCAAAATTAGCTGCTAATGGTAGCCACCAGAGTGTCACAACTCCGGTTTTGGCTACACGTCACTCTCACTCCTTATTTGGTAACCTGTGTGTGTATGTGGAACTTTCCCTCGATTCCATTGGCTCTGACGGTTAGAAAGAGATGTCAATCAGCGACATCGATCAACGGGGGCCAGAGGTATGGAAAATCCACCCAAATGACCCCAGAAGTTGTTTTTGTTTGCTAAACCTCTCTAAAAAAGTCAAATGTCACTTGTTTTGCATCAATCTTGATACAGTGTACTTATTATATGTTGTACTTTGGATTCCTAAAGCTTTTAGTCTACCTTACCATCATCCAAGGGTGGTTTTCACTATAAGTAAAAAAGGTTTTTTGGACGGACACTATAATTTACAGTTTTTTACCATGTTCAATCTGAATTTTCTTTAAAATAAAAAACATATATATCGATTCTGACTTTTCTACATCCAACTCACAGGTTTATCATTACTTTGAGAAAAAATATGATTAATTTAACCCTTTTAGAAGTATAGTTAGTTATGGTGGAGACCTGAAAAACCGGGATGGGGTTCAACAGGTTAAAACACCTGTCTTTTAATTGAATTGAATTGATTTATTTAAAACAAGGGACAGTGTAAATTAATCAACATATTAAAAACATGTAAAAGTACTCAAATTAGCCAAAAAGCTAGTTTTCATCGATAGTCCCTTTGCCAGATGGTGATTGACTTCCTAAAAGCAATAATATAATCTTGTTGGTGTTGACATTGAACAACAAACACGTCCGTGAAGACTCTTCAGATGAAATGCCATGTCATGAAAAGTCAGTTTAAAATGTCCGTAAATAATCTCAGATTGTGGAATCGCTCTGTGATTGATGATCAGACGGTGTCGTCCGCACGTCAGAGTAATGGTGCTGTAATCAGTGTACTTTGTGTTCGGTGGTTTTCTCCTCGTGTCTCAGGTAGTGTTTCCTGAAATGGCTTTTGACAGCAGCCTGGCAGCTTTTGCTTTCTTTGTTCATTAGCCGTTGATTTTAGCTGTAGGCAGAAAAATCAATGAGCCAAAGCTTTTCAACAACAAACACTGATAGACTAGACAAATACTCCATCTTTCGTGAGAGTTCTGCAGTCCGTTTGACGGTTAGTCCAAGAGTAAAGTCCAGGGCTGCACAATGAATGGTCATTTGATCCAAATCACAAGAAGGACTGGTGCAACGTCCAAATCACAGTGAGCAGAAAGAGGAAATGATGTGGAAGTAAGAATGAGGTATCGACATTGCAACCCAAGTAATCTCAACACATTATGTTTGGTGCTTTGTTACTACTAATTGTCACCAGAAAATATATTTGGAATACTTCCGTCCTGGCTGCACTTTCTAAATTCAACAACTTAATTGTAAAGCGATTTTCTCGTGCTATCGGCATTTCCCATCTAAGGTGAAGTGAACCAGCATAAATAAAAGCACTAAACCGTTATAAATACCCCAAAACATTTTAAATGCTTTGCTTACATTAGTCCCCGACCACTTTCCTTAGTGTTCCATATAAGGATTATCGTAACTTTACATTGTACTTACTTGTAAGGTGCAACCCACTTTGAGTTAGTTATTGCATATATTAACACATAAGGTTGATTTTACACATGGCTTGGCATCAGATGCACTAAAGCGTGATTCATGTTTATTTTGGGGTTTAAATTCATTCTCAAAAACATTGCTGATTTGCTTTAATCCGTTTGCTTCGTCATGTTTCCTTCAGATCTGAGGTGAATTTAGGTTTTTCTTAGCATTGTTCTGATTGCAAATAAATGTATGTTGGAATCAGAGGAGGACAGGGGCAGCGTCAGGACCAAAGAGAGGTTTTTCTTCACACTCAGTGTCTGGGCAGTCACCTCCGTCTTCGGGGGATAAAAGGTGGGCGAGCGTAAGCGGTATCATTGCGATTAGTTTCCATGGAAACAAAGGTCTTAGCTCTGACATAGCCCCAAGGTACAGCGGCTGTCGAGGCTTTAAATGTGTCTGTCCTCAATTTATGTAACGCTCTAATTACTTTGCTCTTTGAACATTAAAAATGTAGAATAGAAAGCTTGTGCAACCAGGCCATAGACGTTTTTTTAAAGATAGTATTTTTACCTGTATATTACCTTTTTATTTACCTATTTTCAAATAAGAGACTGACCTGAGAGATATGACCATCAAAGGGGCCGTATTGTGCTTTTGGGGGGTTTGCCCTCTCCTGTAGTGTGCTATGTAGGTTTGTGTGCATGTAAATGGTCTGCAAAGGCTAAAATCTCTTAGTTCCCTCCATTGCTTTGCGTTCATTTCACGAAAGTAATTTAGCATAATCAAAACATGTCCTTGGAAAGATTGGAATTGCCCAATGGGAGCCAAACAACACTTGATCTCTTCTTGAAATCTAACGAACCTTGCTACAAAAGACAGCAATAAATAAGGCAGATGAACACTTAATTGGATTAATATGCCGTCCACTCAATGTGTCAGCAATTTGCTCAGAGGAGATATAATCACAACGCAGCGTTGATAGAGCTGTTAGCAGTTAGCTCGAGTAATCAGCAAGTAATCAGGGTGCTGATTCACTGTTGCCAAGCAATCATCGATAAGAAAAGGTGCTTTGTCTCGAGCACGGCTCTCACTCTCTGTCCGCTCTATCACCACTCGCCCACTCTCACAATGAAGACGTTATCAAAGCGTGGAACTCACAATCTGCTGCTCAGCGTGATCCCATTAGCCGGGCTCAGCGTGTCCACGATGCTGCTGCTGCCGCTCTGATAGGAAAGTGTTAATAAGTTCTCTGTTTGAGCTCCTCACGGCTCAGGTTTGTTTAGCATGATTGTCTGAAAGCAAACGGGCTCATCTCCGCCCCGCAGACATTTCCACACCTGAGCATAGCTTTCATGTTGTACTTCAGACCGGCAGATTTTGTGTCTTCAAGAGGATTCTTATTAGCATTGGCTTTTCTTTACACTATTTAAACATCAACAGGAAATAAACAAAGACAACGATCACCATTAGCATTATCCCGATTAGCATTAACATGTTTTTTCTGCGGTACACACACACAGTCGCACATTTTCACTGTAAAGCCACAGAAGCTCAACAAACAAACAAACAAACCAGAACATTCATCGAAAGTAATTAACAATCAAAGATGGAAGTGGAAACAAAAATGATCATCCATCATTAAAAAGTAACAACATTTATTTTACATACAAACAGCATCACAATACGTCTTGTTAGCAGTTATCCTTTCCATAATGTACCTAGCTTAGTATGCTATTGACTTAGTATTTGATGCTCCAGATGGTAGAATAGGTATTTAAGTGGTGAAACACAGTGTTAATTTCGTCAACGAAAACTATGACGGGAAATGTTCGTCAACGACCTTTTTTACACGACTAAGACGAGACGATGACGAGCTAAAAATAGATTCTTGATAACGAAAATTATGACGAAATGTATATTTAGTTTTCGTTGACGAGACGAGACGGGACTAAGGCTTTAATGGTGGACTATCGGACATTCAAAATGTGTCCGTCTTGTCTGTCAAAAAGGATCTTACGTTTCTAACTTGCAATATCATTATTTCCGCTCTCTTCACTCCAGAAGAGCGATCTCCCTGTGTCTCTCTCATAGACTGGTCTCTCTGTGTGCGGGGGGCGGGGCCTAACAGACACGCTGCAGCGGACACAGAGATCTGCCGGGGACGGAGCGTTCAGAGAGTATAGAGACACATTTTGACTAAAATGTAATTTTTCATCGACTAAAAGTTGACTAACACGTTTTGAGTTTTCGTCGACTAAAACTAGACTAAAACTACGAAGGATAGGAATGACTAAAATGTGACTAAAACTAATAACCATTTTCGTCTAAAGACTAAGACTAAATCAAAAACAGCTGCCAAAATGAACACTGGTGAAACAAAAGCATGAAAAGGGCTGCAAAATGTATTTACTTATTTTCTAAAGGCCTGATGCAGAACAATAGGTGTTTTCTGTGCTGATCTATCCCAGCAGCAGTAACTGATACTTTCCTCTGACTTGCCAACGATCGATAATCTGACGGAGCGGCTGCAGAAATCAAAGCTGCAGGTCACATGCTGTGCATCGAGTCCAAAGGTCCAACAGCAGCACTGATGGAGGAGCGGGGTCTGATCAGGGCTGCAGGAGATGAAGCACTATTGACTCAAACTCGTACATCAATCCGGTTTCAAGGATCCGGGGTCAGGAGGACAGAGTCATGCCTCAGCTCAGCAGAATACTCTCGGAAACACGGCTCAGTGACGAGAGCAGGATCTAATAAAGGGAAACAGTCATCTCCTGTTATAGCCTCTTCCAACAACGCTTCTAAAAATGAAGGGTGAAGAGTTTTAGCCCATATGGTTTCAATTCAACTCTACGAGCGTGTCGCGGTGAGCATGAATGGCCGCAGTGTTATTTCTGTCTCTGCAGGTATCCAATGTGGAGTGAGAGGAAGGATCTCATTTTCCAAAATGCACCGGCTGAATGTTTCTGAAGCCGTTTGAAGTAACACCGTTCGGCTTGGTTATTTCTGTTCGCTCAAAGCTCTCAGTATGATCGTACGCTTATTAGACGTACTTTGTAACAATGGCCCGGTGAGACATTAAAGCAACAAAGAAGACGCTTTGTCGCCAGTAAAATGGGAAAGAAATGGCAATTTAATGCTGCATAAAACCATCCATGGATCTTCTTTAAAAAGGGATATTAAAGAATGCCTTATAGAAAGATACAGCCATCGTCCTGCACTCAGCACGTGTTTCATATACAAACCCCACAGTCTGTCTCCAGCTGTCTTCAGGCGTGTGTTTCATACGGCTTTATTCATGCAAAGATTTCTTAAAAAAAAGTAGTTCACTGGTTGCAAGAATAAGATCAGCTTGCGTCTTTCCTTGCCCCTAAGAACATGTCCAAACAAAGTGGTGGAAATATGAGCAAATATGTAAATGTTTTGACTATTTTAGAACCATTGCACAAGCCTACCAAAAACAACTTATCATTGTTTTAAAATGATCAATTATAACATTTCATTTCCAGATTTTCTTCCATGTTTCCTTATTTATTTTCTCCGGGTTGCATTTATTGTTTTTTGACGAAAGCAACGAGGCAGCATCAGAGCATCACCCTTCTCGTTTTCATCCGGAGAAGTAGGAACTTGCCAGCTACAGTCGCTTGATAGAGCATATTTTTCAAAGTAGATTGATGCTTTTTTCAAATATGACATGACCGTTAATTCACCATTTAAGAAGAATAAACTAGCAAACAATCTGTTGCCTAAAAGCTAGTTTTTCTTTTATCACATTTTGTAGTAAAGTATATGAGTATTAGTAATTTGTTACTTTCAACACCCAGTGAAGTTGTCTCCAAGCGGGAGGAAGTGAGGGAGAATTAGCTAATTTTATTTATGGTCAGATAAATACTTCATAAGTTAATTACATTTCGCGACCCATATCCGTTTGAAATCAATCTAGGGTAGACCTTATATAACTTTTGTTGTTCTCTTGATGCATCCGTGACACAGTTGCGCAGAGCTATATCAATGCAGAAGTGGGCGTGGTTAAATCTAAACTGTGTTAAAATGATATATGCCTCCTGGCCAGATTAAAGACTTCAGATATTCAGTGTCCTCTCCCCTCCTCTGTGTTGTACAGAAAGTACACACATCCTTTACTCAAGTAGAAGTACAGATACTCGTGTTTAAAAATACTCTGATAAAAGTAGAAGTATTGACTAAACTTCTTTACTCAAGTCAAAGTAAAGAAGTGTGGGCTTTGAAAAGTAGACATAACGTTGTGTCCTTGGGCTAGACACTTCACCCTAATTTGCTGTATTCACTGTTACAGGTATGATGTGTAATATGTAATGTAATGCGCTTTGACCATTCGGAGAAGTGCTCCAATAAATGTGAGAAGTAGAAAGTACAGGTATTTGTGTTCAAAATGTAAGAAGTAGAAAGTACAGGTATTTGTGTTCAACATGTAAGAAGTAGAAAGTACAGGTATTTGAGTTCAAAGTGTAAGAAGTAGAAAGTACAGGTATTTGGGTTCAAAATGTAAGAAGTAGAAAGTACAGGTATTTGAGTTCAAAATGTAAGAAGTACAAAGTACAGGTATTTGTGTTCAACATGTAAGAAGTAGAAAGTACAGGTATTTGAGTTCAAAGTGTAAGAAGTACAAAGTACAGGTATTTGGTTTCAAAATGCAAGAAGTAGAAAGTACAGGTATTTGTGTTCAAAATGTAAGAAGTAGAAAGTACAGGTATTTGAGTTCAACATGTAAGAAGTAGAAAGTACAGGTATTTGTGTTCAAAATGTAAGAAGTAGAAAGTACAGGTATTTGAGTTCAAAGTGTAAGAAGTACAAAGTACAGGTATTTGGTTTCAAAGTGTAAGAAGTACAAAGTACAGGTATTTGGTTTCAAAATGCAAGAAGTAGAAAGTACAGGTATTTGAGTTCAACATGTAAGAAGTAGAAAGTACAGGTATTTGTGTTCAAAATGTAAGAAGTAGAAAGTACAGGTATTTGAGTTCAACATGTAAGAAGTAGAAAGTACAGGTATTTGTGTTCAAAATGTAAGAAGTAGAAAGTACAGGTATTTGAGTTCAACATGTAAGAAGTAGAAAGTACAGGTATTTGTGTTCAAAAAGTTAAAGTAAAAAGTCGTTCTCTTGATACATCTATGTTGTGGGCGTGGTTAAATCTAAACTGTGTTAAAACTATAGATGCCTCCTGGCCAGAAAGATTGAAGACTTCAGATAATCAGTGTCCTCTCCCCTCCTCTGTGTCGTGCAGATGCTCCTAAGATCCTGGGCTCGGTGACGGTGTACACGTGGGAGCGGAACTCGGCCAACATCAGCTGTGAGGTGGAGGCTCACCCTGCAGCCGCCGTGCTGTGGTTCAGAGACGGCCTTCAGCTGCCCTCCACCAACACCACCAACATAAAGATCTACAACACGCCCTCCGTCAGCTACCTGCAGGTCTGCTGCACTCCACCACAGCTCAGTATAACACAGAGAGAAAGAGTTTATGATATAAGCCACTTTTCAGAAACATGTTTATTACCAGTCGACACGTACGAGGAATTTGACTTGGTGTCGTGGTGCATACATAAAAGTAAGACAAAAAAAAAAAAACACAGACAGAGAACTATTTTATTAAAACTATAATAATAATAAAATAGAAATATAATGGAATACAATTTGGCAGTAATAAAAGAAGAAAACAGATAGTGTGTGCATTAATGTAATTGCAGGGGAGGTTTCAAAAGAATAACAAATGAGTAGAGCAACTCTGAATAAAAGGTTGTAATGAAAGCTAGGTTATTCAATACAGTGTGTAATGATAGGCACTCGCAATCAGCCATAAATTAAACAATTTCTAACGGGAAAAAAACCATAACAAAGGATTTATTTTCATTATGCACAATTCAAGATCTGAAGTCACGGGCTCCTCCAACAATGCAACAGCCAATCAGCTTAACATAAAGGTAGAAGACATCAAATAGGGGAATGAAATAGTCCAAATCGTGCAAGTAAGTTCCAGGAAGAAATATGTGGATAAGCACTGAAGACAATCGGTTTGAGGCTCATAACATGGCATTTGAAATAGGATTAAACTCTGTATTTAATCATGGGATTGAATTAAGTCGAACCTTATTAAATCATGGGACCCTGTAGCTCTGACGTGATTACTTTTCAGAGACAATGTAAATATGTTATTATTGTTGGCTGATTCAAAGAGTTTCTCAAACAGTTGACTTTCAATCTTCGAGCCGATTTTGAGGTGGAGCAGCTCTCACTTTAAAGTGGTGGACCAACACTTGTGCCATGTAAATGATAGATAGATAGATAGAGAGAGAGAGAGAGAGATAGATAGATAGATGAATAGATAGAGCGAGAGAGAGAGGGGATATATAGATAGATGGAGAGAGAGAGAGAGGGGATATATAGATAGATAGATGGAGAGAGAGAGAGAGAGGGGATATATAGATAGATGGAGAGAGAGAGAGAGAGGGAATATATATATAGAGAGAGAGGGAATATATAGATAGATAGATAGATAGATGGAGAGAGAGAGAGAGAGAGAGAGAGGGGATATATAGATAGATAGATGGAGAGAGAGAGAGAGGGAATATATATATAGAGAGAGAGGGAATATATAGATAGATAGATAGATAGATAGATAGATGGAGAGAGAGAGAGAGAGAGAGAGAGAGGGGATATATAGATAGATAGATGGAGAGAGAGAGAGAGAGAGAGAGAGAGGGGATATAAAGATAGATGGAGAGAGAGAGAGAGGGGATATATAGATAGATAGATGGAGAGAGAGAGAGAGAGAGAGAGAGGGGATATATATATAGAGAGAGAGGGAATATATAGATAGATAGATAGATAGATAGATAGATGGAGAGAGAGAGGGAGAGAGAGAGAGAGAGAGAGAGGGGATATATAGATAGATAGATGGAGAGAGAGAGAGAGAGGGGGGGATATATAGATAGATAGATGGAGAGAGAGAGAGAGAGGGGATATATATAGAGAGAGAGAGAGAGAGAGAGAGAGAGGATATATAGATAGATAGATGGAGAGAGAGAGAGAGAGGGGATATATATATATATATAGAGAGAGAGAGAGAGAGGGGATATATATATATATAGAGAGAGAGAGAGAGGGGATATATAGATAGATAGATGGAGAGAGAGAGAGAGAGAGAGAGAGAGAGAGAGAGAGAGAGAGAGAGAGAGAGAGAGAGAGAGAGAGAGAGAGAGAGAGAGAGAGATTGAAAGAAGTCTAACCTTATTAAATGGTGGAGATTTGATGGTAACAGTTCATGTTCAGAGAAAATGTGAATATGTTTTTATGGAAGGTTTATTCATAGAGTTTCTCAAAGGGTTGACCTTCAATCTTCTACCGGACGTTGAAGTGGAGCAGGTCTCACTTTAAAGTGGTGGACAAACACTCGTACCATGTCGTGTTACAATACTCTAAAGCAGTGTTTCTCAAACTTTTCCATACCAAGGACCACTTAACCAATAAAAAAACACCAGCGGACCACCTAACTCCACAAATATCCAAAATCACATCGTTTTTCTAGAACAAATGACAAATCGCCTGAAAATGGTACAAGCAAGTGGCAACATGTGTGATGAAGGTGTTGCGCTGGGCTATATCATGCAATCGAAAGTGAAACTTAAGCTCGCTCCATTGCGGAGATATTCCCGCGAGAGTGCGGAAAACTTCAATTTATTTATTTATTTCAAATGTGAAATGTTACCAATATACTCACGGACCACTACGGGGCGCTCACGGGCCACCATTGGGCCGCGGACCACACTTTGAGAAGCACTGCTCTAATTGCTAATTAATTATAATTATATATATATATTATAATTATAATTAATCAATTAATAAATCTAATTGCTCTATTGTTTTAGAGTCTTAAACAATAAAAAATGACAGATGTGAAGAACAAACGAAGACCTATATAAACCCTGAATATACTTAAATGTAACAATTATACATTTTATTTAAGGTGCCTTTCATGACCCCAAGGACACCGAATATACTTTAATTATAACAATATCTAGTTTTAAAAGTTACACATTCAAGTTATCCAGTGAAGTATTTTCTTTTTGTTCACCTGTGTGAGCTCTCTGTCTCTTTTCCATCTCCTCTCAGATCACTCCTGATTCCCAGAATGACTTCGGGAGCTACAACTGCACCGCCTCCAACGTGATGGGCTCTGAGTCCAAGGAGTTCATTCTGATCCAAGCAGGTTCGTGCACCGAGTCATTGAGCATTGTACCTTCCTGAAGAACTGCAACTCATCCTCCATATTGATATGTCAGTGAGATATTTCACAGCACGAGGCAAGAAGCTTCACTTAACAGATTGATTCAAATTTCAAGGATAATTAAACAGCCTCTTCACTGCATACTGTTCTAATAGTACACCATCCATAAAATATCCAGTAAGTGTATCATTATCAGTTGGGCTTCTGACGGCATGATAATATCGAGTAGTTGTGGGAAGCTAGCAGACATGCAGAAATGGTTTGATAATGTGTTGATTCCTTCACCGTTTAGCACTTAAAAAAACCTAGTGATGCTTTGTAACACTGGGCAGTCAGTATTTTAGCACTTCCTATATGAAAGTCAATGGTTTTCTGAATGTGTTTTTGGTTGTTAGCCTGAAATTAGGTCTGTGGTTAACAGAAGCTGAAGAGATGTTGTTCTAAGACATCAAATGCGTCAGTAAATACCGCACTCGTGAATTTTTAAAAACCGTTGTTGCTAACAAGTGTCTAAATGACCGACCAAATGTCATCAGGCTGAACATTAGCCGCCTTAGTTTAGCGGAAATTATTTTATAAAAAACAGCAAGAAATAAAGGTGTCATGGCTATTATACTATAAATCCTAACTGTTAGAAAAATATCACTCGACACCGGCTTGGTCTTCAATATCAGCATACATGGAAGTAGTCATCACACACAGGGCTGCGTGGGACAAATAGTTCCCAGAGTAGAGTCCTTGATATGCTGATGTACAAGAGAGGGTGTCACAGTCAACAAGATGGAGGAATACCGGTTCAAAGCAGTATTCTGACATTAGTTAAGATTACCTAAGGCCTGCATAAGCAACACACATGACAGCCATATGCCTCTCTAGGGGCTGTGTCATCAGGCCAGTCTTAGGAACATATCATAACTCAATCACAGTGTCTCATGAGCGTCATCCATGTAGTCATACATCCGGCTTCGTACACAGCTACGTAGAGCCTCTGTTATCACGAGCTACTCTGATACAGAAGGAACATTCAGTATTTTCCCAACACTAACCCTAACAAAACAGTTAATATCCACAACGGACTCTGTAGACCTACATTTAACAGACAGTGTTGAAACCCACATGACACACTGTTTACAGTCAGTATGATGAGACATCAAGTCAGCTCTGTAGAGAATCACAATCAGAATACTTTTTTTCGTTCCACAAAAGTATGTTAAATAAAGTAAATACTACTCAGTAAGTGGTGTTGAGTCTAAATGGTATTGTGTGCTCCTTCTCTGTGTCACCGCTCCTATCTTCATGAATCACAGAGTAACTCGGCTGCTCGTTCAGGCATGTCCAACAGAGCCTCAGTAATGTGGTGACCAGAGGCTTCAGGGCACCAGAGGAAAGCCAGAGCCGACAGAAGCTGATTTAAAGCTCAGCGTTATCTGCAGGTTGTGCAGTGGACGATATCTCTCTGATCCAAACATATAAGTGAGGGATAATGTGAATCGAGGCGGTCATTATCAAGCTTATTACACGGCTACTGAATCAACCAAAGACTTGACTCAAAATAGTCATTTTTGTACCAACGGCTATAACTGTGGCGACAGCTGCGTAATTTAAAATGACACCAGCACTGATCGAGTTTTTCTTTAACCGTCCAAGTCTGTTCTAATTTTATTTTCCATTAACTATTCTTTAAACACTTCAGAGCCCATGCTGTGTTCCCGTTAGTGTTTACTTCCTGTCTGTCTTCTTCTGTTGTTCCCTTTAATGTGTACTTCCTGTCTGTCTTCTTATGCTGTTCCCTTTAATGTGTACTTCCTGTCTGTCTTCTTATGCTGTTCCCTTTAATGTGTACTTCCTGTCTGTCTTCTTATGATGTTCCCTTTAATGTGTACTTCCTGTCTGTCTTCTTCTGCTGTTCCCTTTAATGTGTACTTCCTGTCTGTCTTCTTCTGCTGTTCCCGTTAGTGTTTACTTCCTGTCTGTCTTCTTCTGCTGTTGCCGTTAGTGTTAACTTCCTGTCTGTGGCCGTTTCTCAATGTCGAATATTCCTGCTGCAGAGCCACTATTTTAAGTATACTACATCATCGAGCGGCGCCAAAGGACTGTTTAAATGCATGTTAAATGCCCAGCATGCGGCGACACTCGATGACGTAGTATACTTGAAATAGTGGCTCTGCAGCAAGTTACTCGACATTGAGAAACGGCCTGTCTTCTTCTACTGTTCCCGTTAGTGTTTAATTCCTGTCTGTATTCTTCTGTTGATTTCTCTGACGTCCAGTTCTCTTTCTTTTAAACTCTGTCCTTCTGTAGTTCTCTCTTTTTTTCTTTTTTTTTACTGGGGACAGTTTAGCCGTCATGAATCCAGAGTTATGTCGTGCTCTCCACAAATATAAAAATGAAATATTCTAAAAGTATTCAACAGTGTTTTCGGATGACAAGAACTAATGTTTGTTAGCCACAGCTGACGTTAAATTGACCGGACTGCTTTCTGCGGATTGATATGACCGCACATGGTCCCACTGATCACCCCTAGCATCCTTTTTGTATGCATGCTTCTTAGGTAACCTTAAGCTGTCTTTGGCTCTTTTCTGCTGTAACAATGTGCATGTCCCCTCTGTGGGACGAAGAAAGATATTCTGATTCTGACCAATCCCTTTGTTTCCCTCTCTGCTTCAGAGGTGCCATCCTCTCCAGAGATCCAGCAGGTGGACCCTTTCTCCAGCACCGCGGTGGTGAGCTTTGAGGAGCCCGACTCCATGGGGGGGGTCCCCATCATCAAATACAAGGTGGAGTGGCGTCTGATTGGCCAGGACTGGAAGAGCATGGAGCACGACGCTAAAGACGGTGAGTGGATCATTTCTCCGGATGGACTCTGTTAGAAAACTCTCCCTGGTCACCGGCTTGAGCTTGAATCTCAGGATCCATGTATCTGTGATCCTCTCCAGAATGGAAGTAGTCATCACATACAGAGCATCAACTAGTTCCTGAACAGTGTCCTTCACATGCTGATATCCAAGAGAGGGAGGTACACAGTCACTAGATGGGGGAATACCGGTTCTTGTAGATAATCATGCATCCTGTCATGTTCAAAATACTGTTTTTTTTTCTCAAAATCCTTATTTTCTCAAAACTCAAAATTCTGACTTTTTTCTAAAAATTCTGACCTTTTTCTAAAATTCTGACTTTTTTCTAAAAATTATGGCTTTTTTCTAAAAATTCTGACTTTTTTAAAAATCTCAAAATTTTGACATTTTCTCAAAATCTCAAAATTCTGACTTTTTCCTCAAAATTCTGACTTTTTCCTCAAAATTCTGACTTTTTCTCAAAATCTCAAAGTTCTGACTTTTTTCCCATAATTCTGACTTTTTCCTCAAAATGTCAAAATTCTGACTTTTTCTCAAAATTCTTAAAATTCTGACTTTTTCAAAAACTTCTTAAAATTCTGTATTTTTATCAAAATATTGTCTTTTTCAAAAAATCTCCAAATTCTGACTTTTCCTCAAAATCTGGAAAATGTTAATAATCACTCGTCACCAGTTTGAGCTTGAATCTCAGGATCCATGTATCTGTGATCCTCTCCAGAATGGAAGTAGTCATCACATACAGAGCATCAACTAGTTCCTGAACAGTGTCCTTCACATGCTGATATCCAAGAGAGGGAGTTCCACAGTCACAAGATGGAGGAATAGAAAGCAGTATTCAATGTTTACTTCAGATTAGCTCCACGTCAGAAATGAGCATGCTTGTCATATGTCTCTCTCCATAGAGGCTGAATCATCATGTTAATCACATAGCTATCATATGCCTCAAACAGTCCTGATGCTCTTCTAGGTAATCACACATCCTGTCATGTTCACAGCTACAGTTGATACCTTTGATATCATGTGGACTCTGATATTGGAAGAGGACATTCACTATTTTCCCAACAGATTCTGCTTTCTTAAAAAAAACGTTGCTCACTCACTAAATATATTTACAAAGGTTTTTGAGGAAATCTCATTTTGGACTTTTATAAGCATCATATTTTAATGGCAGCTCATGAAAAGCACCTGCTATATTTCTCCTGGATTTAGTCCCTGAGTCACCAGCACTTTCAAGCACCTCCTCTAAAAGCCTTGGAAAAACATTTTAATCAAGCAAAGTGGATGCAAGCCATGTAATTACATTCTCTCTTCAGGGGCAGCGCTTTATTTTCAGTCTCTTAAGATGCATCACCTGCTTCAGCTCCACCTGAATATCCTCTACTTTAATCTTGCCTTAAAAGCATATTGCTTTAAAAAAAAAAAAAAAGCATCCCAACAGAAGAAGGTTATTCCGTTGATAAATATACTCCTTGGGTCAAAAACAGATTTTGCTTCTTATTCAAGATCCCTTCCCTAAATTCTAACAACTGTCGATGTAACGGTGCAAAGGGAAACTGAAAAAATACTTTTCGTGTTGCAGCTTTCACACAAATATAATAGTTGTATAATATATTTTCCTACTTCAGGCCAAAAGAAAACAGAATTGGGCTCAGGTGTGACAGCAGCAACACTAACTCACACTGTTTTCATTACCAGTAGCTCAATAAGAACTGGAGAGCCATAAATCCCAAATGGAAAAAGGAAACACATATCACAGACAATATTTTAAGACGGCACAGCTTTTCCAATTTAAATTCAGATATACTGATTCAATAACATCATTTTATTCTTATAGGCGCCTTTCAAGGCTCTCAAGGTCGCCGTAGAAGATCCACAAATAATATATAATGTATTATATTTACATTTTTATTTGTTGTACTAACATTTACATTTATTTTGTATTTTCTTTTGTGGTTTTTTTTCCATTTCTATTTATTGTAGCCATTTATTTTTGTATTTTGCATTTTTAGATGCTAAGTTTTTAACAACTTAATCCCTTTATACTGAATTAAAGTATGCACCATTATACACCAAAGCAATTTCTTGGTTGTGTACACCTACTAAACCTGTTTCTTATTCTGACAAAATTCATAAAAGTACGTCGCTTTTTTAGGACAACCTGGTACTTTAATCCCAGGAGAATTCATAAACAGGTATTTTTCTTTACTATACATAAAGGTAACATGAATGTGCATCAAGTGTTTTCAACAGCAGTTAATCCAAACATGACAGCGAACACAGCGTAACTGACAGCTCCCCGACAGCTCCAGATATTATCCACGTCCCACTGAGGCCTCGTGGCTGCAGATACACATGTTCCTCGTCCTGTCTGCGGCTGACAGGCAACGCTGAATAGATGCCAGGCTGTCACACACACACACACACACACACACACACACACACACACACACACACACACACACACACACACACACACACACACACATACACACACACACACACACACACACACACACACACACACACACAAACTGTGAATGTTACCAAATACTGTATAACTTAATAACTGCTGTAGGTTATATAACCACTAGTGAACATTTTAAACGCTTTAGCTGAAAAGGAAAAAATATAACTTATATGTTATGCTATGTCTAAATTGTAGCGTAAATGTGTAAAATCAGGACAACATCATATTTATCAGCATAAATCAGAAACAGTACACTTTATTAATTAAGGGAAAAAAATATCTTGTGTTGCTTCATTTAAGTATGAAATAAAATAATGCAAACATATTTATATAAACATGAAAGGTTAGGAAAGTAAATAATGTGCAATTTAAAGATGAAAATTAAATAAATTGAATAAAATATTAGAAGTTAAAGTAATAATGAGCAAAACAAACATATTTATATAAAAACATAAGAAGTTAAAAGAACATCTTTAAAAAATATATATTAATAAAATAATAAATATATAATACAAATGTTTATATATAAACAAAAAGTAAAAAAAAAATAGATTTAAATATTTCAATTTTATTTTACTGACACAGAATGTGTGTCCATACAGATGACATTTAGTTTGAAGAGTTCCTCACATTAAAGTGAACCTGCTGCCATCACATGTCTGAAACCAGTATTACCTGCTATAGACACACCCATCACATATATAGGCTTTACTCTGCAGTGTGCACAGACCACAAGTCAAAGTTAAGGTGCACCTGCTGGATTCATACTGTACACTTCAAACCTGAGTAATAATTTCCATATTTTAGGGAGTAAATATCTCTGTTTGCCTTTATTGTATGGTCTGTATTCAAGATCAATGCACTTATGATGCAAATAGACTGTTCATATCCATCTTTGCTGGACATTAAGAGACAGATAGCTGAAAATCTTTTAGAAATAGACCATATCACTGTCGGGGATTATAACTTTTACTTTGTGCTGCAGATATAAGCCGTAATAATGTAGCTCATGTGTTTCCTCTCACACATCAATAAACAGTTTGATGCCGCAGTAAGCAACGCGATAATTAACACACACCGAAGTCAGTCGTGTTCATAACAGTTGTAATGATTTGTGGAGGTAACCTTTGCGAGGAGGCGAGGGAAGCAGCATGTGGTAATCATCGGTAAATTACTGCAGGAAATCTGAGCGCTTTCTGCACTGTCACCGTCTAAAAGCACAGTCATCAATTCATCTGGCTTCGTGTTTTCATCTGTATTCATACAGTTCCCCACGCAGCCAGAACAATCAGCTCCTGGGTCTTTTCCTAAATGATTTCACCCTCAGTGAGAAAACATCCTGGGGTTAAGCCCCTGTCACACTGTCCCGAAATTGACACCCGATGGACACACGATTAAGGAAATGTTCAAATTCGGCTCTGATCGTAACAACATCGGGCCATTCGTGAGGGCATCTTCAGCCATCGTATGACCGCCGGTGGAGTTTCTCAAGCTCCGGGAGCAACTTCGTGAGCGGTGGCAAAATCTTTGGCATCACAAAGCATTGCCGAAGGACCGTGAAGGTTCATTTTCGTGTTGACTTCGTGTGTTCACTTTGCCCTTCATAAGGCATTCGTGAGGGCATCTGAAGCCATCGTATGACTGCCGGTGGAGTTTCTCAGGCTCCGGCAGCAACTTCGTGAGCGGTGGCAAAATCTTTGGCATGCCAAAGACGGCTTAAGATGCCCTCACGAATGGCCCGATGTTGCTACGATCAGAGCCGAATTTGAACATTTCCTTTATCGTGTGTCCATCTGGTTGTTTTATTGCACAACAAAATCATGTAAACATTATGTAAATTTGTGTTCTGTGAAACTGAAAAGGATATCACATATTATTTTGAAGGCGAGGAAGTTGTTGTTGCTATGGAAACAACATGACGGAGAAAACTTAATATCTTCTACATATAAAGACGGAGAAATTAAAGAACAAAGTCTGAAAATATCAGTACAGTATCATAATACTTCAACATAATTGTTTGTGTTACTTTCGTTGCCGTTCTATGTCTTATAAATGTAATGTAAATGTTGCCTTCGTGTGTGGTTCGGGGCCATCTTCGTGCGAAATTCACAATTCCATATTCGTGTGTCTATCGGGTGTCAATTTCGGGACAGTGTAAAAGGGGCTTTAAGGAAAGGAAAGACAATTCATCAGGACTTAGGAAAAGACACTCTTTAAAATAAACAATTTTCCAAACATCAACTACTTAAAGCACATCTAGACACTTCAGCCTGTGTGTTATTATGTTGTTGTTTAATTAGGGTTTAATAAAAGTGGACGAAAATGACCAATATATTCTTCATTACCAATTTGGAATTAAAATAAAAAAGTAAAATGGTTGCTTACCCTCCTGTCCACACTTATTAAGTCCAAATAGGAATATATATATATATTGTCAATTATCTAAAGCCATATATTATTTCATATATTGTATGAAAATATTTTGAATACATACAACTTTATCCAACATAGGCATAACTTGTTAGTACCTGTGCATGTCACCTTTCAAACATGTGAAAAAAGTCTGTAAACACTTTGAAGCTTAATTTGATCATTTCACAGCAATCAGCACAAAGTTTAAAACATATAAGCACTTTCCTAAATGTGTTAAATGCTGAATCAGCACCTGCAACCTGATGGACGATCAGCGTTAGTCGGTCACAATCGGTTTTATCTGTGAACAGCCGAATGTTGTTAAATGTTATTTGCAAGGCATTGTGGGGCAGTATCATCTCCTTTCCTTTCGTAAATGATGTTCCAGTTTATCCTAAGGAGATAATAAAGGAAGCATTGAAGCTCCTTTCCTTTCATTCCATGGAGTCAGAACAGCTCTTATAATGGCTGACACTTTTCGGGTCATTTCACTCAGTCAGGATCCTTCCTGAGCAAAACCTGCAACACATTCAGAAAGTCCTTCTCATCGAGACTTTATTCTAAAACACATTTAACAAAAAAATAAATGTTTCCCTGCTGTTTTAAAGAGAGACCTACATCTGCTCTCCGCCGTGCAATTACTCTCCTTTGTGTCACACAGTGAGATCTCAACCAAGTGGCTTTCAGGACTGAAGTCGTGAAACACATGTATATCAGCGTTAAATCACAACAGTGCGTCGCTAATAACACAATAACAGTGCCTGAACATGTACTGTAGTGCTTTTTCATAATACTAAATATGATACCTCTAATGCACACTTTAAGGAATGATTCCCAGACGGTAGATTGGATCAACCACTTAGCTTTTATGTTTCAGAATGGAAAATCAAAACTGAGAAAAACACATGACTGATGATATTTTTGGTCTATATATATATACAGTATATGAGTCAAATGTATATAAATCATTTATTTTTCTTATAAAACATATTAATTGTTCTGTTATTTCTTGAAAGAGACCCTCGTGTCCAATTGTATAGGTAACAGGGACAGGAAGTTGAGTTTAATTTAGTTATTATTTTTTTTTTTTTTCAGAATCATTTCCACAGACCTTTCAAAACTTGCTGTTTACATTTTTCAAATATTTATTTCAATGCCGCCACAATTCTTGTTTTTACCACAAGACTTACACCTTGCATTAATAGCAGAAGACTAAGCTTTAATGAAGCCTTCACAAAGCACATTTACTGCAACGGCCCGTCCACACGGCGGCGTGCGTTGAAGCTTCAACGCTTCTGCCCATTCACCCTGAATGGGGTGACATCAGGTTTCGCCGAACTGCATTGTGGGAGCGCAGCGTAGCTTCAAAAGCGTTGCTCGCTGCAAAAGTTGAGCAATGTTCAACTTTTGAAGCTTTCGGTAGAAGCGTCAGCCAATCAAATCATATGCCAGTACAAGCTCTAGCCAATCAAACCGCGTGCTTGTGTGTCCAGGGCGGGAGATTCATGTGATTGGTTGTTGGTCGAGTTTCAGACACGCCCACCGGCAAGCTTCAACGCACGCCGCCGTGTGGACGCTGCGTAAGATAAGATTAGATAAGATAGGACTTTATTTATCACAAAGGAAATTGTTGTGCCAGAGTTACAAAGATACAATAAACAAATCAGCACAATAATACAACTGTACACTTACAGTGAAGTAAAAAGAGCAATTCAATAACTACAACTAACATAGACGCTCAAATAATGAATGTAAAAAACTGTGCAGTATTCAGTAGTGCATAAAAACGTAGTGGCAGATACGTAATTGCGCGTTATTATAGAACATTATTAATAATATTGCACATGTTATATAGCAGAGAGTGTTTTGCTAAGATGGTAATGGTATTGTATTATGTTTCTGTTTATCCATGCATTAAAATAACACCACCTTTTCCCCGCAGACCTGATCAGCGTCACCATCGCTGGGCTGAAGCCGGAGACCACCTACGAGGTCAAGATGTCCGCCATCAACGGAAAAGGAGAAGGCGAGAGCAGCGCGGCGAGCAGCTTCACCACCGAGCCCGTCCGTAAGTACTTTTCCCCCCCAAAAAACCCGTAAACGCTCCTCTGACCCCAATGCTTTGAAGCTAACGCTGTTCACTCCACCTCCATGCTTTCAGTTCCTCTCTCCTCTATTCTTACGCCAAGACCCCTCATCCCTTTCACAGAATCCAGGACGAACGCTATTCACTTCATAATCCAGCGTAGTTCACAGAGTGGTGCAGGGATGACAGGTTTTTGTAGTGGACCCTGAAGGCAGCATCTCCCTGGTTCCCTCCACAAAAAGCCAATGGGGATTTTTCAATAGGATTTTTGATTATTGCAGAAAATAAGATCTGTGGCAAACACGCGTTTATGATACTTTCACATTTTGTTCAGTAGGATAATCTCCACATATTAACACACCTTTAACAATAGTTAAAGGAACAAATGTAATCTCTAGAAATAAAACGCTAATGTTGGGCTATAAAGGAACTACAGCCCGGTCACATGACTTCACGTTACCACCGCTAAGCTAAAGGTGGCTAATGTTGGGCTATAAAGGAACTACAGCACGGTCACATGACTTCACGTCACCACCGCTAAGCTAAAGGTGGCTAATGTTGGGCTATAAAGGAACTACAGCACGGTCACATGACTTCACGTCACCAGCTTTAAGCTAAAGGCGGCTAATGTTGGGCTATAAAGGAACTACAGCACAGTCACATGACTTCACGTCACCACCGCTAAGCTAAAGGTGGCTAATGTTGGGCTATAAAGGAACTACAGCACGGTCACATGACTTCACGTCACCAGCTTTAAGCTAAAGGCGGCTAATGTTGGGCTATAAAGGAACTACAGCACGGTCACATGACTTCACGTCACCACCGCTAAGCTAAAGGAGGCTAATGTTGGGCTATAAAGTAACTACAGCACGGTCACATGACTTCACGTCACCACAGCTAAGCTAAAGGTGGCTAATGTTGGGCTATAAAGTAACTACAGCACGGTCACATGACTTCACGTCACCACCGCTAAGCTAAAGGCGGCTAATGTTGGGCTATAAAGGAACTACAGCACGGTCACATGACTTCACGTCACCACCGCTAAGCTAAAGGCGGCTAATGTTGGGCTATAAAGGAACTACAGCACGGTCACATGACTTCCCGTCACCACCGCTAAGCTAAAGACGGCTAATGTTAGGCTATAAAGGAACTACAGCACGGTCACATGACTTCACGTTACCACCGCTAAGCTAAAGGTGGCTAATGTTGGGCGTGATGACGTTTAGTCGTCTCATTTAGACACTTGTTAGAAACCACCGTTTTAAATTCACCAATGGGGTATTTACCGATGTATTTTATGTCGTAAAAAACTAAATCTCTTCACCTCGAGTCAAGCACAGACCTTATTTCAGGGTCCTAACCAAAAACACATTAAAAAACCACTCATTCCTGCACCACTCGATAGATCACAGATCACGGATGCAACGTGTTACCCATGTCCTTCAGTGTTCAACAGCATTATGTCTATCTTTCCTCATGAATGTTTTCAGTTAGAATGCAGACCGAGCCTTCTTCCTATGTGTTTTCAGGTGATTTAGTAAAAGTGTTTTTCATCTCGAAGGCTGATAACATGAACTCAGTGTGAAGAAGTGTCCGTATGTATAATACATCGACCCTTTGTTCACACAGCAGTGCTCAGTCCTGCTGAAGGTCGGTACATTTATTGAATGGCAGCGCATGATGAAGTTTCAGAGCTGATGGTCATCTTCTATCTCCATGTGTTTGAAAAAAAGAGAAACACTTGAAGCAGCAACAGAAGTACCTTTTACTTTGGCAAAAACAAACCTAAATACATTAGTATTGGCATCAGATGTATCCAAAGTACCAAAAGTATAAGTACATATTGCCCTTGTCGTCTCATTTTAGAATCATAGATATTAAATGACTGGATTATGATTATTGATGCATTAATGCGTTCATCACAGCTCCTAAAGGTGGGGCTAATTTTAATTAATGTATACCCTGCTGATGGATTTCTTAACCTATAATTATATACAGTAGGGGACATTAATTAACTAAGTATATTTACTAAAGTAGTTGTACTTAAATCGACCGGACTTCTTTCTGCGGATTGATATGACTGCACATAGTCCCCTTGATCCTCCTTAGCAACGGTCTGCTCTCCTTAGCAACAGCTTGTCAGCGAGATTTAACAACCACTGGAATGTCTAAACTGACCAATCAGAATCCAGTATTCAACTAAAGATGTCAGATACATTTTGCGGAGTGAAAAGTACAATGATGACTGACAAAATATTAAAATAGTTTAAGTAACATTAAATACAAATAAAGTACCTCAGAATTTTACTTAAATACTTGAATCAATGTACTTCATTATGGTTTCATGATTTACTTTATTATAGCATTGATTTGACTTCTTAATGGTTATTTCATTTTTCTTTTTGTACTGCAAGAAGGGGCAGGTAAAATAAGATGTTCTTCTCCCTGCTCCTTTCCACCATGCGCTTTTAAAAAAAAACAGTATAAGTGAACATGTTTTGTTTTAAAATATCTGCCATGTGTGGAATAAACAAATAAATAAAAATATTGTACAGGGAGATATAAGAAATTTAAAAATCATAGTCAGGTTAGGGATCCTCCTTGTTCCAAAATATAGTGGATTAGAAGTTTAAAGTAGAATTAAATAAGAATAAAGCACCTCATAAATGTACTTCATAGTGCATATACTTCAATACAGTCGCTCACAGCAGGGAGATATACTAATAAATAAACATTCAATAGTCGGGTGAGCGATCCTCGTTGTTTTCCTGGTGACTAATCCTCCGTCTGTTGGGCATATGGCTCCATCAGCTGAGAGCAGGTGTGCTGCACCTGTCATCCATCACAGAGCGTCAGCCAGACACAAACGTGTCAATTTTCTGTTTATTTATGAGCAACAACATGTCAGATAATGCTTCGTCGTTAAAGCATGAAATACAGGTCCAAAAATCAAATCTGACAGCTGGAGAGATTCACGCATTCAAAACTCTTAAGATCTTAATTTGATTTTCCAGAAAGTGTTTATTAGTTTTATACAAAATGATCCAAACAGGCAAACTTTATTTTGGAGTAATTATTGATTCCAAAATCGGGAAATGTTTTTTTACATTAGCATGTAAACAAGGTATTGCAAATGAGTTAAAAAATATAATGAAAGAAACAGTAAAACCAAACAAAAGAACAGTAGAAATATATATTTTTATTACTAAAGAAAACACGAAATGAAATATACAGAAGAAGGGATGAAACGCTAGATATAGACCGACCTACGAGTGAGTTAATTCAGGCTGCATTTAGAAATCAGCAGACTCTAACTCAGCGTTTTGAGTCGTGCATAAATCTTTGTTTTAGTTTGCACCGGCCTCTGTCACGCCTCCATCTGTGCTCCTGCAGAAAAGCCCTCCTCAGCATCCTCATTATGTCCCAAAGAGAGAGGTCGTGTCCTATTTCAAGATGTTCCAACAACAAACACTGTGTGAGCTGTTTATTTAGCTACTCCATTTGTAATGTACAAACTCAGCTCAACCCTTACATTGTGTATCATTAACAACACAGAAGATGAATTACTTACTTATTATGACTGTGTTGAATTTACTTAATTTTATTTAGGTAAAAATATTGCCCAAAACATTTGTATGTACTATTATTATGTATTTAAAGTAAGTCTGTTTAATTCAATAAATAATTTAAGCTCAACTAAGTACTGTGCTTTTAAAAATAATTCTAGTTTTATACTTAGTTCTAACTAACCCATATCAATTCAGATTAACTATTTGAGTTCACTGTAATTGTAATTAATACAAAAACGAACCCATGTTCAGTCTACTTAAAGGTGGGGTAGGTAAGTTTGAGAAACCGGCTCGAGATACACTTTTTGTTATATTCCATGGAATGCTCTTAACATCCCGATAGCAATGAATATCTGAAGTGCTTTGATAAAAAATACATTAATAAATATCATCAGTGGAAGCCGTGGCGCTGTAAAAAGCACGACCAATCATCTGAGCCGGTCCGGCTAAAGTAACTGGATGGCCTACCTGCCTGTCAGCCTTCCATCTGTGCACAAACTTATCTCGTGCCCTCATTGGTCATGTGCACGTTGGTGTGTGTTTGAGGAGGGGCTCTGTGAGGAAGTGGCAGATTTCAAATTCAAGCGCACTCGAGCCGGTTTCTCCAAAATCACCTACCCCACCTTTAATTGAACAATGGTTACTTTTCTACATAAACAAATTAATTTGCATTTCAATAAGCAATATTAACCATTATCAATATCTTAACTTTCAATACAGTCAAATAAAGCAAACTAAATAATGTTGAAAAAAAAACCTTCTAGCAAGAGGCCCTTAAAAAACGACATTTGTAATTACTTTTATTATACAATACGATCCTAGAGGAGCATCGTGACAGTCAGTTATTAATATGTCAGAAAGCTTTTCCCTCTCACTGTTCATATTTCTCATCTCATTGTCTTTGTTTTTATTGTTTTTCCCATCATCTGTTCTGTAATCCATTGGACTTCTCAGAATATTCTTTCACAAGTAAGTTTCATTTCTTCCTGTCTTCTCCCCTCACATTTCCCATCTTCACTGCATTTATCCCCGAGACTGTTCCCTCTATATTAGAACATTCGCTTTAATCATTAAAGAATAGCAATTGTTTCCTGTTGTACTAATTTTCCAGACGGCAGTCCGTTCCATTACTTTAACGCATTGACAGGTTTGTTTAGTAATGAGATAGATATGACAGTCTGTCGTCAGACGTGTGTTCTTTGAACTCTTTAGACTTCATTGAAACCCTTTCTTGCTCGTAGTGAGTTGTCTTTGCTGTGTCCCAGTAGTTCAGCCGATGTGTGTTTTTTCAGGTGGTTATATCCTGGCTTCAGACACCACTACGAGGTCGTGGTAATTAACGTGGAATTAGCATATTTCCTGGTGCTAATGTTGAAAGCAGGGCACATAAAACGGCCCTCTTTGGAAACATCAGGTTTAAATATGCAGGCCCAGAAAGTCTTTAGGATCTGAGCTCATGCTGTGCTTTTATTTTGTAATTTGGCCGTTAGACTTGAATGTGTATTAAGAAAAACTCATATTACTTCTGTTGAGCTGCAGCTTTCTTTAGACACATGCTTACTGCTGCATTTTACATTTTAGAGCAAATAGTTATGCATTTTTTACACATTACCTTTGGCATTATGTTGGTTTCAGGAGATAATGGCGTGTTGTTGTTCGTGCTATGCTAGACTTAGAAGAGTTTTAATTGCTCTAGTCCAAGGGTACCAAAACAAAAAGCTCTGCAAAATAGTTTGAGAAGTTCTGTTGATGCTTACAGGTATTATTTTCGGGGAGATTTGATTACATCCCCCCTATCTTTAATATTAAGAAATAAAGGAATCCACTTCCTGTTCTGAGGCCAGTTCTTTCATGGAGAAAACTGGGTTATGGCTAGAAAGGATCCGTCTAGTGTAAATATGAAGTCACGTTCTCGTTGTAACTCTCGTTGTAATCGGAGCGGCTCGGAAACACACCTACAGCAGTAACATGCAACATACACATTAATCCAGCAGGAATATTAATAAAGAAACATCAGACTTAATAGTGAAACACTGAAAGGGAACATTGTATTGCACCAGGAGCTATCTTGGGACTTTTACTGCGACAACGTTGACCTGCCTGTGAATAAAAAATAAACCATAGTGTTGGTGATCTACAGTGTTGTCATTCTTCTTTGAACACCAGCAAGACCGCTAACACCCTATTTCAACAATCACACTCCCTGTCATTGACATAATTAATAGATAGTTTAGCTTCTCACCATCATTTGCTGTGGCCCACTGATGTTAACGATCGTAACTGAAAGGCCGCATGCCAAACGTAAACATTCAGCCACGTGACTTGCAAACTCTCGCGAGAGTTTAACACAAGACGGATCCTTTCTAGCCATAACCGGAAAACTGAGCACGGAGGAACAAAACGAAGGACAGAAATGTTTAACAGAAACAAATACCTTTATTCAACGTTACATTCAGGAGGGACATAACAAAGCAGAAGACGAAGGACAAACACTGACAGAAAAACCAGAACTTAAATACATACAGAACTAATCACAAGGACAAGATAAGGAAGATGTATTTTATTACATGGCATTGATATAGACAGACTCTTCATTGTTGGTTATTCTATTGGTTTTATTGCACATAAATAGACATGACAATGAAGATATCAGCTGTAAAATGTTGCCAAATAGTTACCATCTGAACAGAAAATGGATCGTACTGGGTCCTACCCTCCTTTAGCCGAATTCAAACCAATTTCCAGAAGAGAAATACTGAAGTTAACGGTATTAGCATTGGTTTTATTCTACCTGAACATGCATTATAGTGTCGGTAACAGGTGAGCAGTTGTGTTGAAGATTGTACTGCTTACCTCCTCTTGCGGAGTTCAAAGTAATATCTCTGAATTTCCATGGAGTCACACAGGATGTGTTACAAAAAGCAACATGTATGCATCACAGTGCATGTGAAGAGCACTTCTTTATCACCGAGATTGAATATAAAAGCTTCTCCTGTTGAGAAGATCCCAGCTCCACTCACCATGTCTCCACCATCTCTCAGTTTCCTCAGAGACCACTCCTCATATTGCTGCCACCAGTTTGGCCCTTAGTGAGTATGCCGGTGAGCAGTGTGTGTCTCTTCCCCTCGTCATGTATCTCTATCTGCTTGGCCTCACAGTTAGATGTTTATGGTGTTCCTCACACACACACACACTGTCACTGTCCGTAGATTTTAGCCACCGGAGAAATGAGTTTGGCTTTTTCTAACAGTCTTGATTTAGATATGATTCTACTAACATGTGTCCAGACCATGAAGGTTGCCCTGCTAACAGCCGCACTATAGTGTTGTGTGTGTGACAAGATTAACACTGTTTGTCAAGACTTCAATCACGGTCCTAACTAAAGACTTCTTTGATTGTGTTGCAATGGACTAAGAGTCAATTTGTTGTTAAGATTTGGTCTTGCTTTTTTTGTATGACGTTAACATTCAGTAGCGTGCATTTCAACTATGTAGCATATTAGCTTTATATTTTAATATTGTTTTTCTGTAGCATTATTGACCTGTTACTGACCTCACCACACGTCAGCAAACATATAGTCATTTTTAGACGATTAAATGCAGACATTATACCAATAATATGTACGTTGTAACTTGTTAAAGTCTGCACCGAAGCATCTCAGCTGTAGCTAAATGCGCTAAGCTAACATAGGAGGGTATGCTAAGTATGTTGTGACCTGTAAACTTCGGAAGATGCAGACTTCAAAGTTAAAAACGCAGATTACAAAAAATGTTGTATTAAAAGTAGGCTCCATGCTCAATTCAATTCAAAACCTTTATTTATTCAGGTGAAAACCCATTGAGATCGTTGACCTCTTTTTCAATGGTGACCTTTAAGACCATAGGTTAGGGTTAACCCTCTGTGCCGGTAATGGCAACACCAAACTACTACATTTAAGTTAAGTCTTTCTTCAAAGGTCACTAAAGTAAAAACACTACAAATCACAGATAAACACAACATTGG
This sequence comes from Notothenia rossii, assembly GCF_949606895.1. NCBI lineage: Eukaryota > Metazoa > Chordata > Actinopteri > Perciformes > Nototheniidae > Notothenia > Notothenia rossii. The sequence continues at coordinate 3,885,819 of NC_136907.1, forward strand.
CATATATTTATTTTGCATAACACACCACTTATTATTAATTAGTTTACAGTCGCCATCTTGGATTGTGAGCTGGCAGAAGTGCAAACCAAGGATTGCGTTGGAAGTCTTCTATTCTCCTCATACATCATTTACTGTAATCCCCATTTCTAAGTACCATTGATATCAAGATCCAACTGGGATATTCAAATCAAGTATTTAATCCAACCACATTTGTCATGGATGCCATTTAAGCCGGACAAAACGCAGCATTAGAATATATTTACGACTTACTGGCAATGCTTACAGTCACCATCTTGGACTGTGAGAGGTAAAATATTGGTGCTAGCCTCAGTTATGTTCTGCTTTAAAACTTAATGTATTTGTCTTATTTGATGCATTGGTTAGGGTTAGGGACTTCACAGATGAAAAATGGGGGTAATGTTGTTGATGGGATACCTCAACAGTCTGAACAATATACAAGAACTCAATGGAAACACAGACAAACTATTGATTGAAGTAAAAGATTGTATTGTTGTAAGACAGAATACTTGAAGTCAACCAATATGTATCTGAGAAGACTCTATTCCACACAGTAACTCTCGATATTTGGACCACCAATAATCACATATCATCCTTCTTCAGCAGGGAACATTCTGATTGTTTAAACACAGACAAAGGTAACATGATGAAATCAGCTATTAGACCCTCCAGAAAAACGCGGGCTAAAATCCTTGATTATGCGATTAAACATGCGGGGTTTTATGTGATTTTATGCGGTGAAATTGCGGGAAGTTTCGAAATATGCGGAAAGTTGCGAAATATGCTAAATATGCGGGGAAACAGAATAACAACTTTTTTAAATATTGGGCTGTCTTATTTATTTTCTCTCACACACAACCTGCCAGTAACGTTAAACCCCTTTACTATTCAATTAAACACATTCAATGTTTATTTATTGTAAAAGCAATGGGGCTATTTTAATCTCACACACACACACACACCCACACACACACACACACTTCTCCGCCTCATTCTGTTTTCATTTACTCCTCCGTTATCTGACCAGCTTCAATCTTGTAGGCTACTCACTTTGTTTCTTGTAGCCCTCGAAAGGGTTTTGGAGGTTGATGAACGTGAGTTGTTTGGCTTTCTTGTCCGCAGCAGCAGAAAGCATTTTCGAATGTTTGAATGAATCGAAGTGGGTCGCCACCGTCGATTTTCTCTTATGCTCCAACCTTTATATATACAGTCTATGGCTCCAACACAGTTGCACGGGGTGCAGAATAGTTTCCCCCCTCCTTTTGCCCGGTCTTTAGTAGAAATGTTCGTCGGTAAATGAGATGGATTAGATTTTCGTGTGTGAGCTCCACACGTTCACTCTATACAGTGTTGTTTACATTCTGTGATGCGCGAGCTGATGACGTCACGTCAAGACGAGTTAACTTTTTTTTCCTCAACTTTGTGTGGAAAAATGCGGGGATTATGCGGCCTTTTGATAAATATGCGGCCTTTTAAAAATCTGCGCCATTTTGCTGATTATGCGTTAAAATCTGCGATCGCAGAATCGCGTTTTTCTGGAGGGTCTAAGCTATGCATTATTTCTACAGTAGGCTACCACCCTGCAAAAATGTGTTGGGTTTTATCATAGCAGTTCTTATCACATCCACTCAGTCACTGTAAACCTTTCCTGAGAACCGCTCCATGTTTCTTATTGTTTCTTTGTCCTTTCGGCTCAGATCATCTGTCATGCATGGCAGCGTGTTCACTGCAGTTTTTAGGATGAATCCAGATGTGCGACACTGCTTAGCCCCCGCTGACATCTGATCAATATTTCGGTCAAGTTGTAGCTGATTACAGCTTTAAGAAACTAACCCATTTGACTGCTTATTGCTTTAATCCCTGAGGCAACATGGGAGGTAAACAAAGCTGTTTGTGTGTTTGGTCCAGACTCACCGGATTAACTGTTGTCTGATTAATGTTGTTCACATAAATAATGTACTGTATGAGAATTGTATGTCCTAACTTAACCTTTCTTTTAATCACATTCGGCGTTACATTTGACGCTAGGATTGTTCGTAGTGTGTTTTTTCTGCAAGTGCGTCACACAAATGCTTCTAGATTGTCCTGATGTTTCATGTGTTCATTCTGTTGTGTTGTGTTTCATATTTAGTTGGCATGTTGTGTATTGTCAAAGCTGCAGATTTTCCTCCGTTCTGACCCTGAACAAACTCAAATCTAATACATTAGAATAAAAACAAGAGGAAAAACTGTTGATTATGTCGATGCATGACGCAGTTCTGGATGTCCTATCCCCTGAATGAATATCTTAAAATCAATACCGAATTGTTTATTTATCCATTTATTAATATTCTAACATGCTTCCAAAAACAAAACGTCCAGAAGTGCTTCATGTATTCAGTTGTGTTTATATATATTTTAAAAAATGTGTTTATTGATTTATGTTTTTCTCTTGGTTATTTGTTTTTTGTCATTTTGTCTTTAACATTAATGTTCATTTGTTTTTTATGTTGAAATTTTTTCATCATTTTTCACCAATGTTTTATGTGTTTTCCATATATCCCACCCTCCTCCTCCTCCCTCTTTAATTTCCAAATGACCAATCATGTGCGTGCACATCATGTGACTGTGTCATGTGGCTCTTGCATGGTGCTGATGATGTCGTCTCCGCTGGCCAACAGAAGGTAATTTATTTTGTTTAGTTTGAGATCACGACATCAGAAATGGTCATTCAGAAGACTTTAGACACTTAGGAGACGCATTCATCACTTTTAATTTTGACATTTTCCATTCATCTTTTTCTGTTAATATATAGTAAATAATCATCATTCTTCATCTTAAGATTGTCTCTTGCAAACTCTGATCATTTTGCCCATTCTTCATTGCTTTCATTTAGTAACAATGCCAGACTTTTCTCCTTGTAGTGCCTGATTACAAATGCCACCTGGGCCATATTCTGCTGGTAGTTTTATGTGACTATTAACTCATTGACCCTGTGTGTTATGCTTGCTGTTACCCTTGCTTTAACATTCATTAATAATATCATAATTACTACAAAACCATAATAAATGTTACTATATAGTCAAGTCTCTTGATAACACCCGGTGTAAATGGGGTCTTTCATTTCTCCAGAGCTAGCTGAGACACATTTGAATTGATTTATGACCACATGTCCTTGATTTAAAGTGAAATACATAATGTTATGGCCACCCATCTGTGAGCTCTACCTGCATTAACACAACAGACGACATTGCAATGTGTTTGTAAATCTAACATTGCATTTGTCTTTTCTCACTTTGGTTACTGAGAGGCTGAGATGGTTCAGGATTCATATTTCTCAATCAGTCAAAGTGCAAAGGAGAGTAAATGTTATAACCAAATAAAAAAATGAAGAACAAGATCACCATATTATCCCGTCGAGGGAGAATCACAATTTAAATCCAGACAAACTGTCAATGTGTGATTCTCTGGTGTTCTAGTTTATTTAAACCTTGATTAGAAAAGTAGGTAGAAATATGTTTTGAAAGCTCTTTAACTTTAAAGTATTCTTCCAGATAGCAATCGTTTTTACACATTAGACTTTCTGAACAAGCAGATCTTTTGTTCAATTTTTTCTTTTGCCATTACATTTGTGATCACATTTAAACACCATGAGAGCATCCTCACAAAGTGCCCCTGACTGCCTTGCAAGTTCATTTTCACCTTACACATCGAACTTCTCTTACTTTTTCCAAAGATCATCTGTAGCTCGCAGTGTGTGATTGCATTACTGCAACATGCACGTCTGTTCCTTGTTACGTCCTCTTTCTTCTTCTAGAAGACAAGTCCACCCTCTGCATGTGTCTGTGTCTTGCATTTCTACATTGACAGTATGAACATAATCGTTATCTTTCCAAGTTGTATAGTTTTGAGACAGAGTGTAAAAAATTGATTCAAGTCAGAATTCTGAGGAAAAAAACAGGATTGCATGATTTATTTTTTAGCATTAATCCTTACTGTATTTCAGACAAACGATTAACGTCAAGCACTCCAAAACTAAAAGAGAATTGTTTTATCCAACAGCATGTATTCTATGACTCTTTTCAATTCCCTTTATGTCTCAATGTACGCTTTAAAGAGTGAGGGTGCCATATCAGTTGGCATTGAATGTGTTTCAGGGTGAGATGCTCCAGTCTGCATGGAGAAGCTTGTCGTTCTAACCCCTTCTCTCTCAGTTTTAGCCTCAGAGAAAATGAGCTAACCCAGAATGATGCCTGTGAATAACCCCGCTGAATGTCCCGATGTTTAACCGGCCTCGTGTTACGCTGCTGTCACTAACCAACTGTCTGATTTAATTCCAGCATCTGTCATGTTCAGTCCTGTGTAGACGAATGCAGCTCAGATGATAACTCACAACCAGTGCCTTCATGCATATTCATTTAATTACCACTAACACTGAGATTGTCCATTTGAAATGTCTGCCAATGTTACACATGTTAAACTCTGCACATTGTCTTTGATAACGTAGAATACAATATGTTCTTCCCACCTGCTATTATGAGAGAGTGTTAGCACAGGGCAAAGGCTGTACTATCATGAGGTAGACAATTTAAATACATCATCGTCAAGGCTAACTGTGTGCAACCAAATATGTACATAATTAATGAGCCTGGGTTGTCAGTCTCCTCCCTTACAGCCCTTACATTGGAATGAGAGAAAATCACCTCAACCCATGCATACTAAACACCTCCACCTGCCCTCCCTCAACACTATGTATACATTATGAGAAGTAATAGAGTAACACGTCCAATCAAGGTCTACAGGCTCATTATACAGCGACCCAGCCGCCATTACTCAGGAGGCAGAGCAGATAATGAGGCTTCAAGGAGAGAGGCACCTCCGCGCAGCCCTTAAAGGGAGAAACACCCACAATATGTATTTGATACTTGAAAACACACTTTGTTGGTTTCTGCAATAAAGTGGTGCAGGGAAGATTGATTTTTTTGTCCGAAATTTGGGAAGTTAACTTCTCCCTGGTTCCCTTGGAATTTTCCATTTGATTTTGCATTATGCTTTTAAGTTTTATGATACTTAGCAGGATAATCTCTACACATTACACCACTTGTTGATAGGCTGTAAGCTATTCATGTCACCACCGCTAAGCTAAAGGTGGCTAATGTTGGGCTATAAAGGAACTACAGCACGGTCACATGACTTCACGTCACCACCGCTAAGCTAAAGGGGGCTAATGTTGGGCTATAAAGGAACTACAGCACGGTCACATGACTTCACGTCACCACCGCTAAGCTAAAGGTGGCTAATGTTGGGCTATAAAGGAACTACAGCACGGTCACATGACTTCACGTCACCACCGCTAAGCTAAAGGGGGCTAATGTTGGGCTATAAAGGAACTACAGCACGGTCACATGACTTCACGTCACCACCGCTAAGCTAAAGGCGGCTAATGTTGGGCTATAAAGGAACTACAGCACGGTCACATGACTTCACGTCACCACCGCTAAGCTAAAGGAGGCTAATGTTGGGCTATAAAGGAACTACAGCACGATCACATGACTTCACGTCACCACCGCTAAGCTAAAGGAGGCTAATGTTGGGCTATAAAGGAACTAGAGCACGGTCACATGACTTCACATCACCACCGCTAAGCTAAAGGAGGCTAATGTTGGGCTATAAAGGAACTACAGCACGATCACATGACTTCACATCACCACCGCTAAGCTAAAGGAGGCTAATGTTGGGCTATAAAGGAACTAGAGCACGGTCACATGACTTCACATCACCACCGCTAAGCTAAAGGTGGCTAATGTTGGGCTATAAAGGAACTACAGCACGGTCACATGACTTCACATCACCACCGCTAAGCTAAAGGAGGCTAATGTTGGGCTATAAAGGAACTACAGCACGATCACATGACTTCACGTCACCACCGCTAAGCTAAAGGAGGCTAATGTTGGGCTATAAAGGAACTACAGCACGGTCACATGACTTCACGTCACCACCGCTAAGCTAAAGGAGGCTAATGTTGGGCTATAAAGGAACTACAGCACGGTCACATGACTTCACGTCACCACCGCTAAGCTAAAGGGGGCTAATGTTGGGCTATAAAGGAACTACAGCACGGTCACATGACTTCACGTCACCACCGCTAAGCTAAAGGTGGCTAATGTTGGGCTATAAAGGAACTACAGCACGGTCACATGACTTCACGTCACCACCGCTAAGCTAAAGGAGGCTAATGTTGGTCGTGATGAAGCGTAGTCGTCTCAATTAGACACTTGTTAGCAACCGCCGTTTTTTAAATTCACCAGTGAGGTATTTACTGGTGTATTTTATGTCTCAGAACAAAATCTCTTCAGCTTGTGTTAACCACAGACCTTATTTCAGGCTTCTAACCTACAGTAAAACACGTCCAAAAAAAACAGTGACTTCCAGACAAGGAAACAAGAAGGGCTAAAATGCCGACTAATTTCTCGGTTTTACAACTCATTCCTGCACCACTATATTCCCCCAAACTCAGCAACACAGTTTTCTTTAAGAAATGCTAATATAAGCAGGTTTTTTTTACAGTGTAGGTTCAAGAAAACTTTAAAATAGTAGTAGGAGTAGAAGCAGAGTAGTTTACTTGCATTTAGAGGCTAATGTTGATGCAACAACCATATGTATGTCAACTAATTGCTCTCTTTCTCCTGTGCAGGGGAACCTAGTGCACCTAAACTGGAGGTGAAGGTCCTGGAGAGGGGCAACTCTCTGAAGGTGAACTGGATCAAGCAGGACGACGGCGGATCCCCCATCAGGCACTACCTGGTCCGATACAAGGCTGTGAGTGCAGAGCTTTTTTTAAATATTGCAGCGGTTTCATAATTAATGTTAATAACCAATGCTTGGAAAGACCGGTACTCACCAAACAGCTACAAGCAGGAATACGATTTAACCCTCTGCCGTGAAAAGTGCACATATTCTTAGTTGTTTTTATTATTGTATATTACTATTTTTATTCTGGTGAAAAACTGGGTTTCATGACAGTGCGTAATTGTATAGATAAAACAGAAAATATATATATTTACAAAACTAAGAAGTTAAAGTAAGAGTAGGCAATTCAAAGATTTAAAAATAATAGGATTTATAATTATTTTTGTTAACATAACATATTAAAGGGAAAATGTGCAATAAAAAGATAAAAATTAACAAAAATATCTAAATAAATTATAGAAAATGTACATGCACATTGTACAAAATATAACATCAACAAAATATGTAAAGATATGTACAATACAACATATTCAATGGTTAGTTTAGTTTGAATGAAGATATTAAAGCTGATGTGAAAGGTTTCACTTTTCATTCATGAAAGTCTCTTGTACAATTCAAAAGGTTGCTGAAAGAAATCTCAGTATTATAACGTATAATTGAACTGTGCCTGTGGCTATGTATGTAGTGTCAGTGAGGACCCCAGGAAGAATACCCAACGCTACACATTAAAATACATAAAATAGTGCAAGTAAATACAAATAAAATCAATAGAAATAGTGCAAGGAGAGTCTGTGTACAAGTAATTGGAATATGGTATATTAGATAAATAACTTGTTCGTTGCAAACAGATGAATGTTATGGATGTTCTTTCAAAAGCCCAGGTGTTTAACAGTTGAGTGCGCAGTGTTGATTTGTGTCCTGCCTATATTCTTTTATCTTTCAGAAGCACGTGTCTGAGTGGAAGCCAGAGATCCGAATGCCTCGAAACAGCGAGTACACGACGCTGAGCGGCCTGGACTGGAACACGGAGTACGAGGTGTACGTGGTGGCCGAGAACCAGCAGGGAAAATCAGAGCCGGGTGTCGTCTCCTTCAGAACCGCCAGCGACCCCACCACCATCCCAGGTACAAATCGCATCATCTCCCCAGCATCCACACACAGCCACCGTGCAGCGAGGCCTCCCCCGTGACCACAATGCTCAAACTAACGACAATTTAAAATAAGCAAAAGAAATCTAGGAAATTAAATAAAAGTTAACAAAAGATAACCCTCTCGGTAGAAGTAGGATTGAAATAAGACACAATTCGTGACCACAATACTGATATTTACAAAATGTGTAAATATAATTAAGTAATTAATTTTAATATAAAGAAATTCAAATAAAAACATGAAAGGTAAATAAATAATTAAAAGCTTAGTTAAAATAATATTTTGCCCATAATATTTGGATTTGTGGGGTGTAAGTGTAGTGGACACAATCCACATCCCAAATGTTATGTAAGGGGGCTTTTAGAATATTAACCTTTTGAATCAGCAATTTAAAACATTTTGACCACCTCTTGCAGAGCAGACATGTTTTTATTCCTCCTCAATAACTCTCTGCAGCTACAGACAAAACTCAGCATCACGTTGCTCTTCCTCTGTGAAGCTGCTGTTGCTGCTGAGCTCCAGTGAGCGTGAAGAGGAGCAGATATCAGTCGGAGCATTTTGTCCAGTTAATACCAACAACTTGTCCTCAGGTGGTCACGGTCGGCCTCTGCTCTCTGGCTGTGTGAGCTGATAATTTTAACTCGGGCTGCTTCCCCATTCACTAAACCTGAGCTACCAAACTACTTCATCATACAAATGTTGTCTACTACTACTTCTCCCTCATGTAACTATAATTGTATCTTTTATGATACTTACACATTTTGTTCAGCAGCATAATCTCCACATATTAACACCACTCTATGAATTTAGAAGTAAAATGCTAACGTTAGGCTACAAAAGGAACTACAGCACAGGTCACATGACTTCACGTCGCTACCGCTAAGCTAAAGGCGGCTAATGTTGGGTTATAAAGGAACTACAGCACGGTCACATGACTTCATGTTACCACCGCTAAGCTAAAGGTGGCTAATGTTGGGCTATAAAGGAACTACAGCACAGGTCACATGACTTCACGTCACTACCGCTAAGCTAAAGGTGGCTAATGTTGGGCTATAACGGAACTACAGCACGGTCACATGACTTCACGTCACCACCGCTAAGCTAAAGGTGGCTAATGTTGGGCTATAAAGGAACTACAGCACGGTCACATGACTTCACGTCGCTACCGCTAAGCTAAAGGTAACTAATGTTGGGCTATAAAGGAACTACAGCATGGTCACATGACTTCACGTCACCACCGCTAGGCTAAAGGTGGCTAATGTTGGGCTATAAAGGAACTACAGCACGGTCACATGACTTCACGTCACCACCGCTAAGCTAAAGGCAGCTAACGTTAAGCGTGATGACATTTAGTCGTCTCATTTAGACACTTGTTAGCAACCAGTCCTCATTTAAAAACATGTTCAACATTTGAACCATTGATATCCACACTAGAGAACAGGAAGTGGATTTCCTTCAAATATATAAATTATTATATTACAAAAGATACCATTGTATTCAAACAAAATGGCCTCCTTCCTCCCTTTTTTCCACAAACCTCTCATCTTGTTATTCTTTCTATCTCAATATCCCTCGTTCCCTGCCAGGTTTAGTGGGTCTCACACTCCTATTGTCATGCAGTGTGGGGCTTTGTTAATGTTGGGATGCAGCCCTAATAGTGTTTGCATGGAGCCTCTTCCAGCTGGATTAATCTGTGTGTTATTGGAGACCCTGAATTGCAATGGCTGCCAGTGCATGGCGAATAAAGAAAAGCAGAGATTTTCTTTTTTCATGCGCTTGCTGGGCATCAGCCATGTATCAGTGGGAGGTTTGGATCATGTGGGCTTCATCCAAGTCAGTCCCCCTTTAATTCCCCTAATTTCTTTCATTTCATGGTGTTGTTTTGGATGTGTGGTTTTGCTTTCAAGTTGCTGTTGAGTTCCCCTCCCTTTGAGACATGTGGGGAATTGCTGAGGTTTATTTTTAGCTACAACATCTGCATTTAATTTCCCTTCTTGGTACAGTTTCTCATTTTCTAAATATATGTATTGGCTCCCTGCTCTAAATTTGGATGCAAATTGCGAAAGCAGGTTTCAATCAGTTTGAATTTCTTTTCTTTTTTCACGGCCGCCACACACACACACACACACACACACATACACACACACACACACACACACACACACACACACACACACACACACACACACACACACACACACACACACACACACACACACACATATAAACCAAAGGGAACACATTTAAAAGTGAAGGATGTTATTGTAAATTGCTTTGGATACAAGTGTAGCTAAATGAAATGTAAGGTATCTCTCAAATTAGATTATTTTCGTATCGATTAAATACATTTTATTAAACACAAATTGGGAAATTGTTATTTTAAAACAAGGCATTGCACATGAGTTAAAAATAAATTAAAATGTAAATATATATATATAAACAGTAGACAGATAGAGGATGTTTTGCATATATAGTAATATTGTTTTAGATTGGTTTAAATATACTTTATTGATCCCCAATCAGGAAAGAGTTGGAGGTAAAGTTTGTGTGCAATGTGTACAATTTATTTATAAAATTTGATTTACATTGTAATGTGGGAAATACTCTCACGTCCTTAAAATAATTGTCGTTTTAATGGAACTGTGTGCAACATTTCGTCCTTATGTCAGTAGTAGTCAGGTTTAAAATAACACAAAACATCTCTGTAGTTTGGCGGAAAAATTATCTTTTGATTCTGTCCTTTTTAAAAAGCCTCGATAACATTGGGCTTGTGTAATACCTGCAGTGTGTCACAGCAGGTGAGAGGCTGCCCAGCTGTGGAGAGATCATTCATAATTCATCATAATTTTCGTGCAAAAAAGTGTCAAAACAAACAGCCTTCTAACACGGACACAGACAATCCAAATCCCCCAAACTAAGGCTGACGTTGAAGTAAATTAAACAGATATTAACATTCACAGTTTTTATAACATCCATTCATCTACTCATCCATTCATAACCAGCTTCTGTCTTGACGTGTGTTTGCATGACCGGTGATGTAATCTGAAGAAATGCCCGCTCCTTTCCACCTGCATTCTCAACACAATTCATTTTATTTACAAATAGTTGAAAACACAAATCTTATCAGAAGACAATATGGTGATATGTGAAGTGTAGTATTAAATGATCATCCTACATCTGTAATAGTTTATACAAATCTTTTAGGAGTGACTTGTTTTCCCTGCAGTGTCTTCAGCAGCATCTATTCTGCACTAATTACGACAGCAAATATGCTTTGAAGGAATCCTAAATGCTGCCTGATTGCAGTCCGACCAGCTAATGAGGAAAACTTTCTAATGGGTCTTTCTGCAGAGTTGCTAAATGCAAACAAAAACATAAAAAACGCAGCTAATGAAGCTTCATAAAGCTGTTATTTAGTCAGTAATAAACAGGTGAGTATTCCCTGCTCCTATTCTACAAAACAATCTGAATAAACTCAAGTTTCTTAAGGATTTTTGTTGGCATGATGCTGCTTCTTTCACACAGCAAGTCAGTGCTAAAGCTATGGGGAGTATCACTGGTTGGATATTGAAATGATCACATAATGTATCTATCAGTAAAACATAGCAGCCTTTGGCAAACACTTCCAGAGACACAGATAACATAACATTAATCTAGAGGGCATACTGTGTTTATAATCTCTCCATTAATAACGCTTTTGGAATAGTGGCAAGTTAGCGTGTTTGTGCATTACCATTACACCACTGGCCTTTACAAATGCACGTCAATAGAGTACTGCAGGGATTATTGTAGAGTAAGTTAGCATCTCCCTGGTGCCCTTGACAAAAAAAAGAAATACAATACAATAACGAAGGATATACGATACAATGCTTCTGATACAATACGTTACAATACATTACATTACCTTACAATAAGATACACTATGATCAGGGGTGCACGTAAATGGTACGCAGGTACGCATGCGCGGCAACAATCTGAAAGGCGTACCGTCACTTGTGTCACAAAGCGCATTTGCGTACCGACGTCCTTGTGAAGCTTTTCCAGATGGCGGTTAGATCACCGGACGACAGAGTGAGGGGCTGCTGTTAACGTCGGTCAGCCCTGCGCTAACTCAGCTGATCACAACGTTCACACGCTCTGTGATCACGAAGCTCTGCACTCAACTACCCCCCCCCCCTCCCCCCCGTTGACATTCGCGATACAGAGGGCTTCATACTCCACTAGACCCCCCCCCCGCCGACATTCGCGATACAGAGGGCTTCATACTCCACTAGACCAGGGGTTCCCAAAGTGGGGGTCGCGAGACCCCGAGTGGTCTGATGATTACAAAATAAAAATGGAAAATTAAAAAAAAAAAAATATTAAAAAAAATTGATACATTTTTTTTATAATTTTTTTTTAAAAATTATTATTAATAATAACGTTTGTATAGACATTTTCAGGGGCGGTCTAGCCATCTGTATAATTTCCCCGCAACGAGGCTCCCGCTTTGACAATCCACTAGCGCAGTGTTTGTGCGGAAAACTGAAATTAATTCACTAGCACCTCCTCCCCCCCCCTCCCCGTCGACAGGGGGTCGACAATCTCTGGCACTGTTATTTTGGGGGTTGCGGGCTGAAAAGTTAGGGAACCCCTGCACTAGACCCCCCCCCCCCCCCAAACCCCCCCGCTGACATTCGCGATACAGAGGGCTTCATGGGAACTTTGAGGGGAGCCGGAAGTTGGAGTACCAAACACTGACTCCAGGTCAGGTGGTCAGGCTGAGAAAGTTGTGTGCACCCCTGACTATGATACACTATGATACAATACAATACAATACTTTCTGATACAATATGTTACAATACCATATGATAATACTTTACGATATGATACGATACGATGCATAAGGTACACTACAATACGATAATACTTCACGATTAAATTCACCAGTGGGGTATTACTATTTACTGACAAAATGTATGCTGTGGAACAAAAACCTTCGAAACCAGAAACTTCCAGAAGAGGGAACAGGAAGTGCTTAAATGCCGACTCATTTCCGGGTGCACGGACTCATTCCTGCACCACTCCATAGCGTGACTTATAACTGCCCCTGATCTGCACCACGACGGATTAAAACCTTGTCTTGTTTCTAACCATTACTCTGTGTTTGACTCGTCTTCCTGTCTGTTGTCATTCCCTTCATTTCCGTGACCTTTCACCCCCATGCATGCCATGCGTCATCTTGCCGTGCTGCTAACATGCTAAGACTTATTCTTTTACTTTGATCCTCTAGCTTCACATGTAGACGTCCCTTTTTATTCCTCGACTCAGTTGTAATTTCTGTATTTCTGACGTTATTTTTCTATCTCTCTCCCTCTTTTCCCTCTTTCTTCCCCCCTTTTTTCTCCGTGTCTCGTCTTCATGTGTGATCTTCTTGGGCACCTATGGACCATGACATTGCCATACACACAAATGTTTCTTTCTCTGTGTTTGTTGCTTGTATTATATATTTTTATTATCCATCTGTGGTTGGTCAATCAGCCACCCTGGGGTGCCGGTGTGTTTCCTGCAGTCTGGCAGCGCTCCTGCTGTCCATGCTGGCTCTGCTCTGCCTCTCATAAACTGATTTTTTTTTTGCGAGGAGAAAGAGGAAAGTCTGAGCCTTTGAAATCTTTCAGCACAGACTCCTTTGCTCTCTATGCCTTTCGACCCCTTGTGCAGCCACACACAAGATAAAAAAATAAGAAGACATTGATTTCATGATGTTATTACAGGGTGCTCAGTACTTGCATCATTCTCAAATTTCGGGGGAATTTAGATTCTGTTAATATTTTTGTTTTCATTTGTTTACATGTTGTATATGAATAGATTTGGAAAGGGTTATGTTACCGTTGGATTTGGGAGTGTTTTAGATTAGTAACACATTCATAATGCCTTAATGTGATCTTAAGAAGGGGTGATTAATAGACTTACCTTACACTGTTTCATTATGTGTCTACAACCGGAAATGGCAATCACAAAGAGACTTTTATTTTGGAATTCGTTGCCTTTTAAACAGACACATCGTTGTCACAAATGACATGAAAGCATGAACACTGCATGAAGGCATGATCCAGTATTCATTCATGTGCTATGCAGCTGCTTTAGAGCTCCCCACTGGAGCATTATGAATGTGTTAACAGGTGAAGAGTGCCTCATTCCTCTGTCTTTGGATACAAGCTTGAAATGTCCTGATGTATAAAATGAGGAAAGATTGCAGAGCAAAAAAAAATGGACACTGGTTATGGTAATCATTTTTCAAGATTAATTTTCACATTATAATGTAACCGCCTTGTCTGGAGAGAAGGTTGAAACTAATCATGTTTTGTGACAAAGTGTACATACTCTTTTCAAACTGACCTTGAAGATTTTTTTTTTGTTCTTGTTCTCTTTCTACCTGAAAGCAGAGAAATGTCTAAGTAAAAAATACATATGTGCAACAACACTAAAAATATTTCATTTTCAATCATGTGAAATTATTCTATTCTCTGAGGAATTTTTGTAAGTACATATCAGTGTGTTTCCATGTAACCATTGTAGGGTTGAAATAAATTGTTTCTTTTTCTTTCATGGAAGTGATGGCTTTCTGAGGCTGAAGTGTCTGAACGGACTGAAGTGTGTGTGACACCGTGTGAAGCTGCTCCGACACATCTTTTACAACATGTCTGTATTCAGTGTTGCATCTCACCACACAACGTTAAACCCAGATGCTAACAACTTAAAAGTCTGGCTATTTAAAGAAGCAACAGTATGCAAGCATGAACAAAAGATGAACTTATGTCAAACAGTATACAGAATGAAGGCTTTGCGATCACACATGACCTCGTTGTTGTTGTGAAAGTCAAAACTAGAAAGCCTGAGAAAGACAGGAAATAACATTACATTAAACTAAGATGAAACAACGCTCTCTTTTGTTGACAGCAAAATCAACTGCTGCATCGTGAGAGCTCAATCGCATCCTGATTGGAGCTGTAGTTTTTGATTGTTAACAAAATGTATCTGTTAAAACTAGGATGCTTCACGATTGTAATCACAACTGCATTAGTAATGCACTTTTAAACGGACTAAAAACTGCTGTTTTATCATGATTTAGCATTTTGAAAGCAAGAAACAAACACACTGCAGCTTTGGTCCCAATCGAAAAATATTTAAGAGACATATCGTTTTTTAGCTTTGATATCTAGATAAATGTCCAGCTGTCCGACGTTTTGAAGAGGCCCTATTCTACTTTTTGGGTTTTATTTTTCCTGTAGGTGTTATAAATGGATTCCTTTTACTTCCAGAACATAGAGACATCACTATGTAACACTTGCACTTCTATTGGATAGCATTAACACATTGTACATGATAGGCTAAGGGGCGGGACATCTCTAAGCGGTTGACCAATCACAACAGAGCTGGCCAGCTAACCAATCAGAGCAGACTGGGCTCTGGTTTCAGACAGAGGGTGAAAAGAGGTGCTGCAGCACAGGCAGTACGAGAACAATAAAGAGCTTTTTGAACATTAAAGCATGGAGACATGTAGAGACACTACATACTGATATACACCTGAACATCAGCAGGAGAGGACTCTTTAAAGTAGAGACACTACATACTGATATACACCTGATCATCAGCAGGAGAGGACTCTTTAAAGTAGAGACACTACATACTGATATACACCTGAACATCAGCAGGAGAGGACTCTTTAAAGTAGAGACACTACATACTGATATACACCTGAACATCAGCAGGAGAGGACTCTTTAAAGTAGAGATACTACATACTGATATACACCTGAACATCAGCAGGAGAGGACTCTTTAAAGTAGAGACACTACATACTGATATACACCTGAACGTCAGAAGGAGAGGACTCTTTAAAGTAGAGACACTACATACTGATATACACCTGAACATCAGCAGGAGAGGACTCTTTAAAGTAGAGACACTACATACTGATATACACCTGAACATCAGCAGGAGAGGACTCTTTAAAGTAGAGACACTACATACTGATATACACCTGAACATCAGCAGGAGAGGACTCTTTAAAGTAGAGACACTACATACTGATATACACCTGAACATCAGCAGGAGAGGACTCTTTAAAGTAGAGACAATACATACTGATATACACCTGAACATCAGCAGGAGAGGACTCTTTAAAGTAGAGACACTACATACTGATATACACCTGAACATCAGCAGGAGAGGACTCTTTAAAGTAGAGACACTACATACTGATATACACCTGAACATCAGCAGGAGAGGACTCTTTAAAGTAGAGACAATACATACTGATATACACCTGAACATCAGCAGGAGAGGACTCTTTAAAGTAGAGACACTACATCCTGATATACACCTGAACGTCAGAAAGAGAGGACTCTTTAAAGTAGAGACACTACATACTGATATACACCTGAACATCAGCAGGAGAGGACTCTTTAAAGTAGAGACACTACATACTGATATACACCTGAACATCAGTAGGAGAGGACTCTTTAAAGTAGAGACACTACATACTGATATACACCTGAAAATCAGCAGGAGAGGACTCTTTAAAGTAGAGACACTACATACTGATATACACATGAACATCAGCAGGAGAGGACTCTTTAAAGTAGAGACACTACATGCTGATATACACCTGAACATCAGCAGGAGAGGACTCTTTAAAGTAGAGACACTACATACCTGTGCTTCAGCGTGTTTTCAAAGAGACTAAAAGGGAACATTCGTTGTCAATTGCTACTTTTAAAGATGTTATCATGGGTGCTCGAACATCCAGCATACCATATACTCCACTCCCCGTTTGAAAAACAGAATATCACAAGGTTCAATTTGCCCGCAGCAAAGAGCACTTGGCTTCCAAGTAAGCAAATGTCAGAGGATTTTCTCTTTGATTTGTAATCTTTGAAAGGGGGCTTTGGAAGGTGAACACAGCTCAAGAGGCTCTCTGCCTACTTAGGATGAAGAAGCATCATGTGTGCCTGAAGGTAGAATAACATTTATGTGTTCGAGCCCTTAATCCTCACGCGCGAATGAGAAAACATGTATTGGCGCAGAGGAAAACATATATTTCTTCTACCTCTAATGATGGTTTCGTGAAAAAGTCTCGCTGAAAAATTACCTTCCTTGCCTCCTTCCTTGATTTTATTATTCCTGGCAACGCTGTTTAATCTCAACTAAGTTCTGTCAGAAGGATAATAAGAGCTTACGGCACCCTTGAGATGTTCTTTGTCACTTGTTGGTCCCTCCTGTTGTTCATCACTGCCTTCGGAGTAATGATAGTGCTGATCAGCGCTGAGTGATTTTCATTTTGCTAATCAGAATCTCCATCTGAGTGCGTGAGGCTTACTGCATTGCATATCAACAGAATCTCCCCCACTGCAAATGCTGCACGCAGACTGCAGACTCAGTCTCGTTAAGCATTGCACAGAAACTTCCTCAGTCTGCCGTTTGGACGTGGTTAATGAGGTGTTAATGTGGATAGAAGTTCACACGAGATCAGCCAATTTGTACAGGAAATGAAGTGACAAGTTCTATTTATTCTGAAAGCCTGATATACTTCTTCTTGGTAGCCTTTCACCACTCCAGACTACACTTTTTGTTTTGCAATCAGATGGAGATGTCAGTCTAATCCTGATTGAAGCGTTCTGTACGCAGCAGAAACATAAAACACCCTGAATTATCTTTGCTTAGCGATATCCTCCTTCGCTGTTCAATCAGATATATTGTGAAGTTAAACTCTTCCTCCCCTTCTGTCTGAAAATGAGTCAGCGGTTCATATTTTTAAAGCCAGTATAACATCAGTTTGCGGAGCCTGTTGGCTGACGAGTAACTTAAATCTTCATTTAAAAGATTTAAATCTCAGCACACACTCCCCGCTGCATGAAGGGATCCAAAGATCTTAATCAGGCAGCTGTCAGCATCACTCTGCTGCTGCTGCCTGCAGAAAAAAACGCTGTGTTATTTAACGGCGGTGCAGTGCCACACTGTGGCAGAGAACGACACAAACACAAGAGTTATTGAGCTGAATGAAGCCAATGCAATCGCCTAGGAAAGAGAGAAAGTCATGTCTGTGTCATTTCAATATTTGTACTACCATTTATTGATCATTATACAGTTTAAAAAGAAACTTCCAACTCTTAACTTCCTTCAAAATTTCAATTTTTTCTTCCAGATAAAAAAAAATCGACTTTTGATAGTTACTTAAATATCTCCTATTATACAAACTCTATGCAGGTTGCACGATCTCCATCCGTCTATATTTTATTCCAATGTAAGTCATTCTCTTTTTTTTTCAAGCTCATATTGCCAGAGCGAACTAAACACAGGATAGTCCAAAACACGTTCAGCCTAATATTTCTTAAAGAGGACATAATGTGCTAATGTTCAGGTTCATATGGGTATCTAGTGTCTCTACTTTAAAGAGTCCTCTCCTGCTGATGTTCAGGTGTATATCAGTATCTAGTGTCTCTACTTTAAAGAGTCCTCTCCTGCTGATGTTCAGGTGTATATCAGTATGTAGTTTCTCTACTTTAAAGAGTCCTCTCCTGCTGATGTTCAGGTGTATATCAGTATGTAGTGTCTCTACTTTAAAGAGTCCTCTCCTGCTGATGTTCAGGTGTATGTCAGTATGTAGTGTCTCTACTTTAAAGAGTCCTTTCCTGCTGATGTTCAGGTGTATATCAGTATGTAGTGCCTCTACTTTAAAGAGTCCTCTCCTGCTGATGTTCGGGTGTATATCAGTATGTAGTGTCTCTACTTTAAAGAGTCCTCTCCTGCTGATGTTCAGGTGTGTATCAGTATGTAGTTTCTCTACTTTAAAGAGTCCTCTCCTGCTGATGTTCAGGTGTATATCAGTATGTACTGTCTCTACTTTAAAGAGTCCTCTCCTGCTGATGTTCAGGTGTGTATCAGTATGTAGTGTCTCTACTTTAAAGAGTCCTCTCCTGCTGATGTTCAGGTGTATGTCAGTATGCAGTGTCTCTACTTTAAAGAGTCCTCTCCTGCTGATGTTCAGGTGTATATCAGTATGTAGTGTCTCTACTTTAAAGAGTCCTCTCCTGCTGATGTTCAGGTGTATATCAGTATGTAGTGTCTCTACTTTAAAGAGTCCTCTCCTGCTGATGTTCAGGTGTATATCAGTATGTACTGTCTCTACTTTAAAGAGTCCTCTCCTGCTGATGTTCAGGTGTGTATCAGTATGTAGTGTCTCTACTTTAAAGAGTCCTCTCCTGCTGATGTTCAGGTGTATGTCAGTATGTAGTGTCTCTACTTTAAAGAGTCCTCTCCTGCTGATGTTCAGGTGTATATCAGTATGTAGTGTCTCTACTTTAAAGAGTCCTCTCCTGCTGATGTTCAAGTGTATATCAGTATGTAGTGTCTCTACTTTAGTCTGCTCTGATTGGTTAGCTGGCCAGCTCTGTTGTGATTAGTCAGCTGCTTATAGATGTCCCGCCCCTTAGCCTACCACTTACAATGTGTTGGAGCGCTAGCCAATAGAAGTGTTACAAAGTGATGTCACTATGTTCTGGAATCAAACAAAGGAGTCCAATCGAAGTCTATACTACAGGAAAGGGAAAACCCCAAAAAGAATAATAGGGCCTCTTTAATTTCTTATTTTAACTGTAAATAAGGTGAATAATCAAAATGGCTTCAATGTGGCCCATTATACACTTTGCTCTTGAGCTCTCTGTCTAAGTAAGAGGATTTAAGGTCCAAAAGATGTCCATCCTCAACATGTTGGACCATGCATTAAGGCGTTGTTGGTCTCTGCAATGCGCTGAAGTGCAGCAAGAATAATATGTTGAAGTCAGTCCAAAAAAAACAACCCATTTGTAACTCTACTTCTTCAGAGTGAATATTTTCATTTAGATTTTGACCATGTTGTTTATGGCTTCAACAATCTATCATCCACTAAAAATTTAGACGTATTGAGATACATTTCCTCGCGTTTTAAAGTAGTAAAGAAAAGCCCCCGCAGGCGAAGGCAGAGTTTGAGAGGTTGATTTGAAAATGAGTCGCTGCTATTTATTGCATGTTGTGCAGCTGTAATGATATGTAAATTACCTGCCAATACAAAGGTTTCTCATCAATGTACGAGCACAGAAGTCAGACAGATTGTCTCTGCTGGACCGTCACCAGGTATTGATTCCTCAGGAATGTGTGGCTTTTCAGTGAAATTGAGGCTTATCAGTGGCAGTGTGTTATCAGGGGGGGGACAGTACTGTACCTGACGAGCCTGTGAAGAGAAATGTTTACGTAGTCCTCCCAGACAGCAAGATTTCTGCTTCCTCCCGGTGAGAAACCCCCCCCCCCCCGGCAATGTATGCCACATGATTTATTGTGCCTGTTAAAATGCAAATGAAGCAATCGGCAGAGGGAAAAACAACACTGTAGTCGCCTGCAAGACACAGATCTGGGCACGCTGCTTTGATCCCTGCCATCAGAGAAAATTAAGGATTGAATGCTAGGACGGGGAGAAAGGACTCTGACGGGAAATTGTTTCTGTCACACGCAAATGTTACGTGTTTGAGAGACATAATAATTATTTAAATTTGTCATGTTGCAAAGCCTTCGCTATACTGGCTGTCAGCGAGGTTTTAGAAAGTCTTCTGCATACATAAATACCTCCTTTTCTTTCTGACTGGATATTATGTCAACAAGACCATGTCAAAGACCAAGAGAAGTCATTGTGTCATGTTCTTGCTTAATGGTGCGTTCAGGCGCTGCATGTCAACTCGTAAAGTCTGAAAGAGATTTTACATGTCAACAGTAAATGTGTCACATCAACTGGACCAGTGAAGAAGTGCTTTGCAGGATGTGAATTATTTAACTTAGCGTCGTGGGGCCTCATTTATAAAACTGTGTGTAAGAATCACGTTAAAGAGAAAACACAATAAGTGGTTACCCAAAAAGATACTCAGATTTATGAATAACTTTGTCCTTTGTTTACCTCGGGAAACTTGGGAAATGTGCTTGAATGGATCTTTAAGCATGACAAGACGTGCTGCATTGCATTCTGGTCCATGGTGGCAACTGGTTTCTCTTTCTCTTCTTTGTCTTCATGTGGTCAATCAGTCATTTCAAAGAGCTGCTCAAGACACATTTGCACACACCAAAATAAATCCCGATGGACCATTTGGATCGAAGTCAGTTGGTTATAAAATGTGACAGCAACTCAAACAACAAAATGGAACCACTTGTCATGTTTTCATTCAGTTTTGCAAAGCTTTCCCAATGTGCTATGGTGAGGCCAGTATATGAGTGGAATCTCTAGGACCAATGCTACAGACTAATGCGGTTATAATGAGGTTACAGAGATACACAGATAGACCTCAAAGCTCTTGAGTCTAACACATATGTACCTTAAGAAAAGCCTCACTTCGAGTCACTTTTATTTCAGTGGAAGGACAGTCATTGTAAAGCCTGTTCTGCCTTCAAGCGGAACAACATCAAGGTACTTCGTTCAAAAAGCATAAAAAGGCACCCAAACGTGTGGGGTAAGTTGAAGAAAATTCAACTTTCTGCTTATGTCCTGCTCTGAGTCCTCTTTTTACTAACATTGTAATTCTGCTAGTAATGAAATGTAACAGTAATCCGATTACATCTATTTGTATTGTGACTGTAAGGGAGTTACCTATATGTTGAATGTAATCTGTTACTCCCCAAACCTGCAGATCTGTGTTTAAAAATGCTCAGTGTGACGTAACACACTGCAATATAACTATTGGTTACTCACATGTTGGGGTCCATGCTCATCCATGTTGCTCTCCGTCAGTAAGTAAGCATTATCAATAGTACTTCCTGTTTGCAGCATTGTGCTTAAAAGCTTGTGTTTCGTCCCTGTGAAGTGAAAATCTGGCTGCATGTCATCGTGCTTTTTATGTGATTGGATAACCAGCCAAACTTCTGCTGATGTGAATATGAACATCAGCAGAAGCATGCATTTTCCGTTTTTCCCTCAGATAAGCCTCAGTTAAAAAAAATTCAGCTGAAATGCACTTCTACTGTATGTTGCATGCAAAGCTGGAAATGTGTACCAGTTATTAGTTTGTAAATGCCAAAATGAGCGATGAGCCTGAGCTGCTTTTATCAGCCTGTTTCTCCCTTTCTGTCTGGAAACTGCATGTGTTTTGGTTTGAATAATCTGAGGGGGAGACAATAACCTGCATTTTCACTCCGCCCTCAAATATTGAGATATTCAGCTGCTCAGATAACCTGCTTTAACCTTATACGTTTCTGAAGAAAGTTTAGAAAAAGCTATAAAAAAAGATGGAATGGGTGCTGAGGTAAATCCGTGTTTAGAAGTGGATTGACCCTTGAACCACATTTACTTCATCTTCAAAGCAAAATCAGTTTTGTTGTTTTTCTGTCATTTCTTTCTATTGCAGATACTGTAGCTTGTAATTACAATGTATTTCTATTCAAGTGGAGCGCCTCAAATCAAGGCAGAGAGGTTGCAACAGTTTGATGTGAAGGACATAATTGTAAAGACGCCCCTTAGAGATTTATTACAGACCACGAGTGTTTGGTGTTTATTTACAAGGCCAAGAAATGTTGAGAATGATGAATGAGCTATGCATTTTGATATGTAGTGTTTAGACATTGTGTTGATGTTTCATCATTCAACCCGACAGACCTCAAGGTTGAGAAATCTTTCAAACACAAAAAGCCTTTTTTTGTGTGAGGAAGTCAAACTTTTTCTTGACTTCTTTTCAATAAGGCAGGGTTTTTTATGTTTATCGTGGAATAACTAGCCAAATTATTGCAATCAAACGCTAAAAATACTCTGGAAAAAACCTCCATCTACACGTGAAATATGGAACAGACACGTTTCACAATAGAAGCGTTAAAACGGCCCTATAATGCAAAAAGCACAATAGGGCCGGGTTTCCGCTAGGATTTTTTCTCACCGGTCAAATGTCCGGACAGAATTTATTATACCAGACAAATTTGAAACTTAACAGTCATGTTTCAATAATAATAATAATAATAATTGTGTAGCAGAGTTTCCGTTAGCAGGTAATTACCGGACTAGGACCGGATAAGCTGATGTTTCAAACTGATTTAATGGGAGTAATTTTTATATTGCTTCAGTTTATAATCGTAACAGATCGAAAAAATCAGATTCATTTTTCAATAAATGATTCCACAAACAACAAACAACATAATTATTACATTCAAAGAAACTACTTGTAGTAGATGAAGAACATTATTCAAAAGTTTACATTAACTTTGAATAATAACACGGGAGAAACGGATCCTCTCTCCCTCTCTCTCCCTCTCTCTCCTGACAGCCCGTCAGTTTCTCATGCAGCGTGCTAAACAGTGGGCGGGGCTTCAGGTGATTATGCAGCAGCTGATCTGATCTCTCTCTCGCGTCCGGTTACACTTCACTCGCGTTTATGTCCATATCGATCAGATCCAGCTCTCCTGCTCGGCCTTTACAGACAGCACAGATCAAACTATTAAGAGTGAATATCGGCCGATAATGATCGACGGCCAATCGATCGGAGCATCGGACATTTTGACCGGCAGGTTTTTAATTTAACGGTTTTTATTACATTTTATCAGCTAAAAAACAGTAATTAGCGGCTAACGGAAACCCTGCAATAGGGCCCCTGTAATTGTAAAGTATTGTATGCTTTGAATGATGTGAAACTGACATGCAATCCCTTTGATAAGGTAAGCATCATAACACAGTGTAATGTGATATAGCGTTTGTATATAGCAAACTATCGCCCACTTTGATTTATATTGGGACTGTTTTCATTGTTTTCTTGGTAAGTTCTGTGATTGTGTGTGAAATTAAACCCTTCAAGAGTGTCTGTCTGCCTTGATGGTTTTTCAACAGTAAATATCGAGCGTCCAAAATGAATAAGTGGAGATTTGTCTGAATTAGTTTCAGGAATGATTTGTGTCCAACTCTCCACTCCTGAGGCCTTAAAAATCTGAATCAGCGTATTAAAAGCTTGACTGCATTCCTCATCATCTCCCCCCTTTCTCTCTCTATCTTTTCTAACTTTCTCTCCATCCCCTCTCCCTCATGTAAAACCCTCCCCTCTCCCCTAACTTCTCCCCCCTGCTTTGCTTGCGTTTCCCCCCCTCGTTGTTTCCCCTTCAGACGCAGCGACCGGAGGTTCAGGTATGGGCACCGGCGCCATCGTTGGCATCCTCATCGTGGTCTTCTTCCTGCTGCTGGTGGGCGTGGACGTCACCTGCTACTTCCTGAATAAATGTGGCCTCCTCATGTGCATCGCCGTCAACTTCTGTGGGAAGGCCGGGCCGGGGGCCAAGAGCAAAGACATCGAGGAGGGCAAGGCCGCGTTCACGTAAGAGGACATCGTTTTTACAGAAAGAAAGAAAATCTGACTTTAACGGTCACCTATTATGGAAAATACACTTCTTCATGTCTCTTCTACATCAACATGTGTCCCCTCTTCTCCATGTCTCTTCTACATCAACATGTGTCCCCTCTTCCTCATGTCTCTTCTACATCAACATGTGTCCCCTCTTCTTCATGTCTCTTCTACATCAACATGTGTCCCCTCTTCTTCATGTCTCTTCTACATCAACATGTGTCCCCTCTTCTTCATGTCTCTTCTACATCAACATGTGTCCCCTCTTCTTCATGTCTCTTCTACATCAACATGTGTCCCCTCTTCTTCATGTCTCTTCTACATCAACATGTGTCCCCTCTTCTCCATGTCTCTTCTACATCAACATGTGTCCCCTCTTCTTCATGTCTCTTCTACATCAACATGTGTCCCCTCTGTGGAAATATAAAAACCTGTCTGAAAATGAGCTGATCAGATTTTGGCAACTTTATGATGTCATAAGGATGTGTTGTCTTGTGTAACCATTAGCCAATCAGCAACCAAGGTAACCCCCCCCCCCCCTCCCCCTTATCACCTGAATCTCATCCTCGAGCACTATTGTGTTCTTTGTAACCTCTCTCAGAGGGGCGTCGGGAGGGGCTCCTTATTTTCATCTAAAGTAACAGACAGAGAATCAGCACTTTGGAAACAGGGCTGAAACAGAAGGGATTATGGGTAATGCTGCAATGATCTGTTTGGTGTTTCAGCCAATCAGAGACAGGCTCTGTATATATCTGAGACCTGTGATATATTGATGAAAAACAGTATAATAGGGGACATTTTAAGCTTAGAAATCTGACTTAGTAGTTTTTTTCCACGTTAAATGAAGTACAATGTATAAATACTTCTTCATCCGCTGCCTGTTTGATACATGATGTTAGCCTGTTAGCGTGTTAGCTTGCTAAATCTCCTTTGCAATCCGTCAACAGGAAAGATGAGTCCAAGGAGCCCATCGTGGAGGTGAGAACGGAGGAGGAAAACACTCCCAACCAGGGAGGGGGTCCCACTGAGCCCAACGAGACCACGCCCCTCACAGATCCTGAGTGAGTACACAACCAGACCCTCCCTGGAGCAGGACGTTCCCCAAATGAAATGCTATCTGATCGTTCTCTTGATAGTGATGTGAATCAAATAATTGGGTTACTCTCCGATCAAAATCTTTTTCATTGCGCTTCGACAATGTTTGTCAATGTTTGTGCAATGTTTGTCATTTAGAAGTGGAAAGCAAAATATATGCATACAAATGAGACAATGGTCTGTAGTGATTGTATGTACAAAGAGAAAAACTATTACAACGAACACAGACAAACAATAACAACGAATAAAGTAATCCCCTACACGATTTGTCATGCCCAGATTAAGTGCTCTCTGATCGTTATCTTTATAGAGAGGCGAAGTCCCTCCCTTTCCGGGGAGCTCCATGGGACCTTATTTCGGAAAAATTATGTATTGAAGTCAAAGGAGAGAGAAAGATTATCTTTCGATCCCGTTTGAATTGTGCCACGAATTACACATATGATGTTTGTCAATTTAAAAGATAATTTTGCAAGTCAATAAAATACAAATGTTTCGTAAAAGTGTGAAGTAACACTTTTTTTTGTGTGAACCGCTCAATGAACTACATCTCCCATCTCGCACCACACACCAAGACGGCCGTCACGTTGGCACATTTCACTTCTTTCTTTCAGAACGAGGCGGAAAGTATTAAAAGAGGTGAAAATCACTCCAAGTCTGGGCATGTTGAGAGCCGTACATAAACACAAGGGGAGTTAGTCGGTTCCGTAAGAGCCAGCATGCGGGACCGGGACTCTGGGATTTGTAGTCTTTCTAGTTGCATATTTTTCATAGTCTTATATTTCAACAGTTTTACGACAAACTGACTTTTTTGACGCAGAAATTAATTTTTAAGATTGACAAACATCATATGTGTAATTCGTGGCACAATTCAAACGGGATCGAAAGATATGTTTTCTCTCTCCATTGACTTCAATACATACTTTTTCCGAAATAAGGTCCCATGGGGCGGAAGTAGATGGGCGGGACTTCACCTCTCTGGGGATCTGAATCAAATCATTGGGTAAATCTCAACAAAACTCTTGTCCAAACTAGATGTGTATTTGAGGCACAGTTCTGTACACGGCCATAAGGTAGTACGGACAAATTATGCAGCATGGTGGAGACCAAAGCAGAGCTTAAAGTAGAGATAAATGTTGACCTGTAATTCACCTGGTGAACAAAAACCTCTAAGTGAAATTGTACTTAAATAGTCAGCTTTGTCTTACTCTGTCAAATTAACAGCTGTATGTTGTAAAAACTATATTCCTGTTGCCTCGTTGTTGTTCCCGTGTGGTTTTTACACATCTGTATAACTAAATGAAGAAGTCAACACTGGCATCAAACACAGTCCTAAAATTGGGCTGAAAAGCCAAATCACCCAATCCAGAAACTCCCTAATTCTTTCTATTGTTGATTGTTGTATCCCTTTTTGTTTACCCTTCACAAAATGTTGTTTCTAACAGTTTCTAGATGTTTCTCAGCAGCACAGTCTCACTCACTCTGTTCGAACCCTGACCTTCACTCTCCCTCACCTCCTTATGTCCTTTTTCTTTCTTCCCCTCACTTTTTTCTGGTGGCTTGATGTGTCCTCTCTCCACTCCTCCTCCCTTTCCTCTCTCCTTGTTTACCCCCCTCCCTACACTGAAAACAGGCCTCCTGCTGCAGACTCCACTTCCTCCCCGGTGGTGAACGTGCCCCCCCCCTCCACCGCCAATAACTCTGAGAGCTTTAGCACGGCGCAGAGCAGTCCGGTTAGCGAGAGCACCACCACGCTAACCATCAGCCCTACCAAAGCCCCCCCAAAAAACTGCCCCCCGATCAAAACCAGCGATTCTAACGCTAACCCCCAGCCTGATGTTGGGCCCCTGGTCGACCTGAGCGAAACCCCTAAAGTCTCAGAGGCCCCGAGTACGGACTCACAGGTAGACGGCCCGAACGAGGATGCACCCAAAGCCCCGAGCAAAGACTCCAACACACCGGCCCAAAATGAGTATGAACACTTCCATCACCCCTACCCCAAACCCCCCCCCCCCCCCCCCCACATCCCTCCACTTCTGCTCTGATAGCATCCCAATAGTCAACACTAGTGTGCCATTTTCAAAGGAGATAGCCACCTCTAATGCAGAAACAGTGCTTTTTCTTTCTCAGTGTTATGATGTGTAATATACCTGTACTCTGCCTTAATCTCAGTCGAGCAAAAGAGGAATTAAGGTGGATTACACAAGCGTTTGATTAATTCTGTCACAGTAAATGAAGTAATTAATAATACAAATAAATGGTAAGGGTTGAATTCTGAAGGCGAATGATAGAAAAAAGCCAAAATGATTAGGATTTGTTAGCATTTATATCTTCCCACACATTTTTTATCTAAAGCGTATTACAAATAAGGGGAATCTCTGTAAAGTAAATTAAACATTTTGATTTATCTCCACTTCTAGAGCATTTCGAGAGCTTTTGATTGATTTTATTAAAAATGAATAAGCACAACAACGTTTGATTAAGAGGCTGTAGTCAAGTTTTGGAAATGTTATCAAACTAATTGTGCAGCCAAATTACAGGAACAGCGAATTGATTAGCCTTTTATTCAGTTCATATAAATACTTAAAAACATTTTCCTGTACACAAAATGTCCTTTAAACAACCCTGTAGCTGAGATCAAACGTCATCTAAATGACATTGTGAGGGAGCCCCAGTGTGCAAAAGTTAATAACATACAACTGTGCCCGACCTTTACACCTCAGTGCTTCTAATCATGGCTGCTTTGTTGGAGACTTTGACTAAATGTTCTAATAATGGCACCAGAAGGACCAAGAAACAGAGATACCAACGTTATACCTGAAGGAGATGCACAAACAAATCATGTTGCAGATGGAGCACAGTGCTGATAACTAGCCAGAAATACTACATGTGCACATACACTTAACTTTAGTTTTCAACATTTAGGATTGTTCCTGGGGTAAACATGTAATTTGATATCAAGTATTTTGCACATCAAGATTATTGTTAGAACATCTGAGTGTGGAAATCTCCTTTCTAAAATGTCAAGTGCAGAAAAATGGCACAGGAATACAACACATTGGGATGCTACCAGTGCATGACTGTCTTCATACAACCACCTCCACCTCCACCTCCACCTCCACCTCCACCTGTTTGATCATCACTTAAGTCAAACGTCCTTTAACCAACAACCTCTTGTTGGTAATCTCTGGGTTATTCAGTTGCTACAGGTAGCTGACGGATGCTTTGTTTGTAACACATTTAGTTCGTAGGTCTTCCAGGAATACGTACAAGAATCATCCGCTATTCACACAAGCACCACGGTTTTAAAATGCAGAACAACATATTATATATGGAGAAGATTTTAAGGATGATGCAAGTTGATTTAGTCACTTATTTGAGTAGCTGTGTAGTGGTAAAATCAGAGAACTCAGAGACATCGCTAGAAGAAAGGTTAACAGGGCAATAAAAAACTAGCAGTCAATGTAATCATAGCCGATAGGGACTTCCTGCAGCATCTTCATTCCTGCAGAAAGCCCTTATTTTCTGCTATGAATGGTTCTTGTTAGGAGTTTGCAGATGTTCCTGATTCCTGTCAAGAGGCACTGTAGCTAAGGGGGAATTGCTAAGTCTCCCTGACAACCACTCCTCCCTCTCTCCTCCTTCACATCATCCTCACTGAGATGTCCAGAGGAAGATGTCAGTGATGAAGTGTTTGGAGTTGAGTTGGAGGCAGGGCTCTTGTCAGCTCAGCAGCACCTTGATAAAACTAAACTTGTCATTGGAAGGGATTTTTTCCTCATAACTCTCTGACAGGCCTGAAGCACAGCTCTGCCTCTGATCTATGTGCTGATCCTGCTCTCGCTGAAAAGAAAACACTGACGCGTCTTGTCAGGCTTCTTGTGGTTTTGCAGACTGACGCACTTCCCCTTGAGGATTCATTTCTCTCTCGCTTGAGTAGAAAAACCTTTCTGTAGACAATTTCCACAGACTACACAGTATGTTCAACACAACATAAAGTAATGAAAACATTGTTGAATTACATTTAAATACATTTGGATCCAGAAACAATTACCCAAGTGTTGTAATTGTTTAAGTGAAGAAAGTTCTGACACATCCAACCATTGATTTGTTCAATGCTCTCACTCAGTTCTTGTATTGAAAGGTAATTCCCTAGGTGAAATGGTTATGTAAATGTGGGCGCTGTCTGCATACAGTAACTTATTTTTGTTGATATTATGATATCAGCCAGCTGGAAGCATGTTGATGTAAAAGAGAAAAGGCCCCAGGATGGAGCCTTGAGGAACTCCGCATGTCATATTTGTCCGCTTAGATGCGTAAATATCTTTAGGAACAAGTTGCCAAAGATACAGGACATTTTTTGTGATTAAACTTATGCTGATTTTCACTTTTAAGTCCATAGGGGATAGATGTATATAGACTGCTGTCTCTGAGTTTTTAAAAAGGAGAACTGTATTGATTTAAATTGCTTTTTGAAAACTGGCAAAGAAAAGAACGACTGTATGTGATACAGCAGGGAAGCGCCGCTTTTTCAAAATGAAAGCCGCAAGCAGCAGCTCTTCAAATGTTTTCCAACAACAAAGGGTTATATGCTCACAGAAAAAGAAGAAATGTCCGACTTAAGAGAAGTATGGCTTTAAAGTCTCTGTGGATTGTGTCTGGGTTCAGTCCAGACGGCGTGTAATCCTCTTGTGTATTGTACTCTGTGTTGTAGGTTATTCCTCAGTCTTTCAGTCCCTCATGCATTGTCCCTACTGTACCGGCCCTGTCTCATTCCACATCAGTATTCATTGTTCATGGAAAATAACTGTGACATCCATGTACTCTTATTCGATGTCTGTCTAGGATAGTAAGCTTGATCCCATTATGTGTGAAATGCATTCAGTTCCAGAAGGGAAAACAAATTCCCTCAAAGCATCTTGCATGTTTTCACCCCTTTTTTTGTTATCCTCCTTCTTCTCTTTGAATAATGACACAAAAGGCAGCTCAGAGCAGACCGTTTAGCTGTGAGAGAGACTCCTAACACATTCTCCTTTTTCTCTTTTTGTCTCCTTCTGGCTCTCGCTCCATGTTTTGTCCTCACAGCGGTAAGATTGTGAAGGATGGAAACACTAAAGTGGGCGAGACGGAGGTGAAGAACGCCACGGCCGAAGTGAAGACGGTCCCCAGCGAGGCCCCGCAGACGAACGGCAACGAAAGTAAAGCGTAAACCGGGAAGAAGAGGGTGGTTTATGGGGGGGTTTAATGGGGTGTGGGGTTTTTAAGGTTAAAAAGGGGGGGGTCACAGTCACTGAAACCTCAAAAAAAGCAATGTCACGCACCACCCCATCGCATCAGGAGGAAAATAAATCATGAGTCATTTTCTACCGTGTCTTCTGACCAGGGAAATGTAAAGACCTCATGCACATGCCTTAGTTCCTTTTACATCTACTCGTCACAGAAATAAAATGCATAGTTCCTCCTCTTGTTTGTAATATTAAATTGGTAACCCTGGTTGGACTGTAGCTTTATACACAAATGTAAGGATACATTACCAACACTACTTGTCTTTATGCAGTACGGTCATCACCTGGTAATGGATTATGGGTCTTTCTTCCTTTGTCGATATTTTGTTGTGTTTAAATAATGTACTGCCTATTTAGCTTTTTTAATGTGTTATTTCCAGGGCTAGAGATTAGAGCGTTAGCATGCCTGTTTTTTGCAAAAGTTACTGTATTTCTGGACATGTTGCTGTCGTTTATTTTGCTCAAATGTTGTCTCCAAATGGTTCCGGTGGAGAAATAGTTTTAAAGCCTAAGCTATGAGAAATGGAAGAAAGATTTGTCACGCTATTAAAGACCGGGTCGTTTCAACCCTGTCTCCTAAAAAAACATGTTTGTATGTACATGTTTGCTGGTGTATAGGTCCGCCTGATACATTTGACTTTGAAGATATGTTGTAAAAATCTGGATGACATTTCAGAACATACTTTCTGCTTATGAGCGTCAATTTTTAAGGAGACAGGGTTAGGAGGCGATCACATTAAGGATACAAGCTGTGTTATGTTGAGGGGCCATATCCCTCAGAGTCCAAATCTAAGACTAAATATGACTCACGACAAAAGAAAAACACTGCCTTATTTGCTGATATAAACCAATGGTGTCTCAAGTGTCCCATCATTCACCAGCTGATTACTTGCTCATGAAGTCAGAAAATGATCATGTGACCAAATATACCACACGATCCCTCGTTAAAATATGAGCAAAACCAATGGAAATAATGCTACAGGATGTAAATAATGGAAGCCTTGCCAGACGTTGGAAGTATCTAAATAGTGAAAGTTAAATAAGTTATTCACTTATTGCCAGTTATCCATTGTTTCACGATAGAAAAGCCTGAATGCTTCACTGACCCAGGTTTATAAACCATGCTATACGACGTGGATGTGGCTCCTTTAAAGGGACACAGCTTGCTTTATGTAATTGTTAATATTGCAGTAGAGTGGTTCAACGATGTCGTATTTACCTGGTCAAACCCTAAAGGTACTATCTTATTAGTTCCCTAGACAAAAAGCCAATTGGATTGTGAATGATTGCAGAAGTAAGCTCCAACCACACACCGTATTCCAAGCATCTAACCCAATCAAAAAAACATTGACTTCAAGATGAGGGATCAGGAAGTGCTAAAACGCTGACTCATTTCCGGGGTTGAGGACTCATTCCTGCACCACTCTAACGGTTTTCTATCTTATCTCCTTCTCTTTCACACATCACTTTAAACATGTGGGATTGAACTCTTAAGGCTACGTGTGCTTTGTCTAAATTATTTCTGTTGCTCAAACTTGTTGAACACCAGTTTCCACTGCCAGCAATTAGCCTCGTCCCGTTATTTCCTTTAGGTTAAACATCTCTACCTTCTCCTATGGTTCATAGCCATCGTTGCCTTCTCTGTGCTAACCACTGTTCACCGCTCAACCGTCCTCTCTTTCACCACAACGTTTGAGTTTGTGTCACCTCTGCTTCCACCGTCCTGCATTACTTAGTGTGTGACATGTATTGTAGGTTTAGTTTAAAATCAGTTAATCACTCCCAGCACAAGGACCACTTAGCGGAAATTATCTGGAAAATGTCTGTAAATTACTAAAAAATAAGACGACAGTTGACATAAAAAATGTTTCTTTGTCTGATATGCCCCCAGCCAGAAAAATGTAAGAAATTGAGATTTGTTAAGAGAACACATACATTGAAGGAAGTGGCGTGTTCGGACGAGTTTTAAAGGACTATACTTTGGTAGTTTACCCAAAATGTGAGAATAAATTATGTTTTTTCTGTGTTTCTGATATATCAATACTCACAGATAGCATTATAATAAACAGCAAATGGTTTAATTTAATGAAAATAAATATTATTTCTTTACTGCTAAAAGAAAACCCAAACTGCTTTAACTATGAAGGGAATTGCACATTTACATCTGCATGGTAAGATGCATTTGGTGTGAGTATTTCGATTTTTTTATTGGGTTTTTTGAAAAGAAAGTAGAATAAAAATGTTACTTAAATTGTTACTTCTCAAAATACGTAGTCAGGTGAAGCTGGTTAAACAGTCAAAACTAACTAAATGCACCGTTTTTGTACATTTGGACGTTAAAGAAAAAAGCTAATTGCGGTTTTAGATAACACCAATGCTAACATTTTAGCATGCACACGATTGCCAAAAGAAAACCCAATCGGCTATAACCATGAAGGAAACTGCACATGTCATTTTGATGCGGATTATAAAAAAATTAAATACATAAATGTCACTCAAACAAAAGAAAGCTTGAGGTTGAGCTGGATAGAAAACAACATATTCCCAAAAATCACTGAATGCATACGTTTTGACCTTTTTTATAACCTTGGATGTTAAAAATAAAGCAGATTGAGGTTTTAAATAATGCCGATGCTAACTTTTTAGCATTTACACTTCACAGAAACACCTAGACTTTGACACCAGTCCATTAAATATTTCGTAACACGACCAAAAGCTAGTCTAGTCCTTTGAAACTCATTAAAATAAAGCCATCAGGTGCTCTGATATTAGGGTTAATGGAGATCCTGAGCCTCTGAGTGTGTCTTTAAATGAATGTACACACACACACACACCAACACACACACACACACACACACACACACACACACACACACACACACACACACACACACACACACACACACACACACACACACACACACACACACCAACACACACACACACACACCAACACACACCAACACACACCAACACACACACACACACACACACACACACCAACACACACACACACACCAACACACAAGCCTTTCAGTTCCCGTCCTTTAAAAAAAAAAAAAAACTGAATGAAGAAGAAATTTGCTCCTTTCAATTATGAAGGATTTTAGCGTTTGAAAGTCTGTTTGGGAAGTTTTTTTTGTGTACAGTGTTCCTCTTCTTTAGACTGCAAGCTAGTACACTGTGAATGTGTGAGTGCATTGTGTCTTTTGTCATAGCGAGTAGTAGTTTGATCGTGAATAGCCGGTAGGATTTTTCCAACAGCAGCAAACTGGAGAGACACAGTGCCTTTGAATTACAGAAAGTGGTGGCATGCATTACATTCCTCTCAGTGTCTGAACATTAGAATACAAATCACACCTCCATCTTTCTGCAGGTTTTCATTTAATACATTGTCACATGTGCTTTGTCACAGAATGATTCTGGGTTATTACGGTTTTATTTTGGGACGTTTCACTGAGAAAAAAAGTTAGAAACATCACAAACAAAACTGTATTAAAGCAGAATTATTCTTAAAATCATTACATTACAAAACTATGAAACACAATGACACGTTGCTCAGGTCCCGTCGTCAGTCAATTATCTGAAATTGTTGGATTTATCAGCATGCAAAATATATTAGAAATCACACCGTTTTGGAAATGGAAAAAATAATGAAGGCTTCATGTGTTGTTATTGATCTTCTTTCAAGTCTTGTGTAACCTGTTTCTCAAACTTTGTTTTCATTTTTGTTTGTTTTGTTTGCTTCACAGAGCTCTGAAATGTAATTAAAAAGGAAGAGTTGTCATGAGCAGATGTTACTGTTTCTCCTGAAATACAGTGTGAAAATATACAAAACGAGTCGTGTGAGTTTTTTTTGTTTGTCTGCAAATTGCATAAAGTTTTTCTGCACCTTCACATTAAAACCCTCCTTTTGTCTTTGGGTCAAATCTGACCAAATTAATACTTTCATCAATCATAACTTTTTTGTTTTACATTCAATTGCATTAAGGCTTTATAATATCCTTCACAGTAGACATTAGAACATATGCAATTGCTGATCACCACTTTCATTGAATTGTGGATGGTTTAGTCAACTTTGTAACACCCATGGTGTTCCTGATCAAAAATGACCGCCATAAAGAAAAGGAATTAGTAACCATCCAGATCAGATCACACACACACACACACACACACACACACACACACACACACACACACACACACACACACACACACACACACACACACACACACACACACACACACACACACACACACACACACACACACACACACACACACACACACACACACACACACACACACACACACCAAGAACAATTTGACACATTTCCCGCTCTTATGTGCCCCTCCCCCCACATGGATCACACACAATACATGTTCAGTGTCTGTTCTTTGTATATTTACTGCAGTTGTTCATGTATACCAGTAGTCTGATACAATATGTACAGTTTGAAAGGGTGTTAAATGACATTTGATGATGATTAATGGTTTTGTGTTAATGTAATAGCAGTTACAACAGGAACGGTCAAATTTGACCGTGAACACCAAAGTAAGGGGGAAATGAAGACAATAGGAGGGTTAAAGGGATTTTGTAGGGGTTTAGAAATGTAATTTCGAGTACACCACTTGATGTAAAGACGTGTTTTCAGGAGACAAAGCAACGTGAATTCGTCAGGTTTTGGAAGAGAGAAAACATCCTCAAGGTTTTCTGTCTCAGTCAAAATCACAGACGGGTTCATCTTGAGAGTCGATACTGAAGACTGAGAGAGGAACAGTGGGATTAAGCCAGAGTTTAAATTAAAGGGAAAGATTGTGAAGCTTTGTGGGTAATAAAGTAGTATTTACTTAATTACAGCTCAAATATAAATATATTAATATGTTGAATAAGAATAAAAGGTATATTTGTATTCAGAATATTCCAATTTTCCCGGGGTAGATTGGGTTTGGAACAGTTTCTCCTATTTAGAATACAAATAAATAAATGATTAAATATATTTATATAAAAAGTAGAAGTGGTTTTAAAAATGTTCTATAAAAAGATGAATATTTACATAAATATAAGAAGTAAAAAGGTACAACTAAAAAAGAAAGGGTCGAATAATTTCTTTTTAATACAATGTATTCACATACACATTACAAATAAAAAATAATGTGCAAAAAAAGATGAAAAATATGTTTTAAAAAATTGTTATATTAGAATATGAGATACAATAAAATACCAAATAAATCTAATACATAGGATACAAATATTATTATAATCATAAGGTGGCAGGTGCTAATGTAAAATATCGTAATAATAAACAAATATATATATATTAATATTAACATAAAAATGTGAATTAAATTGCGCACATTGTACTACAATATAAAATAACGATAAATATGTAAAATTATATATAGTGTTGTTTCATTTCATCTGTTAAAGTGAGACTTTCAACTACACTTCCTGAGAATCTGATTTATTTTGTATTATTTCTTGTTTTCCCTATTCATTGTGAAAAAAGTGCTAAACAAATAATAATAATAATAATAATAATAATAATAATAATAATAATAATAATGATAAATACCTGTTTTCTTATTTGGAGACTCATTTCTCCCCCAGGGTGTGATCACTTCCACAAACAAAGATGATGTTTATTCAGGGCTCATGCAGTTCTGTGTGTCGACCACCAGATGGCAGTGTGTTCCACGGAAGTATTATGGTATGTTCAAAGTAATGGTAAAAGGACTGGCATATTTGTATGTGCAAAATACTTTACATGATACATCTTTCTTTCAATTATACTTCCTTCAATTTAATTATTATTTGATTTAAGTAACAAGAACTGATCCAAATTAGAGGAAGTGCTGCGTTGGACGAGGTATTAGTACAAATGACACGCTGTACAAATACTCTGTAGAAGTAAGTAAAAGTATCTAAATATAATCAGAAACATTTACTTAGAATATAACATGTAAACTACCCAATGAAAATAATAATAATAATAATAAAACAACTATTACAAAATAAATACAAATAATTACTTAAATGTGTATTCATGCAAGTTAGTGTTCTCTAAATTAGCTAATTAATTAACAATTCAGTTGTTTTCAGGCAAATATCTCAATGTACACTTTTGTACAATATTCCACCACTGCTAAAGCATCATCACATACATTGCTTTAATTGTATATACAGTTAAAAACCACAACAAA
>NC_136907.1:3922864-4027864 GCF_949606895.1 Notothenia rossii
AATAATTATAATACTAATAATACCAGGAATAAAACCAGGAAGTCCCATACTTTACAATAAGACTGCTCAGCAGCCAGTGAGCTCTGATCTCTGGCTTACAACTGCATTTGAGATAGTTCCACTTTTCTTTTTGGTAACACTTTATATTAAGGTACACAAATTCACCATCAACTAGTTGTTCATTAACATGCATATTAGCAGTATATTGGCTCTTTATTAGTCATTATAAAACAATTATTAATGCCTTATTCTAAGTGACCATATTCTACAAGTAATAAGCCATTAGTTGAGAGTTTTTCCTCAATAACCCTCTAATTAGTGCTGATTTATTGCAAGTAAGGAAGTTGCTGTACATGAGTTTGGGTCTTAATATGCTCTGCTCAATATGGGCCTAATAAGGCAGTAGTACCACAAGAATAGTAATTCTCCCATAATAACAAATATGATATATTCTTATGGAACAAAACAAGACATTATAAGTGTTAATTAAGTCTAAATAACTCAAATGCAGCTATTTCTATCTAAGAACATGTTCCTTATTTTCAAGTGAAGTCTTGTTCATAACCAATAAGCAAGTAGTAGGGGCGGCTGTGGCTGCGAGGGAGTGCGGTCGTCTTTCAACCAGAAGGTTGTGGGTTCGATCCCAGCCCATGCAGTCAACATGTCGATGTATCCTTGGGCAAGATACTTAACCCTGAGTTGCTCACGATGGCATGGCCAACGGTGTGTGAATGTGTATGCATGTTAGTTCCTTGACCTCGAGTAACATACACTGCTCTGTATGAATGGGTGTGAATGGGTGAATGACATGTAGTATGTAAAGCGCTTTGAGGGGTCTTAAAGACTGGATAAAGCGCTATATAAGTACAGTCCATTTACCATTTAGTTTGACTCTAATTAGGTATTTATATCTGAGAACATGTTGCCTGTTTTAAAGTGAAGTCTTGTTCATAATACCAATAAGCTAGTAGTTTGACTCTAATTGACAGGTTCCCTATTCTAAAAATCATGTTCTATCTTTAGATTTGAGATATTTGAATAGCTACAAGATGTGATAATCTATATAACAAGTGACAACATTGGATATTTATGAATGAATCAACTAGTAATGATGAATCAACTAGTAATGATGCTAATATGTGAATATCTAATGTCCTCTGTCCGTTTTCTATCCTTTCCGACACGTTTTGCTCTGCACCTCTCAGAAAAAAATGCGACAGGAGTTGTGTTTTTGATCAGCAGGTCTTCAGAAGGGCGCTTCTTCAAAGAAATAACTTCCCACTTCACTTCTTCTCTAGGCGGAACAAAAACGTCCTCTAAGTGAAAGGCTTCTGCGCACAGCTGGAGGCCGCAGCTGTGCGCATTGTTGAGCCAGAACACACTCTCTGAGGATGAAGGGATGGAGGCCGGACACAACAGGTACACACACATCAAACGCCGCCATTATTACCCCCCCCTCCCACCTCTCACACCCCCCCCGTCTGACCTGACAAGGTGTCGGTGGATTTTGATTCCAGCTTTCCTCAGATAACTTTGTCGTTTGATTCTCTTTTAAAGGATCCTCTGAATATCTGAAAGGCTCTGCAGGATATTGATCATCAATAGAGGTGTGGGGACAAAAGGAAACAAAAACAGACTTCAGAAACAATGACTGCAGATACACAGGGCCTTGATTGTTGTTATTGTTCGTGCATAAAAAAAAGAGAATGTCAATTAGTATACTTACTAATCACTGAGTGAGTTGGGAGTAAAGTTTCTTTGTGCCTTTAAAATGGTTTGTTGTTATTTGAAGCTATTATTCTTGTTGTTCTGAGTTTGCATCTTCAAGGTTGATCGCACTAAATGAAATGTTTTGTTAAAATAAAGACATTCAGCCTCAAATGTACACATGTCAACACGAAAGCATTCCTTGATATATACAAATCTTCTTCGATGAAAGAAAGACAAAAACAAATAAATATGCGGCATGTTGAAGGTTGTATTTGTTTCTGTAATTGTTTTATTTATCTCTCTTCTGTGGCTCTGGTTTTTTTTTGTATGTTTGGACTGTTACTACCTGACATATTGACACATAGATATTGATCATGTTATGTTGTTTTTTAACCAAAATGTTCAATAGTTTTGTCAGGAATTAATTTCCTATTTCTATATAAATACTTTAATTGTTCTTCTTAATATTTCTATACTTTTTTAATTATCTTTTAGTAATGGTGCAACATTTGTTCTGACCTCCATCTTCACTTTCTTCCCCTTCAGAAAAGCATTCAGAGTATTTGAGTATTGGGTCAAGTGCTTCTCCCTTCAGGTATGAGATGAGTTCTCTCCTCTCTTCAGCCTTGAGATGCAGCTCCACATCGCCAAATAAAGACATCATCACAAAACAACTGGAAACACTCTCACAAAAAAGAGCTCACTGATAAACCTCCTAAAATAACTTTATAGGAAGGTCAGGAAGAGACGTGTTTTCAGAATAAAAGCTGGGAAGGAGGCACATTTTCCAAACAAAGACCCCTTAGATATCTTCTAACATGAAGACGAAGAAGATTGATGATTGTTTTTTCAAATAAAAGTACCATTACTGTATCTTTACAGGAAGCTCAGGAAAAGGCATGTTTTTCAGAATAAAAGCCTCATAGAATGTCTGTGGGTGCGTTTCACTTCGGTTAAATGGAATCCTTGCGTCCCTCA
Source organism: Notothenia rossii (assembly GCF_949606895.1). Classification (NCBI taxonomy): domain Eukaryota; kingdom Metazoa; phylum Chordata; class Actinopteri; order Perciformes; family Nototheniidae; genus Notothenia; species Notothenia rossii. The sequence goes on from NC_136907.1 coordinate 3,925,553, forward strand.
CTTGCGTCGTTTCCCTGCGACTAGTCCCTCCCACCAGGGAAGTATGGAGAGACGCAAGGAAAGCACGAGAAGCAGGGAAATGAGTTTTAAGAGCAATGGGACGTCCTTTCCTCCGGAGCGTCACGTGAAGCGACGTCCGTTTGTGATGACACCGCACAGCTGATCGCCTGACAGCAGCCAGATCAGTGCATGCGCTGCATCGTCCAATTAGTGAGCGATACACAGTAAGGGGGCGGGGCGAGTGTCTGAGGATTTCACCGGAGGATGGTCTGAAATCCACAGATACTTGCCCCGCCCCCTTACTGTGTATCGCTCACTGATTGGACGATGCAGCGCATGCACTGATCTGATGCTTCTTGACATGAGAGCCGTTTCCCAGCGGAGTGAAGAAAATACATGAAACTCACGAGAGTCACTCCGCAGTCTATACTGTGTTTTGTTTCAATTAATGTATCATTCAGTTACAAGCATGTGATATATCTGAACAACAAAGTGGTCAAAAAATGTTGTATTCATTTATTGGAAACATTTTCATGATCGCTTTTTTCGTTTATACATTTTAAGAATGGCGTTTATTTTTTTTGAGAATGAGTTCTTATTTTATTTAATGTATTTGGGTCTACAAGAGATGATACAAATGTTTGTGCGGGTAAATGTTTACTAACAGAGGCGGAGGTGTTTGTGAAAATAACGGGCTGGCTGCTGTCAGACGATCAGCTGTGTGGCGTCATCACAAACGGAGTCGCTTCACGTGACGCTCCGGAAGAAAGGACGTCTCATTGCTCTTAAAACTAATTTCCCTGCTTCTCGTGCTTTCCTTCGTCCCTCCATGCTTCCCTGGTGGGAGGGACTAAACGCAGGGAAACGAGGTAAGTGAGGGACGCAAGGAATCCATTTAATCGACCTGAGAAGGACCCTGGCCGTTTCTCAATCTCGAGGATACTGGCTTCCAAGCCAATATTTCAAGGATGCTACGTCATCGAGTGCCGCCGAAGGACTGTTCCAATCTCCAGCATACTTGGAATTCCACCGAGGCCACGTCCTTGGTTTGGGGGAAATGTCAAGGCTGCACATGGGTAGACTTCGCGTCCTTAAAATCCCCACAATGCTTTGCGCACAGACCAATTTCAAAAACCCTTTCTGGAGAATGGCTGAACCAACGCAGCACACATTTAAATGAAAGTATATGTAGTGGCGTAGAACATGTGTTGGTAAATATTTTACTTTGTTACGTTTGTTTGTTATCACCAAAAATGTGTTCCGTGAAAGTAAAGCAAGTTCATAATTAGATAGACATCGTGAGGTATTTATTTTCGGTACAGTTTATGTTGAAACCGTTAGAGAGAGTGGCACACTTGTTAGCCTGTTCCATTCTTCTTGGTTTTCCGAAGCCGTGGCCTGGAAGCATACTTGCTTCGTTTCTGAAGGAAGTGACTTGGAAGTACGCGACTACCAATCCAGCATCCTCGAGATTGAGAAACGGCCCCTGTGTCTTTACAGGAAGCTCGGGGATGTTTTTCAGAATAAAAGCCCCATAGAATGTCTGTGTCTTCACAGGAAGCTCAGGAAAAGGCATGTTTTTCAAAAATAATTGCTCCAGAGATTAGCTGTATCCTAACAAGAGACTCAAGAAGAGTATGTTGCATGCCATTTTGCAGAATTTGTAAATTGCTCTTTATCCCTACATGAAACTCAAGAAGGGGCATCTTTTTCAAAATAATAGCACCATGGAGTGACTCTATTCTTACAAAAGAGCTTGTTTTTTTCAAAATAAAAGTCCTAGAAAACGACATTACAGCTATCAATTGTTAGCATCGGCAATATTAGCATTGTGATGCATACCATGTGAGTCAACATGTACGAGTAGGGATCTTTCTACAAGTGCCTTATACTTGCGATATCTCTAACTTACAGTAAAGCACAGGGTTTATCCAACTGTTAACATGTTTGAACAAGCTATTTACTCGGTTAAAAATACTACATAGACTCAGAGTAGGTAGCACGCCATTTAGCATCATTCATCAGCGACTCTTTTTGGTCTGTATTTAGAGGTTAGCCTAAATGAATCCGCACACATGTTGGAAAGGAAGAAGAGAGAAAGAGGGAGAAAGAAAGAGAGAGATGTGCTAAAGGATTAGATGTGAGGAGCTTCCCTGTGGTGTGCAGGCCTTCTTTTCCCCAGAAACCCCGGGAACACTCTAAGGTGATTACTGTGTGGTTTGCCATCGCTCCACTGCTCCAGCACTATAGACAACAAGAGCTTCACCGCCTGCTCTCGGCACAAAAATAATCACCGTCAGGCCTCGTGTGCGTGCCTGCCGCTTCACACATTTAAAAAATACACTGAAAGTTAAACATGATATCTGAACAATTTTTCATGTACATGACAATAAAACTGAAGAAACAGCGGGAAAAATAGGGCGAGGGATGAGTTTTTGTGTTTTAGGATTGGGAAGTATTAAAGGTGGGGTAGGTCCTTTTGGAGAAACCAGCTCAAGTGCGCTAGAATTTGAAAACACACAGCTGGAAAAAATCTGCCACTTCCTTACAGAGCCCCTCCTCCAACACACACGAACGCGCACATGACCAATGAGGGCACGAAATAAGTTTGTGCACAGATGGAAGGCTGACAGGCAGGTAGGCCATCCAGTTACTTTAGCCGGCTCAGATGATTGGTCGTGCTTTTTACAGCACCACGGCTTCCACAGATGACTTTTTTTAATGTATTTTTTGTCAAAGCACTTCAGATATTCATTGCTATCGGGATGTTAAGAGCATTCCATGGAATATAACAAAAAGTGTATCTCGAACCGGTTTCTCAAACTTACCTACCCCACCTTTAATTGCTTACTGGACAAAACTATATCAAAATATCTAAACTACACAACTTCTGCAATGAAATCCATAGCACGCTCCACCACATGCATCACATCACATGCATGTTTGCTCACTTTTGAAATGACTTCAAGCTTAGTAAAGAAGGAATGCTTACGAAAGATATAATTATACCAAAAACGAAATATAATATGAAAAATAATATCAAACAATATCCACCTGGATTAAAGAGTGGTTTTAAATATCTTAGTAATGTGCAGAACTGTGCAAAATACATAATTCAACCTGCATTTCTTCCTCTCTTTCCACACTTTATTTCTCCATCCACCATTGAGTCCTTCCCTTACTCACTGCAGTGATGTGAGATTAATTTAAGTACACAGACTTCCTCCTAAACTAGTCTCTCTTTTTTGTGGCCCGTCCAATATGTCCACGCAATCTCCTCGGAAAGCAAAGAGGCCATTAGGCCCTTCAAGAGACACTCTGGGTATTTGTAAATGTTGAATATGTAAATATGATATCCTCTGTTGTTTGTATGTTGTTTTTATGTTTCATGTGGAACTAAATGATGCAGGTCTCCCTTGTAAATGAGATCGATGATCTCAAGGGACTAATCTGTCTAAATAAAGGTTTGAAATGAAATGAAATGAAGAGAGGAAAGAGGGAATCAAACCGAGGGCGATGGAGCTCAGGTAGAGAAAACAAATTCACTCAGTGACACCCGGGAGAAATGGAGGTGAGTGAGTGTGTGTCCAACCCGGTCCTACAAAAAAATGTGTAAAAGCTACGTTGCTCCACAGGGCAAAACGTAGTATATTCACAAATACCCCACTCAAGACGTGACATGGATACAATATTGTTGTCCTATTCATTTCTAATGACAAGTGTCCATGTCATGTGATCGCAAACTTTCCCAGCGTGAGAAAAAAAATACATGGCGGACACCCAATTTATTGTTAGTGGAAAATCCTAAAGTGTAGGATAATTTGGCCGTTATAATGCTTTTTGATTACATTTCTAGCGAGAAGTTAATATTGTACTTTTAAAATCTACGTCCAGTGGATGTTTAGGATTTATAGTTTGATAGATATTATGAAGATTATTTGAGCTCCATGTTTTTTTTTACTAAATATTGTATCCATGTCACGTCTTGAGAGGGTTATTTGTGAATATATGACGTTTTGCCCTGTGGACCAACGTAGTTATTACACGTTTTTTTGTGAGGCTGGGTTGGTGTGCCAATGGTATTTCTTTAGATATGCCTCTCTCTAAGTATTCAACAAATATCCTGCATCAGAATCAGACTCAGAAACAGGTTTATTACCAGGTAGGTTGGCACATACGAGGAATTTGACTTGGTGTCTTGGTGCATACATAAAAGTAAAACAAAATTAAAAACACAGAAAACTATTTGAAGCAAACTATAATAACATGAAAAAGAATATTATCAAATATAATACAATATATCAGAATATAGCAGTATTTACATTGAATAGAATTGAAATCGTAGAAATTGAATTGGAATAAAATGTGTGCAGTAATAAAAACGAAATGATTGTAAACATTGTGTGTTTATTGCAGTTTCAGAGGGTATGGCAAACATTATGAAGGTGTTGCATATATTGTTTTCCTACACTTAGCCCACTGTTTCAAATAGCAGAACAATATGTGTTATTATATACTCTAGATGCCAGCTAGCGGTTGTCACCATCTATTTTCAAATCAGGCTGAGTAAAAATACTGCAGGATTACAGTAATAAAACTGCACTCTATAATTACAGATACAGGTTTACAAGTGCAATAATTGTAGATATAATCAGCACAACAAACATCCATTTACCCACGTCTGGTTTGTAAGCAAAGGTTAAGTACTAACAGCATTGCATACAATGATTTATATATAAGAACATTTACAGCTACACAGTGACGATCAGACAGTTTTACAGCATCCATCATCAGTCAGTGACTTGCAGGAGGACATATGAAAATGGCCTGAAATCTCATATGAGGACATTTTTAGTAACTATTTCATGTCTCTTGGTGTGATGGCTCCTAAACTAGGAAAGTACCGAAGCTCATCGAACTCTAATGCAACTAAAACACGTTTTTACAATACGTTTATTATAAATCTCACTGCAACAAAGGTACACAAAGGTCTACAGTGTTGACATTTATACAAACAAGTTAACATAGAGACCACTTTAATTAACCTGTCAGCGGGCTAATTAGCTAGCTAGCGAACATTAGCTTTCTACAAAACAAGTTAGCTAACGTTAGCATTCTAGGTAAATATTTAGCTTGCAAACGTTTGTGAAGCTATTTACTACGGAGCCCCCCTAGGGGACATGGAGAAGAAAAAAAAAATTATTTGAACAAAAAAATAAAATAATGTTTTGCGAGATCTTGCAAAACCCCGTTGCAGTTTGTAGACGGTCCCTAAGCACTCCTCTCCCTCCTCAAGCTGCAGATTGTGACCAATTATTGATGTTTAGCTCGGATGACGGCGCGTATCGAACTGTTCTGATAAAAACGACTCTGTAGCTCGTTGTCTACCTTGCTATGATTGTAAAGTCATGTTGTTTGTATTTTTACAACGTTATGTTCATGAGTTATTGATCCGTGAAATTCTAATCTGTCAATAACTCAGCTCAGAGGGACGTGCATGTCACCTCGCTCTGAGTGTGAAAATCGATGAACCGCTCCATTGTTGTGGTTTCTGTGTTGCCGTAGCAGCCGAACTGACCAGGAAGTACATTGAGCTAAATGCAAAGGTTTTTTTTTTCAATTTTTTTTTTCTTCTCCATGTCCCCTAGGGGGCTCCGTAATTTACCCCTCAATCTAGCTACCAAAACATCAGCTATCTACTTAACCCTTGCCTAATGTTAGCTAACTAGCTAGAACGTAAGCTATTTACATTAAATACCAATCTACTGAGAAATTGGTGGCTCTCCTAATAAATAATAACATATTTGTATTTATTTAAAGGGGACCTTTCATGCAAAATGCTCTTTTGTATGTATTTTCTACATAACTATGTGTCCCCGGTATGTCGGGGAAATCACGCAGCGTCAGAAAATAAAATCCTCTCTTTTCCTCCGTACCCAAATCTCTAAAAACGGGGAACAACGGAGCTGATCTAGATTTGCGTCCGATATGACGTAATATCTGAAATGTGGACCCACGGCCCTATCAGAAAGTTGCCATCAGAAACAATGGCCGACTGTTTTGGACGTAATATGGTCGGTGTTTACATTAGCATGGCTAACACTCAGAGCTAACCTGTACTGGAGAGCATGTGTGTGAAGAAGCAGGAAGTAAAAAGGAACTCACCTTGTGGTATAACCGGCAAGAGAGAAAGCCTTTGAGCTCCATACTGTTTCAGAGAGAATCCTTGATAATCCATGATATGGCGTTTCATCACGGCAGCATTTAGTTTAGACAGTAGCTGCCGGGTCCCGCATGAGCTCAGCCCCCTCCTTTATGTTTTAAAGCTTTATACCCCAAATCAGCACTTTAGAAACAGGAAGTGAAATAGAGGGATATGAGGCATGGCTAGAATGGGTGATCTGTTTGGTATTTTGAGCAAAACACTTCATAGACATGTTTTTTATATGTTTGTATATATCTGAGACCTACGCTATTGCCTAAAAATAGCATGATAGGTGACCTTTAATACCTTACGGGTAATCTTAAAGTGCAAACCAAAGTCTAACTTTAATAATAACATTTGCAGTGTGCTCAGACAGAACATAGTCATTAAAAGTCACTGAGTCATCGGTGTTAAAGTCAATGTTCAGTTTCAAGCCTTGCTTGTCCAATTAGGTCTGAAGATTAGTGACTTGAGTCTGATTTGAGTCCATATAATGTGATTTGAATACATTTCAATGTATGTTTATCACATCTAGTGATTGATACATATTTATTTTAATGTAAAATACTTATTAGCAGAAACAACAGATCCTAGACTTTATCTCAAGGGTTATTTGCCCCTAAATGGCCAAAACATGTACTTTTCCACAGCCCCAAAGAAAGATAATGACAACAAAATATATTTCTAAATAACTGATTACTCTCGCCTTCTTATTAAGCAGTGATTCAGCAAATTGAGTCTTACATATTTAACCCTTTTTCCTTTGAGAGCAGATCTATAAAAAGCCCACGTACTTCCCACAGGCTGAACAAATGTTGAGCGGGATCCCCTGAGGAAAAGCTGTTGGACGTACAGTGAAATCCCCCCGGTTTATTTGGTCAATGCCCTTTATCCGCTCTCACTGTACAATGCACACAGATTATGAAGCATGGGAGAGGATTGATCTCCTGTCAGACTGTCACTGTCTCCTCTCAGATCAGTTGTGATGTTCTCACACTGGTGAAGGGTGTAAATGGGTTCAAATGTGTTAATTATTAATGAGGAAATAACCCCACCAAAGTCCATGTGGGGTTTGGTGTTTGCCTTGTGTCTCTTCCTTTAACCAGAATAGATTCAGGCCTTGGAGCTGCATTAAAGAACTGAGAATTTAATTAGATATTCATATGTGAGATGATATTCAAACGATCACGAAACAATAGCGCTCTTAATTAACGCTGAGCTCATTTTCTCTTAGCCTTATTCGTGTTCATTTCATATAAATCCAGTGAAAAATAGATGAGAACTCACCAGATGCAGAGGTCCAGAGAAACACAGGAAACTTCCAGAGAAAAGATATGTTTTTCGTTGTCTCTTCTAATCTCTTTACCCTTTGTTTTTGTTGTTGTTTGGTTCTCAATGATCTCTTCAGTCAAAGTGAATATACCAACTTCAAGCTGGGATCAAGTTAATGTTGTTTCCTCCTAACAATAGCAGCCTCAATGTGGCATCCTGTCAAATAAGTCTTAGACAATGGGATATTAAAAAGGCACATCCATTATTTCAATGTGTTTGCTACGTCCCAAAATCTTCTCAAAAGGAGAAATAACAATTTGTTTTTAGAGTTTTCTGAATCCCAAATGTTCATCGTCTCAACCCGTAATAATATATGATACATAATGTGTTGGTTATATTTGTTATTATGAATCTAAATCAGAATTTAAAACTAAAATAACTGTATAATACAGTATCAGGAAAAGGAATACAAGACCATCGAAAAGTACTTAAGTGAATGTCTTAAGTTCCATTTTTAAAAGCACAGAGAAAGGAGTATCAGACATATAAATACCAGAGGATAGCTCTTTGAAGCATTGCTACAAAAAACGATCGCTTCCTAAGTGGTTCTCAATGGGCAAAACAACATACAAATCTATAGAAGCAAACTAAAAAACATTCGAGTCCCATTTTTTAACTTCCTAAAGAGATGCATCAATCTTTGCTTTGGTTACACAATAAGGAGATGGGTTTAACCCTCCTATTGTCTTTGTGTTCCCCCCCCTTACCGGTCCTGTTTTAACTGCTATTACATTAACACAGAAACCATTAATCATCACCAACTTTCATTTAAAAACCCTTTCAAACTGTACATATTGAATCAGACTACTGGTATAAATGAAGAACTGCAGTAAATATACAAAGAACAGACACTGAACATGTATTGTGTGTGCCAGGTGTGATCCATGTGGGGGGAGGGGCACATAAGAGCGGGAAATGTATCAGATTGTTGTGTGTGTGCGTGTGTGTGTGTGCGTGTGTGTGTGTGTGTGTGTGTATGTGTGTGTGCGTGCGTGCGTGCGTGTGTCTGTGTATGTGTACGTGTGTGTGTGTGTGTGTGTGTGTGTGTGTGTGTGTGTGTGTGTGTGTGTGTGTGTGTGTGTGTGTGTGTTTTATCTGATCCGGATGGTTACTATGGTGACCGGGAACACCATGGGAGTCACAAAGTTGACTAAATCATCCAAAATTCAATAAACGTGGTGATCAGCAATGTCATATGTTCAAATGTCTTCTGTGAAGGATATCATAAAGCCTTAATGCAATCGAATGTAAAACAAAAAAAGTTATGATTGATGAAAGTAGTAAATCGGTCAGATTTGACCCGAAGACAACAGGAGCGTTGGACATTTTGGAGCCTTATTGTGAAATATGTCCAACATATGGTTAAGTTTAAAAAAAAAAAATCTTCTATTTTCAGTGTAAATAAAACACCAACTTTCTTCTACATTTGAAGAAAACAAGCTTCTTTGTTTTATATATACAGTCTATGGTTTTAACTCTTTAATATGGTTTGCAAAGTTTGAGATGATCCTGTTGGAAACTACGTTTATACTTGAGTGTAAATCAAACTTGGTGGAGTTAATTGGAGCTCTTCTTTTGGATGTGAAGTATGCAGGATCCCAGAAAGCCCCAGGGGGCAGCGCAGCTTCCAGAAGCAGATCTTCTTTCAGGAAGTTCTCATGGGGATCGATGCTGCCATGTGGCCTGTTTATGGTGAGTGATTTCAACGGGGATCACACTTTGTAATGCATTCACCAAAATGTGTGGGTAGTAATTTATAGTATGGGTTGAACTCTCCAACTGTAAAGGTATTTTCGTCTTAATTCAAACATGTTAAATGCAATTTGTTATCTTTTAAATGCTGTCACCACAATCAGGTTTATTCACTTGATATGGCCTTTTGATGTTTACCAAGAAACAAAAGACTAAATCATATAAAAACACTAAAACCAGAAAATATAAGCCGTTCCTTCTGACTAATACAAATGTATTTATTTCCAAAAACAGCTTGGCATTGTAGCTTTTAGAAAATATGACTCAAATAGGAGTTCATTTATATTTGTCTGGGAGTATTTTCAGTGAAACCAATGACTGAATCCATGGTGATACTGCTAAAATAACTCACATGCATCCTGCTTTTGCCCCGGAGTGAGTCCAGAGTCTGTGTTTATGAACTGTTTGGGTCAGGAAATGCTTTGTGTTCATTTGTTTGAGTAGTGAGCAATGTTTTGTGTAATGTTGCATAACCCAAACACACAGCAACCACCAAGTGTGATCTAGTTCTACAAAAACAGAAAAGCACACTCATTTAAATGTTGATTTTGTATTCCCTTTAATAGGCTTTATTGTTTCACATTCCTTCTCTATGTGACTGATGTACGTATGCACACATCATGTGTTTACATCCTTTGACTGACTAACTTGTTCTTGACTGAACACACTCCAGTCTGAGCTAGTTCTCCTGCACTGCACACAACTTTAAATTACATTTAAGTCTTTTGTTTGAGTCCTAATATTGTTTTTAGGTCTTCTTTAGAAACCTTTTTCATTGACAGAAACAGTTTACCTACTTTATAATCCTGAACGTAGCAAAGCTCTCCTGTCCCAGCTGTGTGCGTCACTTTTTAGTGTCCCCTGGTCTCATTAGTGTTCCCTGGTCTCCCAGCTGTGTGCGTCACTATTTAGTGTCCCTGGTCTCCCAGCTGTGTGCGTCACTCTTTAGTGTCCCCTGGTCTCCCAGCTGTGTGCGTCACTTTTTAGTGTCCCCTGGTCTCCCAGCTGTGTGCGTCACTCTTTAGTGTCCCCTGGTCTCCCAGCTGTGTGCGTCACCCTTTAGTGTCCCCTGGTCTCCCAGCTGTGTGCGTCACTCATTAGTGTCCCCTGGTCTCCCAGCTGTGTGCGTCACTCTTTAGTGTCCCCTGGTCTCCCAGCTGTGTGCGTCACTTTTTAGTGTCCCCTGGTCTCCCAGCTGTGTGCGTCACTTTTTAGTGTCCCCTGGTCTCATTAGTGTCCCCCGGTCTCTTTAGTGTCCCCTGGTCTCCCAGCTGTGTGCGTCACTCTTTAGTGGCCCCTGGTCTCCCAGCTGTGTGCGTCAGTCTTTAGTGTCCCCTGGTCTCCCAGCTGTGTGCGTCACTTTTTAGTGTCCCCTGGTCTCCCAGCTGTGTGCGTCAGTCTTTAGTGTCCCCTGGTCTCCCAGCTGTGTGCGTCACTCTTTAGTGTCCCCTGGTCTCCCAGCTGTGTGCGTCACTCTTTAGTGTCCCCTGGTCTCCCAGCTGTGTGCGTCACTCTTTAGTGTCCCCTGGTCTCCCAGCTGTGTGCGTCACTCTTTGGTGTCCCCTGGTCTCCCAGCTGTGTGCGTCACTTTTTAGTGTCCCCTGGTCTCCCAGCTGTGTGCGTCACTTTTTAGTGTCCCCTGTTCTCATTAGTGTCCCCCGGTCTCTTTAGTGTCCCCTGGTCGCCCAGCTGTGTGCGTCACTCTTTAGTGGCCCCTGGTCTCCCAGCTGTGTGCGTCACTCTTTAGTGTCCCCTGGTCTCCCAGTTGTGTGCATCACTCTTTAGTGTCCCCTGGTCTCCCAGCTGTGTGCGTCACTCTTTAGTGTCCCCTGCTGTCCCAGCTGTGTGCGTCACTCTTTAGTGTCCCCTGGTCTCCCAGCTGTGTGCGTCACTCTTTAGTGTCCCCTGGTCTCCCAGCTGTGTGTGTCACTCTTTAGTGTCCCCTTGTCTCCCAGCTGTGTGCGTCACTCTTTAGTGTCCCCTGGTCTCCCAGTTGTGTGCTTCACTCTTTAGTGTCCCCTGTTCTCCCAGCTGTGTGCGTCACTCTTTAGTGTCCCCTGGTCTCCCAGCTGTGTGCGTCACTCTTTAGTGTCCCCTGGTCTCCGTTGTGTTTTGAGCTTCTTGCAGTGTTTGTATTTGCAGCGTTTGGTTTCTGCAGCTTTTAGTAAACGCTGCGCACGGTTCCTCAAGTTGCTGAATGTTTTATAAATGCTGCATGTGTTGTCAAGTCGCTGAAGATGTTTCTTCATGTGTACAGGAACATTTGAGTTTTTTGATTTGCATCGTTTCTGAAGCTACAACGTGTTTCTCCTAATATAATGCTTTGGGCCGCCGTAGCGCGTTTGTCGACCTCCATAATATTTAGATTTGAATGCTTTTACTTGTTACTTTAACACTGTGCAAAAACTGCTTTTACTTCACTTAAAGATCAGAGTACCCACTTCTGCACAAACTAGTCTCATTTTAATAATTTAACTGCAGATAAGAGCCACGATATTGTTCCACTGAGGCAGTTGATTAGATTTTGTGCAGAAACAATGGCAGGTACTCAGTGTTTCTCCCTGAACCTCGTCTTGTGAGGTTTAAAACACTCCAGAGAGAGATCTGGGGAACGTGAAGTGCTCTTTAAGGCTGAGCGGATATTTCCAGGTTTAGAGGCAATCTCAAACTCATCAAGGACTGAAAATAAAGAATCTTTTGGAAATGATTGGAGCAATTGACAATACTTCACATTTTTCCCCTTTGAGATATGTCAACAAGGGATACATATTGATAGTGATAGTGATATTCACTGACCTATGAAAAGTGTCAGTCATTTAACAAATGTTTTGAACTAACATCAATATGTAGAATGAGCTTTTTGAGGTCAACAGGACATTGTTATCTTCTGGTAATCATTAATTTTGCTTTCACCATCAAACCTTGTTACAACTATACTTTGAAGTGGAAGAAGTACACACATTGTTTACTTAGATTAACCTTTATAAGCAATACCACACTGTAAAAAGACTCAGTTACACTGCTTTTAACCAGTAGGGGAATGTAGAGAAGTACACTTACTGAAGTACTACTTAAAGAGGCCCTATTATGCTTTTTGGTGTTTTTCCCTTTCCTGCAGTGTGCTTATATAGGTTTAGTGCATGTAAATGTTCTGCAACGACTAAAATCCCTGTGTTCCCTCCAGACGGGATTTCTCTCACACACACTCAGCCATTCGTCAGAACTTCTACTAAAGTAAAGGATCTAAATACTTCTTCCACCTCTGGCAATATTCCCCATGTTGTAATGTTACGGTCTGTTCAGAGATGATTGCAGGATCTCAGGTGGAGGACCTCTTCACCTGAGACTGACCACACACACCTCCACACACACACCTGTTTGTCGGCTGCCATTCTCTCCCAGAGCACAACAGAGAGCGGTATTGATCTGGAGGATTCTCTGATGGCGATGAATGGAGAAGTAAACAGGCTCTCAGTAAATAAAACACCTAGGTCAACACAGCCATTTCACCCATTAACCTGCAGCAGGTCTGTCCACTCTGTCGGGTTACTGTGTGTGTGTGTGTGTGTGTGTGTGTGTGTGTGTGTGTGTGTGTGTGTGTGTGTGTGTGTGTGTGTGTGTGTGTGTGTGTGTGTGTGTGTGTGTGTGTGTGTGTGTGTGTGTGTGTGTGTGTGTGTGTGTGTGTGTGTGTGTGTGTGTGTGTGTGTGTGTGTGTGTGTGTGTGTGTGTGTGTGTGTGTGTGTGTGTGTGTGTGTGTGTGTGTGTGTGTGTGTGTGTGTGTGTGTGTGTGTGTGTGTGTGTGTGTGTGTGTGTGTCGGGGGGGTGGTGTGGGTGTGTTTGTGGACAAACCTGTAACCTCTGTAAATAAAGGAACCTGGTCATTCAGAGGTGAAAAAGGCTTGCACAATAGGACTGCACAATTAATTGTATTTGTTAGGGACTAGTGTTGGAAGAAGTATTTAGTAAAGTGAAAGTACTAATCCAGCCAGAGGTGGAAGAAGTACTAAGATCCTTTACTTAAGTAAAAGTATAAATACTGTGGTCTGAAAATACTCCAATACATCGGAAAGTCATGATTTTAAAGTAACTTAAGAAGAAGAATAAACGTATTGTCAGCTGTATCAAAAGTCATTTAAATTATACTGACAAAACACTTACAGTTATGAAACAGAGTAAATCCTGAATTTTAATGTAACTTCTAGTGTGACTAGAAGTAGGGTAGTATTATCAGCTAAATGTACTTCAAGTATAACAAGTAAAAGTACTCGATAACATAAGATAAGAGGTACTTTATTGATCTCAATTTGGGAAATGTTTGTGTTGCAGCAGCACAAAAAGGCATTGTACATTAGAGAAATTAAAAGACTATAAATAAACAATCCAATAATGTCTCTTTACCTAGTATTTTATATTATTTTGGTTTAATCACTGAGAAATACATGTTGTATCATGTTGGACTTTGAAGGAGCAAAACTATTAACAATTAACTAGTAAACTTTGCCTTTACCAAACGCCTCTTAACTTCTCCATTCCTGCACTTGCTCTCCTCTAACCTAAACCTCCTAACGATGTATCAGATACTTTAATTATGAAATCTTCCTCTGTCGGACTGTGATGTACACTTTGGCTCCGGGGGATTGAACTTAGGTCTTAACTGTGATTTTGTTTGGCTTTGAGCACATGGCGAACAGGAAAGCACTTCCCCACCAAATTCAGCAGCAGGTCAGAGGTCAGGGTCAGAGGTCGGGGGGGGCGTGGCCTTGGAGCCGGAGACGCCCCCCAGGTTTACACAAGTGTAAAAAGAGTCCATTCACACTGGCTGCATGGGCAGAGTTTCACAAAGGTCCACTGTGTGGGGCCTGTACACCCCCCCCCCACACACACACACACAAACACACACACACACACACACACACACACACACACACACACACACACACACACACACACACACACACACACACACACACACACACACACACACACACACACACACACACCTCCTCCAAGCGCCATGCCTCCACAGACAATGGGGAGTCTGGTCAGCAGAGACACGCACATACTAACCTGAAAACGTTTCTCTATCAGGACAGAAACGTCACACACTGTATGTTTGCATGGTTTAATAAATCTGCAATCACCTACAAACGATTGAAAATACTTTCAACCTAATGCAATGTTTAATGTAGTTTTTTAAATGTTACATATTTTTAATTAAAGAGTAAGAAGCATGGTAACAAGAAGCAAACGGTGTAGACCTCCATAGCACTGGTTATTTAAATACAAAAAGAAAAGTGTGTAAATGAAGATTTGTGAGTGAAAATGTGGCCGTTGGTTTTTCCGTAAAACACAATAAACAAATATAATTTAAATAATGCATGAAATGAATTGCTAAAATAATCCAAATATTTGACAAAAAATCTGTGAACCTAAAACTTAGAAGATAATTCTTTATCTTTTTCGAATAAAAACAATTTTGTGAAAACTCCAAAACCGCGAATGTGTAGAGTAGAAGAATATGTAACTTAAAATATAAATACTCAGTAAAGTAAGCAAGTACATTTGTAAAAATATACCATTATTTAAATATACAGTACGTTTTCAAATAGTAAGAAATGAAAGTATGGTAACTCAAAGCGCAGAGCTCCACCAATCTCTTAATTTGTTGAGCTTAAATTAAAATGTTTGTGAGAATTGGGCCAATGAGTAGTTAGTCCTTGCTGACAAACAAAACATTTATAATAAATAATGCATTGAAATAGCTGAAAGTAACTAAATTAACATTTAAAAAGAGCACACAAAAATGTGCAAAACAATCTGCGAACCTCGCAAAATGATAAAGATTATGTTTATGTATTTTTTACGATTAAAAAACAATCTTGGGAAAACGCCAACGACGTGTGGAAGTATATGTAACATAAATTAATATACACAAGTATACAAGTGAAAATAGTATACTTATACTAAAGTAAACGTCACATCTCACCACATGAACTATTCATTAAGAAAGAACGGTCTTTATCCAACGGTCTTTACTGGTCTTTACTGGTCTTTACTGGTCGTTACTGGTCGTTACTGTTCTTTAACGTTCTTTAATGGTCTTTAACGTTCTTTACTGATCTTTACTGGTCGTTACTGGTCTTTAACGTTCTTAAATGGTCTTTACTTGTCATTACTGGTCTTTACTGGCTTTAACGGTCTTTACTAGAGATGTTAAGATTCACCGATTCGCATCGGTGCACCGGCATAAACGTTCAAGATGCGAGTGCACCGGTTGAAAGAGTGCACATCGGCTACAGTTTGGGTTGAACTCGCGATGCATCGATTGCGTAGCGTCTTTGCATCGGTAAAAAACCGATTCATTCATATAAAATCCCCTTATCTTGTCAACGTTCAGCAGAGACGATCTTTGATATTTGCTTCGCCACTACGGAGAACGAGAGTCTCAGTTATCAACACACACGGAAGTTGAGGAGAAAGAGAAACACAGCGCAGCGAAAAATACCTACAAATCAAACGTTTGGCAACACTTCGGATTGTTCAAGAAAGACGGTGTAATAGTCATTTATGCTATATAGTTGACCGCAGGTCATGGAGAGTAATAAGGTATCCGTAGACCTTTGTATGAGGTATCTTTATTACTTAACAGGTCTACAGCCATGATACATAGATCCGTCCTAGATGCGGACTTGCATACACACAGTATCACTCCGCAGCCGCACCCCATCAGTAACGTCCTGATGGTATATGTGCGCGGCACTATTACTACAGACGGTCAACTTGAAAAATCACTCGCAAATTGTTAACGATGCCGAGCCGCTTTAAAGTACACAAGTAGTACGAGGAACTTAGCGACGCACATAAAGAGGCGACATGGGGTCTGCGGCTGAAAAGAGAAACCTGAAAGTGAGACATATGAGTTAAATCACTCAGTGAGGTGTTCTGTCAGAGAGAGGTGTTTAGCTTACAGCAGCCTGTGACGGCCAATAATAATTTAAATGTCTTCCTTACTGTAAGCAGTTATGAAATACCTGTTTGTGAAAGGTTATTTTTTTTCTTTATTGTTCAGATAGAAACCAATGCTTTCTGCTCACTGGTGTGTTAGCCTCTGAATGTTAAGCACATCAGGCTGGCAGCTGTATGGGCATTGCTCTATGGTAGCTGTTATTTGCACATTGTTAATCATGAGCAATGCATCCTTACATTGTTTAACTGTGAGGTGTTATACAATTGTACTCTGGAGAGCTTTTAAAGGTAAAAAAATAAACGGCATGATGGGATGTGCAGTACCAAATATGTAAAGCACTTTTTTGTTAATGTATGATTTGCTGCATATAAGGAATAAAACAAAAATCCTCTGTCGTACCATATTGAAGTATCATTATTTTTGCATCGTGTTGAATCGCATCGTATCGCCCCGAATCGCATAATGTTGAATCAAATCGTATCGAACTGTATCGCAACAGGGGTGAATCGTATCGCATCGCATCGCCTGGTGTTTCAAAGGTATCGTTAATGTATCGTATCGTGGTAACGTATCGAGATGCGCATCGCATCGGCCTCAGTGATGGAGATGCACATCCCTAGTCTTTACTGGTCTTTAACGGTCTTTACTGGTCTGGCAAAGTTTACTAGTTAATCGTTACTGGTCTTTAACGTTCTTAAATGGTCTTTACTTGTCATTACTGGTCTTTACTGGTCTTTACTGGTCTTTAACGGTCGTTACTGATCTTTACTGGTCTTTAACGTTCTTTAATGATCTTTACTGGTCTTTAACGATCTTTACTGGTCTTTAACATTCTTTAATTGTCTTTACTGGTTTTTACTGGTCTTTACTGGTCGTTACTGGTCTTTATTGGTCGTTACTGTTCTTTACTGGTCTTTAACGTACTGTAATGGTCTTTACTGGTCATTACTGGTCTTTACTGGTCTTTACTGGTCGGTACTGGTCTTTACTGGTCGTTAATGGTCTTTAACGCTCTTTACTAGAGATGTTAAGATTCACCGATTCGCATCGGTGCACCGGCATAAACGTTCAAGATGCGAGTGCACCGGTTGAAAGAGTGCACATCGGCTACAGTTTGGGTTGAACTCGCGATGCATCGATTGCGTAGCGTCTTTGCATCGGTAAAAAACCGATTCATTCATATAAAATCCCCTTATCTTGTCAACGTTCAGCAGAGACGATCTTTGATATTTGCTTCGCCACTACGGAGAACGAGAGTCTCAGTTATCAACACACACGGAAGTTGAGGAGAAAGAGAAACACAGCGCAGCGAAAAATACCTACAAATCAAACGTTTGGCAACACTTCGGATTGTTCAAGAAAGACGGTGTAATAGTCATTTATGCTATATAGTTGACCGCAGGTCATGGAGAGTAATAAGGTATCCGTAGACCTTTGTATGAGGTATCTTTATTACTTAACAGGTCTACAGCCATGATACATAGATCCGTCCTAGATGCGGACTTGCATACACACAGTATCACTCCGCAGCCGCACCCCATCAGTAACGTCCTGATGGTATATGTGCGCGGCACTATTACTACAGACGGTCAACTTGAAAAATCACTCGCAAATTGTTAACGATGCCGAGCCGCTTTAAAGTACACAAGTAGTACGAGGAACTTAGCGACGCACATAAAGAGGCGACGTGGGGTCTGCGGCTGAAAAGAGAAACCTGAAAGTGAGACATATGAGTTAAATCACTCAGTGAGGTGTTCTGTCAGAGAGAGGTGTTTAGCTTACAGCAGCCTGTGACGGCCAATAATAATTTAAATGTCTTCCTTACTGTAAGCAGTTATGAAATACCTGTTTGTGAAAGGTTATTTGTTTTCTTTATTGTTCAGATAGAAACCAATGCTTTCTGCTCACTGGTGTGTTAGCCTCTGAGTGTTAAGCACATCAGGCTGGCAGCTGTATGGGCATTGCTCTATGGTAGCTGTTATTTGCACATTGTTAATCATGAGCAATGCATCCTTACATTGTTTAACTGTGAGGTGTTATACAATTGTACTCTGGAGAGCTTTTAAAGGTAAAAAAATAAACGGCATGATGGGATGTGCAGTACCAAATATGTAAAGCACTTTTTTGTTAATGTATGATTTGCTGCATATAAGGAATAAAACAAAAATCCTCTGTCGTACCATATTGAAGTATCATTATTTTTGCATCGTGTTGAATCGCATCGTATCGCCCCGAATCGCATAATGTTGAATCAAATCGTATCGAACTGTATCGCAACAGGGGTGAATCGTATCGCATCGCATCGCCTGGTGTTTCAAAGGTATCGTTAATGTATCGTATCGTGGTAACGTATCGAGATGCGCATCGCATCGGCCTCAGTGATGGAGATGCACATCCCTACTCTTTACTGATCTTTACTGGTGTTTAGTGGTCGTTAATGATCTTTAATGGTCTTTACCGTTCTGTAATGGTCTTTACTGGTTTTTAACGTTCTGTAATGGTCTTTACTGGTCTTTAGTGGTCTTTACTGTTCTTTACTGGTCTTTCACGTTCTTTAATAGTCTTTACTGGTCGTACTGGTCTTTAACGTTCTTTACTGATCTTTAACGTTCTTTAATGGACTTTACTGTTCTTTCACGTTCTTTAATAGTCTTTACTGATCGTACTGGTCTTTAACGTTCTTTACTGATCTTTAACGTTCTTTAATGGACTTTACTGGTCTTTCACGTTCTTTAATAGTCTTTACTGATCGTACTGGTCTTTAACGTTCTTTAATAGTCTTTACTGATCGTACTGGTCTTTAACGTTCTTTAATGGACTTTACTGTTCTTTAACGTTCTTTAAATGGTCTTTACTGATCTTTAACGTTCTTTAAATGTTCTTTAACGTTCTTTAATAGTCTTTACTGGTCGTACTGGTCTTCAATGTTCTTTACTGGTCTTTCACGTTCTTTAAATGGTCTTTACTGGTCTTTACTGTTCTTTACTGGTCTTTAACGTTCTTTAATAGTCTTTACTGGTCGTACTGGTCTTCAATGTTCTTTACTGGTCTTTCACGTTCTTTAATGGTCTTTACTGGTCTTTAACGTTCTTTAATAGTCTTTACTGGTCGTACTGGTCTTTAACGTTCTTTAATAGTCTTTACTGGTCGTACTGGTCTTTACTGGTCTTTACTGGTCTTTAATGGTCTTTAATGGTCTTTATGGTCTTTAACGTTCTGTAATGGTCGTTACTGGTCGTTACTGGTCTTTACTGGTCTTTACTGTTCTTTACTGGTTTTTACTGGTCTTTAACGTTCTTTAAATGGTCTTTACTGGTCTTTACTGTTCTTTACTGGTCTTTAACGTTCTTTAATAGTCTTTACTGGTCGTACTGGTCTTTAACGTTCTTTAATAGTCTTTACTGGTCTTTACTGTTCTTTACTGGTCTTCACTGTTCTTTACTGGTCTTTAACGTTCTTTAATAGTCTTTACTGGTCTTCAAGAGTTAATTTGACTGGTTTCTATACTGCAGTCGCTTCTCCTCTTTCTCCACAGAAAACCCTCTGACTCTTCACATCTCTAACTCCAAACCAACACTTCCTTTTCCTGTCTTCCTCTAACTCTCTGTATTATTTTAAAGTGCAGCGATGATCTGGTTTTTATAATTTGGCTCTCATCTTCCTCTCCCTCAGTAAAACGGTGGATTATTTCCAGATTAAGGGAGTGCCTTTTTCTTTATCCCCGGGTAAGCCTGCACAGCACGCAGCTCAAAGGTAATGAAGCCCTCTGTGATCCGCGCCCGGATGAATCTAAAAATTCCCAGAGCTCCACTGTATTTTAAAGGAAATTATATTTCCCTCAAAGCCCCCCCGTCTCAAAACCTATGCTTTCCATTTTCAAACCACCATAAACTGTGAGCAGGAACGCAGACCTGTTGCAGTTTAAAATTAGACTAAAGTGTGAAGTTTACTCCTGAAATGTGCTTTTAAATAAATAAAATATAAAAACGCAACATTTCGAACTACAAACAAGCTCAACACAGCAAAGAGACAACATGAAAACAAATTGAGTCACAATAATCACATCACAAATTAATTACACTCAAGTGTGAGGTTTGCTGCACTTTTTAAGTGAAAGTTCAAACGACACATTTGAGCTACTTAGTTTCTTTACCTTCACAGATTGCATTGTTCTAGGTTCTACTTATTCTTTAAGGTTTAATCAAAGTTACCATCATACACTTTATTGTGGCGGTGACTAGACTAGATTTGATAGATGGTCCCGCTGTCAAATAGGATTTATATACGATCTTAAAGGATTTTATTGCATATTCTGAATATTAAAATACTGAATGTCTAAATGACTACAAACAGGCTCAAAATAACTTAAAAAACCCACAAAACGACCAAAAAGAATTTAAAATAGCAGCAAAGCGACAAAATGGAAACAAAGTTACTCACATTGATCACAAAAATAGTCAAATTAATTACAAAGAGACCTAAAATGAAAACAAAAAGACTTGAAGTTACTAAGTAGGGACACAAAATGATTTCAAGGACACACAAAATGAGTGCACAGATTGTTGAAGTATCTACAGTAAGACTTCTCGCTGCACACGTTGAAGACTTATACTGAGTATTACAGGAAGAAGTTGAAGTGTTTCCAGCAGAAGAGGACAGCTGTGTAATGTCTGTCATCGTTGATCTGATCTGATCTTCAGAGGTCAAACAGGCTGACCTTAAACACAGAACCACGTTCACCAACTTCCTTCCCTGGAGGAAGCACTTTATTATTAAGGCAAAAGGAGCCATACTTCATTTTAAAAATCTCTGTTACAAGAAAAAGTCCTGCATTCAAAATATATCTTTATTAAAAGTACATAATTAGTGACAATGAGTTCATCACAGCTGGTAAGGGTGGGGCTTTTTCCATAAACTAAAGATGTCAGATAATTGTAGTGAAGTAAAAAGTCTAATACTGACTTCCAAGTAAAGTTTAAAGAAGCTTAAAGTGGAAATATTCAGGTAAAGAGCCTCAAAAATGTTACTTAAAATACTTACAGCTGATTGGTTGGTTGACACGCTGAGTGATGTGTTGCAGACTCACTCTGTTGGAATGTAACTTAATGCATTTACTTCAGTAACATAGTGACATCACTATCAAACACTCACGCTCCTATTGGCTAGTGCTCCGACACATTGTAGGTGATCTCTAAGCGGTTGACCAATCACAACAGAGCCGGCCAGCTAACCAATCAGAGCAGAGTGTTCTACTCTTTAAAGTAGAGGCACTACATACTGATATACACCTGAACATCAACAGGAGAGGACTCTTTAAAGTAGAGACACTACATACTGATATACACCTGAACATCAGCAGGAGAGGACTCTTTAAAGTAGAGACACTACATACTGATATACACCTGAACATCAGCAGGAGAGGACTCTTTAAAGTAGAGACACTACATACTGATATACACCTGAACATCAGCAGGAGAGGACTCTTTAAAGTAGAGACGCTACATACTGATATACACCCGGACATCAACAGGAGAGGACTCTTTAAAGTAGATACACTACATACTGATATACAGCCGAACATCAGCAGGAGAGGACTCTTTAAAGTAGAGACACTACATACTGATATACACCTGAACATCAGCAGGAGAGGACTCTTTAAAGTAGAGACACTACATACTGATATACACCTGAACATCAGCAGGAGAGGACTCTTTAAAGTAGAGACACTACATACTGATATACACCTGGACATCAGCAGGAGAGGACTCTTTAAAGTAGAGACGCTACATACTGATATACACCTGAACATCAGCAGGAGAGGACTCTTTAAAGTAGAGACACTACATACTGATATACACCTGAACATCAGCAGGAGAGGACTCTTTAAAGTAGAGACACTACATACTGATACACACCTGATAATTAGAATAATACGTCTTCTTTAAGTCAGTGGAAGAACTTCTTTTTTTTTAAACTGTGACGACGTTACATAAAAGTTTGGGAATAAACAAAGTCAAAAGCAGACATATGACAAAGAAATAAACGGACATATTCTCCGTCTTCCTTCAACTAATGCATCCATAATTTTAAATCAAACTAAAAGGAAAAATAAAGCACTTTAACGTTAGACAATCTGTATTTGTGACTTTCTAGAGCACTTAAAGGGGAAAAACAAAAGGAATAAAAAATAAGGAGTTGCCTCCACTCAGTGACCGTCGTTAAGGAAAACGTATCAATAAAGTGTATTCTCAGAGAGGCTTTTAAAGTATGCTTTTACTACAAAAGACTCCAAACAATAATGAGGTGTTGGTCAACAGAGAAGAGGAAAATGAAATCTGTGCGGAGAAACAATCTCTGATAATGCACTGCGGAGCGTCCGTCACCAGATCCATCAGGGAGGATTTTATTAGACAACAAAAGAAGAGCCACTCGTTCCCAGAGATGCTTTTATTTACTTTAAATTAGTGTCACTATCTTAAAACCAGACTTCCTCTGAAGAAAAAATAAAAAGGCATTCGTTTCTTTAAATCTAATGCGTGGTACTTTCTCCCGTCTTACAAAAAAAAAATCTAATTTCAGGATTTATTAATGTGCTTAACTTCGGTATAATTGAACATTATGGATTCATTTCCACTGATTAAGTTCCCGTCCTTTCTTGTATGGTTTTACATTTCCTGAACAGATTATTGTAAAGTTAATGATAGTCGTTTCTAACATAGCATTGACTATTACAAATACACAAATGTATATATTGTAATATTTGTTATTTGCTGAACAATGTGCATATTTAACTAAATTGTTTTTCTTTTATTGAGAATGTTACTTTAATGTATGTTTCTATAAATATATGTTTTTTTGCATATTTTTACTTTAACTTCTTATGTTTATTCCAATATTATTGTTATAATTATATATATATATGTAATCCACTAAGACCTGTTGTTATGGATAACTATTATCTATATATCTATCTAACTTTTTTGTTTTCAAAACATTAATTTGGCTTGAAATAAAGCCATTTTAAATATTCAGAATAATATATTGACTAATCAAAATCAGAACTTTTGAAATCCTATTTTCTGATAGTTAAGTACAATTTGAGGTAATTCACTCAAGCATTTCCATTTTATTATACTTTATATATATTCTACTACACTACATTTTCAGAAGTTAATATTGTACGTTTTCGTCCTGAATTCATTTCCCCATTTTCATTTACTTGCAGTTTATTAGCAAATACAAGATATGAACACACTTACAAATGACCATACATATAATAGGAGGTTAAGATACCCAGCAGCCTCAGTATATAAATAAATTAAAAGTAGCTCCACAATCAATATTGCACTTTTTACTCGACTGCATTCATTTTTCCCACTGTCTTTACTTTTAGATTATTAGCGAATACAAGATATAAACAAACTAATAAATAAACATACACATAATTATATGTTAAGATATCCAGCAACATTAAGTATTTAAACACAGCATTGTAGTTTTTACTCCACTACGTTCATTTTTTCCACTGTATTTATTTACTAGTTACTTTTAGATTATAATAAAAGGCATGAACAAACTTACAAATACATATAATTATAGTTAAAGATATCCAGCAGCAGTACATTAAGTATTTAAACACAGCATTGCACGTGTTACTCCACTACATGTATTATAGTGTAATGTATAATTATATATTACAGTATAGCCTACTTGAATAAATGTATTTTATTAAATCCCACCATGTGTAGCCTATATTTCCTATATGACCACAATGCATCTCGTGCAGTCTGATTACTGTGCATTCAAACAGCTGGAGGGGGGGGGCAGTGTCGCTCACCTTTCATTGCCGTACAGTAACACAGCCGTTTGACACGAGACAGCCCCCTAGGTGTCTCACTTTCTCAGTGTGTGTGTGTTTGTATATGGGTGTGTGTGTGTATGTGTGTGTATGTGTGTGTGTCTGCAGCGCGAGCCGGCTGCTCGTCTGGCTCTGTGACGTCAGCGCCGTGTTGATTTGCTAAGGCGAGAGAAGAAAGGAGTTAGTGCGTGTTGAGAGAGCGGGTTTATGCGAACTGCCTTACTATGCTGTAGCCCCGCTCCCCCTGCACTATCCCGGATCAAAAAACGTGCAACTTAGGTGAGTACTAACCCGGGTTAACAGCTGCGGTTTCCCCGGTGACAAGTGCCAGGTCCGCGTCTCTGCACGCGCACACCTCTGTCTTCTCTGTGTACTTTAATTCACCATGTGCGTATTTTGATGCGTTTGAGGGGATTTTTGTTACGTTTGTCCCCGTGCAACCTCACGCTGAAGTTGAAACGCGACTTTGGCACTGAGAGTTTATCCGCGCGCCGGAGCGGCTGGAAACAAGTGTTTTTCCTGATTGCGCTGCAAGGTGTTGAAGTTTGCATTAACGTGTATTGTAGAGATGTTAAGGTTGACGTAACCCCCCCCTCCCTCCCCAACCTCTCGCTCTGTGTGTCGGTGTGGTTTAGTATGCTGGAGATCGCAGCGCGAGGACGTGAGGTCTGGCTCTTTCCCCAGCAGACAGACAACATATGACGCTCCATGTCACTCTACCGGACACATTTACACGCGTTTTCATGCGAAATTGTGCCTTTTTTAGACAGCGACACTGTTGCCTCGTCCTTGTGTCTCCACACGCACCAGTGTGGCTCATTTAGCCTTGATGACATCATGATGAGGACTCTGGTCTTTTAGCAGAAAACAAGCCCAAATACTCCCTCCGTACTGTACGGTGTGCATTGATTGACAGGCTTTGATTGGTTACTGGTAATCGATGTGCAGTAGCCGCGCGCTGTGAGGTGGGAAACTGGTAACAGATGCAATGGCCAATTGATTTGTTATCGAGACTGTCTGATCCCTCTCTTCCCCCTTTCACTCTCTTTATCCTTCCTCCGGATAATTCCTCCTTCTCATAAATGTTAAACACATTTCATTCCGCCTCAAACAAAGTCCACCTGTGCGGGAGATTCTGGCAGCTGTCTGTCTACTTTTTTTTTTTTTTTTTTTTGGAATAGCTCTCTGATTGTCTCCCTGTAGCATTTGGCGTTCTGCACATCGCTGTGTGTCTGGAATATTGAACGCTGTTTATTCGTGTTGTGGCTGGGTCGCCAAGGCGCGCGAGGCAGACAGCTCGTGATCGGATTGATTATGCTGCTTTCTGTGTGCTTATTGTCAGCGGGCTACATTGTCCTCCAGCGGGAGAAACCTCTTCTGCTTAATGCACTTAATGTACTGTGCGATGTTTTGCATAATGCATAACGCGCTGTATAATTTGTCTCGGCAATATTAACGCTGTCTAGACGCGCCGTGCTTTTTTATTAATAGAGAGCTGGTGAAGTCCCCCCCCCCCCAAAAAAACAGGAACTTTACATTGTGCAGCCACAGCTTGTTGGAGCGCAACAAGTATTGATCATTTACGGGGCCATAAATCGCAGCTATTGGCATAGGCCTACCTGTAATAAAGATAATGTCTGGTTTTAGGCATGACCTCTGTGTACTCTGTGGTTTCACCATTACCTTATTTGATCGATTTTTATCAACTGTCCCCAAAAAAGCCACTCAGTATTTTAAATCCCCATCATTTTGCACATTTTGCATCATTTACAACCGCTTCTATTTAGGCTTCTGTCCTCTGGGAGTGATATTATTAGTTTAAGGAAAAGTCTCGATATGTCCTCCTCTTTTCAGTTTGAGTGTGTATTGTTCTCAAACGGGGCGGAAGGAAAAAGAGAAGTGCTCACAAACTTCTCTATTTGTTGGGTAAAGCAACAAAAAAAACTGCTTGGATGAAATTGAAATGAAAATAAGACTTAATTTCCAAATAGAAAATGTGTCACATGTTGATTACAAAATTGGACATCAATGAAGCTCATCCACAATGTGGGTCAATGGAGGCACTTAGCCATTCATTCATTCACCCATTCATTTAGAGTATATGAAGACTGCTTATTTAAATTGCAGCAATGAAGAGAACATTGTCTCAGTGTAGGTCATAATGACGGCTGAATGAACAGGAGACAGTCCTTCATTTAAAACTCACATTTTAACTGCGTTGGTCAGAGTGTGTTGCAGATATCAAGTGAAGCAACATGTTGCTATCTAAAAGGAGTTAACACACACACACACACACGTTTATTTGGATATTTAGCAAATGAGAGCAGGGTGTTTGTTGCTGCAGCTTTGTGTTCTGCTGCCATCCATTTCTGGCCGCTGCTCTCTGCTCTGTGATGAGAATACTGAGTAAGATGCTATTTAATTTCAGAAAGGCTGCTGACGGCCTTTGTGAACCAAGCAGCAGCAGTGGAGAAAAAACACGGTTGACACTTGTTTAACTGTGTGTACATCCCCATCAGATAACCAAATGAAGACCTCTTTTGGAACATAACATATGTCGGGGTGATTGGTATGCAGGGGGAGCCTGTTGGACGGATTGCAAATTGTCTCTCTTCAGAAATCTACAGTCAATACTCTCCGCTGATTTTGAGAACAATGCGACTGCAGAGTGTGTTTACCATCCCTGCAGGATGTTTGCAATTTGAAACTCCACTGACCTCACACATACCATTTAAGTCACAAACAATGGTGGACTTTCAATACATGCATTGGCAAATTCACAACATGCTTTAGGTGCAAAATGCAATTAAAGAATCAGCCTTGTACACTTTATTTATCCACGTTGGTGAAACACAGGAGGATAATAAGAGTGAGGCAGATGATTGTTTGGGGACTTGGATTGAATTTGGATTGAATTTCCTATATACATTTTTTGGGAAAAAGATTGGTTTGCAATTGCTGGATTTGAAACATAAAATTGCTTCAGCAGAACTGACTTTTCTTTCCGCTCTCCTTCCAGGTTTCATCTTGTTTACAAAGATAGCTAAAATCACGGCAGAGCGGGGAAGGCGAGCCTCATGAGTTGGCCTCGTGGCTTGCATCGACACAATGGATTTATCTAAAATGGGTATGATCCAGCTCCAGAACCCCAACCATCCCACCGGCCTCCTGCTGAAGGCCAACCAGATGCGCCTGGCGGGGACTTTGTGCGACGTGGTCATCATGGTGGACAACCAGGAGTTCCACGCTCACCGAACTGTCCTCGCCTGCACCAGCAAAATGTTCGAGATCCTCTTCCACCGCAGCAGCCAGCACTACACCCTGGACTTTCTCTCACCAAAGACTTTCCAGCAGATTCTGGAGTACGCTTACACTGCCACGCTGCAGGCCAAGGTGGAGGACCTGGACGACCTTCTCTACGCCGCGGAGATCCTGGAGATTGAGTACCTGGAAGAGCAATGCCTCAAGATCCTGGAGACCATTCAGTCCTCGGATGAGAACGACGTGGAGGTCGGAGGCAGCGCGGAGGAAGAAGACGACCGCAAAGGCCACAACGGAGCCAAAAACTCCAAAAAGCATTCCATGGAGGGGTCTTATCTGACCGGAGCCCAGCAGATGGCCATCATGACGGGAATGGTGGATCAAAGCCCGTCTGTTTCCACTTCTTTCGGCATGTCCAACCTGAGTCCCACTAAAGCTGCCGTGGACAGTCTGATGAGCATCGGACAGTCTCTGCTCCAGCAGGGCTTCGGCGGGGAACATCTGCTCCACCACGCCAACTCCAACCAGCTGATGACCGAGATCAAGACCGAGATGATGCAAGTGGACATGGGAGGCAACGGCCACGACAGCCCGCCCAACATGGAGTCCAGCGCCTCTAGCAACGGAGAGCGAATGGGCGAGGACAGGAACCGAGACGGACCGGGAACCCCGACCAGGAGCAGCGTGATCACCAGCGCCCGCGAGCTGCACTACGTCCGCGACGACCAGCAAGTTGACATGAGCCAAATGGGGCTGGAAGCAATGGCGGGGATGACGGAGAAACATCTCGCCTCGCTCTATTCCCTTCCCGTCAATCACAAATCGGACGGCCTCATGTCCATGCCGGCGGCCATGGCAGCGTCCATGGCCTCTCAACTGCCAATGTCCCCGGCCCTGGCCATGTCGATGGACTTCAGCGCCTACGGGGCTCTCCTGCCGCAGAGCTTCATCCAGAGAGAGTTCTTCAGCAAGCTGGGAGAACTGGCGGTCGGCATGAAACCGGACGGCAGGAACCAGCACGAGCGATGCAACGTGTGCGGCATAGAACTTCCAGATAACGAGGCTGTGGAGCAACACAAGTAAGACGAGTTTGATTGTTTTTTTGTTGACTTGCTGCTGCTGGCTTATTATTTCATTATTAACTTGATTGCTATGAAAGGGACTGAAAGCACTTCCACAGGTGTATATCACTTGTTTTTCATTAGGAATCAAAAAGTACATATTTTTGGTTCCTGCTCAGTGGAGAAAACAGGAATTTAGTTGTTGAATCTTCTGCCTTTCTCAGTGGTTATGACGAGTAAATCACATTTGTATTGGTGTTAACAAGTTTGCATCGTGTCCAGCAGAAAAGCCAGTCTTTTGGCCTCACTATTCCACCTTTTTAATTAATAATGCTCATTACCATGATTGCTATGGGTAAAAAGGGACTCCATTTGAAAACTTCCACCGGTGTAAGCCACTTGTTTTTCATTAGGAATTAAAACAAATCTATATTTTAAGGCTCAGTTTGAGTCAAATAGAGTCAGTTTGTTTCAGTTCTTGTTCTGCGTTTCTTAAGCTAATGTCCCTAGTAAGTGACTCTGACTGATTTGCAGCACAGGTAGGACACCTTTCTTTATTTTTGAGTTGCTGCTGCTTGCTTATTATTTCGACCTTGGTGCGGCTGTTTGTTCTTTCTCTAATGAATCACATTTTTAATGGCGTTTGCAAGATTACCTCTGCAGTTTGTCGAGTAGAGAGTGAACGTCTTAAATCGTTTGGCCTCACAAATTCAGACACCTTTTTTAATAATACTTATTTACGTGATTGCTTTGGGTGAAAGGAACTCAATTATAAGGTTTCCCTCATGGGAAGACACCTGCTGTTTACTTAGGAATGGAAAAGTACAGCTTTTAAAGACATGGTTAGTGGAGAAAAGATGGAATTGGTTGGTTTTCTTTTTTGCCTTTCACCAATTTTGCACGTCAGTGATTATGACGAGTAAATCAAATGTTTATTGGTGTTTGAAATGTAAGTCTTTTGGCCTTAACATTTCCTAACACCTTTTTAATCATCATTAAAATATTAACATGATTGCTTTAGGTGAAAGGGACTCCATTTGAACACTTGTCAATCATTAGGAATTAAAAAGTACATCTTTTTGGTGCATGCTGAGTTTAGAAAACAGTCATTTAGTTGGTACATTTTCTGCCTATCTCAGTGATTATGACTAGTAAATCAAATTTGTATTGTATTAACAACTTTTCATCGTGTCCACCAGAAAGGAAAGTCTTTTGTCCTCAGAACACCTTTTGAATTGATTGCTCGTTAACATGATTGCTTCGGGTGAAAGGGACTCAAAGTCACTTGTTTTCCATTGGGAATTAAAACGTGTATATATATTTTTAAGGTTCAGTTCGTGTCAAATCGAGTACGTTTGTTCTTTCTTTTTCTGCGTTTCTTAAGCTGATGCTCCTAGTCAGTGACTATGACAAGTATAAAATCACCCGACCACACGCATGCAAGGTATAACTAAGTGTCCTCTGTTGATGGACACACGCCTTATTTCTGTGTGGCTCAGACTCGGAGCTGCCTCCAAACCAAAAAGCCGGCTCAGGTGACTGTTGTCGTAACATTGTCAAAGCCCATTAGTCACGCCTTACAAGAGGTGGGCGGCAGCTATCACACACACTCACCAAAGTGGTTCCCCCTCATACTGGGACCGAATCCCCTCCCCTTTTCCCATAACTCACGCAAAGAGGGGGCCCTTTATTAGCTCGATCATTAGAGCAGACGGTCAGCCCAGGAGATGAGAGCTGAACCCCGGCTCTGAGACTCCGAGGTGGTTCCAGGACAGAAGAGGCGCAGTAAATCAGTACAGATCAATGCATCTGAATACTCACCTGCAGATATTCTTAAGAATTGCATTTGTTAACAAGCACCTTGAGGAATTCACTTGCGTCACTTCTTTGTGGATATTGCACAGTCAGTGTGTCTGTGAGCGCAGGCCTTTTTACTCACTGGAAGGCCACCTTTTCACCCTGTAATGTTTGCTTGAATCAATAGGAATGCACAGTGTTTAAAGTTCACTTGAGGATTTGAATCACCATGCTCTCACACTCGAGCCAGCATCTTGGTATGCGCCTTGTCCTTTGAATCTGTCTCAGTGTTGTCTGTATAATGAATATTACAGAATAGCTTTTGCACTCTGAGGAGATGTGACCTTACAGCGATTATTGTGCAGTGTTTCTGTTCGTACTGAATTCCATACAAGCGGGGGAATCAGAGACTTTGTAGTTTTGGTACAAATCTGTGTGGCCTTCATGATGAGTGCTTATTATTCTGGGGATAAAAGAGGAATTTGTTCATGGTTTGATACTATGTGCCTTTTTAAAAAGAAACCGACAACTATAGAAGCATATGTAGTGCTTTTTTATCACTTCGTCCTAAACGGCAACTTTAACATGCACTAAAGCTTCCTCTGTAACGTAGTCTCCCTGTGTTTTTAAAGGACCGGCTTACAATAGTTTGTCTTGAGAAAAAGTCTGGCGTGTGAAATGGTTGCCTGTGTTTCAAGAGGAATTTCATCAATTCGCTCAAGCTGGGAAATCTTGTATCAAAGGAGATTTCCAAACCGTTTCATGCATTGATCTTCCCGCTTCTCCCCTAGCATGCTAATGGGTTAATTTAGGCTGGTTGATACACCGACACGACACTGTTTAATATCGTACGCGCTGTCCTGACAGCCTCCTGAAGTGTAGAAATCAAACATTGCATCATTCGCTGTCTGCACATGAAAGGTCCGCTGTGAGAAGCTCGATCATTCAGACGATCCTCGTGTCCTCACAGATTCCAATGTGGGTCATTTGATAGCACATCAACTAGTCTTTTGCTTGTGTTTCTATACCGGTCACCTGGTTATTTTTGATGTTTTCACCAGTCGTGGTAACTCGGACTAATTACACATCACTCCCCCAACAGCCACTGAGTCAGGGTCACCGCCGCCTCGGCAACACACGCATAAAAAAAGTGGGCAGAGTTCACTTGGTGCAGGCAGGTCAAGTCAAACATCAGTGTAATTGTTTCCAGATGTGGCATGGGGTCATTGGTGTGAGGTGTCTATGTTAAAATGAACGTACCAGAAAGTACCCACTTCCTGTCTGAATTGAAGTCTCTGCTGCCTTTCATTCCTCCGTGCCCTGGATCGTATCATAAAGAAACACCCAGACTGAATGCATTGTGCAAAGGCTCCACAAGTGGTGTGTGTGGGATGGGGTGCAGACATATATTCAGGGGGGTAGGACTGGGTATCGTGACCTTAACACTCAGTCTTGTCAGATGAATACTTTTTAGCTTTCTCTTTCATCAAAATGGTCCAAAAATATCCACATTTTTGTTTATTTACGTAAAGTTAGTGTGTGCTTGCTTGGAGAAAGTGACCTTTTTAAAGCTATCGATGAGATATCTTCTTTTCTGGCATCAGTTGTGAAACCCAGGTATTGTATTGGCTGTAGTATTTGCACGGTAGCTTAATGCAAGGCCATGCTTTACAGCTACGATGAATACTTACTAATTATAAGGAAACTAGGCAATGTGGCATGTGAGGGATGGAAGAAGAAGGAGAAATATACACGCAGAAGATGTGCTATCTTGAATGAGTATCATAACTTCAGCACTTTTACAGATACAAAATATTCAGTCCTTGAACGTCTCGTTTGTCTGCTTGTATTTATATTAAAAAAAGGTATAAAAGACGTGTTTTTCAGGTATAATTAAAGAAACAAAGGTACCGTTATTATTTGTCTTGTAGCTTTTTGAAAGGCCATGTATTATAGCTACCATAACGATAGTGATTTCTAAGGTATCTTAGCAATGTGAGTGAACAGTATCTTGAAGTAGGACTGAGTATCTTAACCTTCACACTTTCCGTACGGATAAAAAGCCTTCAGTCCTTGAACGTCTTTTCAAAATGCAATTTTTTCTTTTTTCTTTGATCATATATATCAAACATGTGTATTCGTCAGTAAATTCATGGCTGCTTGTGTTAATATTGTAGAACTTTGGCTTCTGTTTGGTATCAAAGACGTGTTTTTCTGGTATTAGTGATGCACCTTTTGGACCTAGTATTTATTGCAGCTTAATGATAGGCCATGCATCACAGCTAGCATACATGTGGACTGCTTCTAAGGAATCTAAGCAATCCCGTCTGACCACAACAACTTTCCCCCCCCCATCTTTCCTCCAGCAGTCCAACCTCCTCCTCCCCCCCCCTTGACAAGCCGGGGATTTATTCCTGAAAGGAAGGCAGGGTGACTGCTGTTACTGCTGCAGGGAGACAGGATTACAGCAATATTTTAGTAACCCTTGCTCTGAGAAAATAATCAACCTCAGGAAAGGGCCTGAGTGATTATTGGGGAAATAAATGCACGATGCACGGGGCTAATTCTGCCGTGGCGAGGGGGGAAAGGAAAAGAAAAAAGGCTCCGCTGCTTGGTATTCCAAACACAACATCCAATTCACGGGAACTAGCCTTGGGTTTATCTCTTTCACTTAATCGTCCATTCTCATGCAAATGACTGACCCTCGCTGTAATGTACATCACATAAGTGAAAAAAGAGAATATTTTAAATGAGAGCTTTTCCAGCATATAGCCGTTAAACATTAGTGATAACCATCAAAGCTGTCTTTTTCGTAATGCAGCCTGAAGGGAGAGGAGGGGGAACATGATGCCAATAAATTCCTGCCTCTAATCTTCGCTATTTTTAGTAGTGATGGATCTATTGGGGTACAAGGTGGGAGTGATGGAAATAATCAGCCTTGCATTAACCTCGGCACACGCACTCTGTTTTTTTTTTACACACAGCAGCAGCCAGCGCTCGCTCTTCCATTTCCTCTCCTTTTGTGGTAGAGGGGTTTCGGAGGGTCTAATACCTCGGGGCCCAGGTGTTTAAACAGTGGGCCCAAGGCTCTTATCTGTGCATATCAGAGAGGGACAGATAACCCCTGGCACTCCTCCTCAGTAAACCAAGAGCAGATTCATCCAGATAGCGGGGCCATAGTGGTGGTTGCAGGTGATAACCATGTACGCACACACACACACACACACACACACACACACACACACACACACACACACACACACACACACACACACACACACACACACACACACACACACACACACACACACACACACACACACACACACACACACACACACACACACACACACACACACACACACACACACACACACACACACACACACACACACACACACACACACACACACACACACACAGGAAGGTATACAAACTGTTTCCCTAACACACACTGCCCACTATCAACCATTAACCAATGCCTTCTAACTGGACATTAGCAAACGGGTAGATGCTGCTACATTTTCCTTTCAAATAAAACCAACGTGTCTCTTTGAAAGGCAAACCATTTGTGTTCCCGTTAACTGTGCAACGTTTGTCTTGGACAGCATAGCAAAATCTGTGTTACACCCTTTTCATAGAACGTCTTTGTTTTTTTGTGACAATTAGAATTAAAAAAAAAAACTTATCCCGACATAAAAACATTTTGAAACCGTTCAATTTCTCCCGAGTGAAACAGGAAGTATTTGTCTCCACTCAGGAGATACTGAAGCGTAATGCATAGTGTCTGGTTTGCGTGATTGGCACGTGTCTTTCGCAATCAGCAGTGCTGGTTTCCTCTTCCTCAGTTCCACCTACCGTCTTTTTAACCCAAACGTGGGTTATTTTAGGAACTGTAGGAAAGACTGAACCATCGTCAGGCTGAAAAAGGACATTTTGTTGCTGCTACTCTGAACAGTTGTGAAACACTCACCAGATGCAACACAAGCAACTCTTCTGATCAACCTTTGGCAACTTAATATTTCTCTATTTACATTTATTAAGAGGCTGTCATATGTGACTCCTGTTTAGAGCAAGGAAAGGATTAGAGATCTTTCATGGGTCTGTTTGGTCCTGTATCGATTTGATTTTGTCAGAGATTTCGAAAAGATTAAAAGGTTTTTATTGTCAAATGCTCATTGGCTACAGTTGTCGGCAATGAGCTACAATATACCTAAGACAAATCAGAAATAAGGAAGTGAAATGGTGCAAGTCAAATGCAGGAATAGGAATACATGTGCTGCATGTTGACCCAGAATTAGGATGGGATCCAAAAACAAAGAGTGGTTGTTCCCTCTGCTCCATTCGAGATCTTGTTTCTTTGAAGTATTTTGGAAAAGGAAAGATAATTGTGTGTGCTTTGCTTCATTGTCTCAGTATATCACCTCTCAGTTTTCCAAGCTTCTGATCCTGTAAAACTGTGCAAGCTTCTCTTTTCCCCACTTCCTTGAAAAGAAGCCCGTCAACAAAGCATCCATTACAAGGCAGTGGATTACCCTCTATTTGAAATCACTCAGTGAGCTAAGTCTCCGC
This sequence comes from Notothenia rossii, assembly GCF_949606895.1. Classification (NCBI taxonomy): domain Eukaryota; kingdom Metazoa; phylum Chordata; class Actinopteri; order Perciformes; family Nototheniidae; genus Notothenia; species Notothenia rossii. The sequence continues at coordinate 3,960,358 of NC_136907.1, forward strand.
GGCTCGCACTCAGAGGTACAGTACATGTTGGTGTAATAATCCAATAGCACAAAAAGCCTCAGAAACACCTCTCCAGGAGAGAAGAAACTCAACCCCAGACGTCAGCAGAGGGCTTATTCCAGTCTGGCTGCCACATCCTCTCTCTTTTCATCCTCTCACAGGTGCTTTTTGCCCTTATTGGAGTTGCGGTGTTTGTTTATGCCCCTGAGGAAGGGGTGCTTTGACCGGCCCGCGCTAACGCCGGCGCTGAGGCAGCTGCTGGCCGAGGCCCAATTATAGACAGGCTTTAAAAGGCTCTGGTTGAACCGTAAAGATTTACACCGCCATCGCTCTGATCTCAGATCTGGGCTCTGTCCTCACTGTCAGGATAGGGAGATGTATCGATTAAAGACTTAACACGGGGGGCTACATCATGGGGAATGGACTACACACACACACACACACACACACACACACACACACACACACACACACACACGCCTTCAGTGCAGGTGGCGAGTCATCTTCCTAAATCTGGTAAAGCTGAACTATATTCAACAGAATTTGAGCGAAATAATTTGAGAGGCTTTTTCAATCAACTAGCGTGTTAGGATATTGGCCATTAGCACCTTATTAGCACTTTACATACACACACACACACACACACACACACACACACACACACGCACACACGCACACACACTTCTAGAACAGATTGAGCTTTTCTTTCCTTGTGCAGTATCGTCAGGAGACAAGTCATCTCCTTAAATCTGGTGAATATGTTTATTCAGAACCACTTTATCAGCTGTATTTAAATTTGAATCCAATGTTGCCTCACAGCCAATTCCATTGAAGGGGTTTCTATAGCCAGTGTAGTATTGCCAAGTTGTAAAGTAAATAATCAATGTGGATGTTTCACAATGTATTCGCCCAATGTTTCCTGATGGACAGTATCTTGATTTGGTAAAAAGCAAGTCAGTAGATGATATTTAAATTGTATTCAAACACTGTACCGTATGCAATATTGACAAGTTCTCTAGATAGAACACAATTAATCAATCGGCATGTTTTCAAATATATTAATCTGCTGTTAAAACACCTCCCCTCGTTATCCCATATAAACAAACAGAGACTTCACAGTAATATCTTCAGATGGCAAGTCAATATGGCTGCTTCTTCAAGAGGAAATGGATGTTTTTATTCAGTGTTTACTATGAGGTGAAGCACTTTGAATTGTCTCGGCGTCTGAAAATGTGCTATATAAATAAACATACCTTACATTACCTTTTTATTGTTTATTTTCTGGGGAAAACGGAAGGGCACAACCAGGGAAAGGAGGAAGAGGAAGAGGAGGAGGGGGGGAGGCAGTGTTGTATAGACAGTGGCGATGGCAGTGGAGGGTGGTGATCTAATCAGCCACAGATTAGATCACCACCCCCCTCAGATAAGGGTGGAGGGAGTCAAAGTTAACAGCTGCCTCTCAGACTGTTCTGTGCTGATGCGCTGTGGCAGGGCCGCGATGAAACAAACACACTGAGGCCCCTCTCTTTGTCCCTGTGGGGGCCTTGGTCTGCAGGGAGGGATAAGGATAACATACTGTACTGGAAGTTGGCCTTGTGTGTGTGTCCATGTTGGTTTTGTAATGGGGGAAATGGTAGTAGGGGGGGGCTCATGGGGAGTACTAATTACAGCCAGTTATCAGGTGACATGCAAATGTGTTATCGGCCTTTTAACTTCCTGATGTGTATCTCTGCTCCCAGAAGTGTTGGCAGGGGACAGATGGAGCAACTGTTTCAAGGATTCAAGGCTTTTATTGCACATTAGCTACCGTGTCGACATGACAATGACAATCTTAGGTCACAGGCTCCCCCAACAGTGCAAGTAAATACAATAATATAGTAGAAATAGTGCAGAATATTCTATATACAAGTCAATGGAATATTGATATAAGTTGCAAACAGTTGAATGTTATCAATGTTCTTTAAAAAGTTCAGCTGTTTCTCTGTAAAGGCATTAAAGGGGCCTTATTCTGCGCTTTTTCTAGGTTTGTATCGTGATGTCTCCATGCTTTAATGTTCAAAAAGCTCTTTTCTCATACTGCCTCTTTTCACCCCTCAGAGCCCAGTCTGCTCTGATTGGTTAGCTGGCCGGCTCTGTTGTGATTGGTCAACCTGCTTGGAGATGTCCCGCCCCCTTAGCCTTATCACGTACAATGTGTTGGAGCGCTAGCCAATAGGAGTGATACATAGGGATGTCACCGTGTTCTGGAACTTTGGGATTTTAGCCTCTGCAGACCATTTACATGCACAAAAAAAAAAATCACACTAAAGGGAAGGGAAACCCCAAAAAGCAGAATAGGGCCTCTTTACAATTGGTTATTTAAAAGCATTTTTTTTTATTTAGATAAGGGTCTAAATATGATACAACATTTCAAATATCCAAATGTCAATAAACGGATATTCTTAAATAAAACCACATCTTTATTCATTTTTTCCAAAGATAATACGAATGTTTCAATCACCTTTTTAGATATTGGAAATCACATCCCAATTACAATATCTGTCAAAATAATCGCATTAAGTTATTTTATCCAATACTAACACCAACAATGTTATATCTTTAAATCCTGCAGCCCCGACCTTATCTTCTCTGCTCTGACTGTATTAAGGTGCATGCATCATTGTCAGCTTTCCCAATAAAAAAAGAAAGAGAAAGTCAATAGATTTGGGATGATCTGACCTTGAAGCTGAGTGGGTTTTAGTTCTAGTTCACGGAGCCCTTCCCTCTGTTCTCCTGGACCCGAACGCTCTGGGTTCTAATCCCATCGATATCCCATTAGCATCCCCTCTCTGCGTGCCCGCCACATGAAAGAAGATGTGTCGGTTCCCCCTCTCTGATTCTATTGCTCTGGCAGACCGTAAGGAGGACGGCCACAATGAGCAAATGTGCTCCAGCCAAAAGGGCCAACCCAAGTGTGCTGCGAGTGTGTGTGTGTGTTTGTGTGTGTGTGTGTGAGAGTGTGTGTGTGAAAAAAACCTGCCCCTGCCACCTCGGAGGCCCCTGAGCCTCCCTGGGAAGTATCAAACCGGAGCTCTTCCAGCGAGAGAGCTTCTAATTAGCCTCTTTGTTGCTACTTGAATGGTTAGCCAGAGATTGGCGAGGGGCCCCAATGGAGTGATACCAGCACGCTAAGAAGCTGGTCAGAAAAAATGTGCCCCTCCCCCCCCAAAAAAACACCCAATTCTCTTCACCACCACCTGTCACAAAGGAGCTCTCAGGTAGGAAACTGAGGCTAGTGTGAACAGTTTGAATCCATCTCTTCAGAGAAACATGTGGCACAACAGGTGAATGCTATGCTAATGCTAGCTAAGAGGGTCTCCAAAATTACTAAACATTTAATAGCAATATGGTACAATATTGAAATCGCAGAACGCTTGACACTTGGTATGTACGTGTTGAAATACACTTTTTTTTAATATTATGGAGTATGGGAGTATTCTATGTTGGAGTATTATGGAGCTTTAATCAACAAGTGAATGCTAGGCTAATGCTAGCTAATAGGGCTGCACAGTTACTGAACATCTCATAGCAAAATGGAATGGTGCAATATTGCAATCGCAGAACGCTCGATATTTGGTATTTACGTGTTTCAAAACCATTTTAAATGAAGTATTATGGAGCTGCAGTTGGTGCTTTTATCAACAAGTGAATGCTAGGCTAATGCTAGATATTACGGCTGCACAATTAGTAGTACATTTGTTTGCAATATGGACGAGTGCAATGTTGAAATTGCAGGACGCACAATAGTTAAATCTGTTAAAATACCATTTTGAATTATTCAGCGATGCGGAGATATCAACAGGTGTATGCTAGGCTAATGCTAGCTATTAGCGCTACACAATTAATGGAAAATGTTATCGCAATATGGACATCATTTTCAATATTCGTCACCCAAAGTACCAGATTTATTGAAAAGAAATCACTTCAAATTTTACAATACAGGCCAAAGACAGGATGGTATAAGGAGATGATAATACCAGCTTTCAAAATGTAAAGAAATAATAATATTAAATAGATACAAAACAGAAACGCATATAAAACAAAATATATAATCACACTTGTAGTTAGTTAGAGCTAATTTGGTCCCATTTCCTGACGTTTTGTAACCTGGGTTAAGATTAAAAAATGACATCATACTACCTGTCACACTTTCTTTCTTTCTTTTTTAAAATATTCTGTCCAATCTTTCCGTGTGTCGTCTCAACATGCTGCGTGGCGAGCGTCGTGAATGAATGTCAACGCGACTCACAGCTTTAACACGTTTTTTAAGCTTCGCTGTAATCCAGCAGGGATCAGTTGGGTAAATCATGGCATAAAGCTTAAAACCATAATTGATTTATGTATTTGCTGACCGAAGACGCCCAGAGAGATTAGCAGAGGAAGAGAGCTGATGATGGATCGCCCGCCCCCCCCCGCTTCACAGGAGGAGGGGGGGGGGGGGGGTCGGATTCAATTGAAGGAAGATTTGTCTGCTCGAAGAGCGAGGAAAAACATTTGCAGAAGAAATGAATATATCATGAAAAAAAACACCAGTCTGTGTTTTTTTCAATGGTTTCCCAACAATTTGGAGTTGTTAGAGTTATCAAATGTGCTAGAAGCTTTTTTAAAATTGTTTTAGGGATGTATTCCAATATATAACACGGTGGTTTAAAGGAATGAAATATGTTGCATTATTCAATTTAATGTTTTTTTAATGTAGCCAATCAATTCAACAAGCAAAAAGATAATACAAAAATAAAAATAATTAGTTATAATAATAATAAAAATAATAATAATAAGTTATAATAATAATAAAAATAAAAATAATTAGTTATAATAATAATTAAAATAATAATAATAAGTTATAATAATAATAAAAATAAAAATAATTAGTTATAATAATAATTAAAATAATAATAATAAGTTATAATAATAATAAAAATAAAAATAATTAGTTATAATAATAATTAAAATAATAATAATAAGTTATAATAATAATAAAAATAAAAATAATTAGTTATAATAATAATTAAAATAATAATAATAAGTTATAATAATAATAAAAATAAAAATAATTAGTTATAATAATAATTAAAATAATAATAATAAGTTATAATAATAATAAAAATAAAAATAATTAGTTATAATAATAATTAAAATAATAATAATAAGTTATAATAATAATAAAAATAAAAATAATTAGTTATAATAATAATTAAAATAATAATAAGTTATAATAATAATTAAAATAATAATAATAAGTTATAATAATTAAAATAATAATAATAATGTATAAAACATATCAATTTATAATACGCATAATTATAATAAATGAAAACCCTAAAATATTTGTTAATGTTTTTTGTAGTTATTGTAAAATGGAGCAACTGTCTGTCTTGCAACCCAATTTCCATTATTCCAGTATTATGAATAAATAATATTAAAAAAACGAATAAATAATCAAATAACTAAGTAAACCGTTATCCAAGTTACTTAACAGACTTATTAATATCATCAGGAAACTTAAGACTGTATTGTGTTGCTGCTCTGTGAGGGGGATACAACCGCTTCCTGTTTTACACCATGCTTAATGGCGTGTGTGTGTGTGTGTGTGTGTGTGTGTGTGTGTGTGTGTGTGTGTGTGGCGGCAGGGGGGGGGGGTATACAGCATCATTTGTAAGGTCAGCCCCAGACAGCGCTGGCAGAAATGATGCTGTTTGAGTCATGACATGTCAGCGCCACCCGCCTCAGCGATCAGTCCAGGAAATGGAATAGCTTTTTTTTCTGCTTTTACTATCCCACTCTCGCCTTTCGAGGCCCTGGGACAAACAGACAAACACAAAACAATCTGGGAGCGGTCAACAGAGACCTTGGAGACGGCTGACAGGCGGACGGTAAACAAGACGGAGAGATTCATGATGTGTCAGCAGAGAAATTCATGGGCGGATTATGGCAGGACGAGCGTCTGATGATGGCCAAATGATGGTTGCTGTCAAAAAGATCATCAGGGAACATGTGGAGATTATGACGTGCAGTAATTATACTGAAAGTGTCATAATCTGACATTATTTCCATTATTGTTATTATTTTACACACGTTTTAATTCAATAACCCCCAAAACCACTCCAATGTTGTCCATACAGGCTATGATGTCATTGATTAACGCAGAATATGCAAGTCAGCATCCTGCAGTTTCTAATTGCTGGGGATCCAAACTTTACATTTCTAACATACAATGTGGGGTACTCAACATTTCCAGGTTCACATTAGGACTCTAGAATCTGGCCAATAGGCTGGTTTGTTTCCTTGTTCCTTATCTTGAATGTTTGTCCTTGTTTTTGTTGCAAACAAAGCTTCTCTGATGCAAGAGGCAAATGTTTTCCAAATGTTATGCCCCTGATAAAAGAGGAGAATTATAACAAGTCAAAGTTAGGTTTCACTTTACTCGAGTGAGTGAACAAATGCAACACCTTTCAATAGCACACATACAAAAAGCCTCTTGTAAGAGTACATACCCTTGTCTATGAACATTCTAATTCAATCACGAGACTCCTTAATTTCCACAATATCATTGACAAGATGGCAAAAACCTCACAGAATTATTCAACCAAAATATAAAGACAACAAATTATACAATTTCCGCGGCAGTTTTCTCTCCGTATTCTGTCCATTCGCCCTCTTCCTTCCCTGCTGGTGTTTCATGGCCTCCTGTGAGTGCTGGTGTGAGGCAGGAGCTTCCTAACAGGTGTTTTGGGTGCTTATCGCCCTCTGCTTATCTCTGGCCCTCAGCTTCCTGCCTCCTCTCTCCTGCAGGCCTCAGAGAGGGGATATATTTCACTTAGCCTCTGACCCCAATCCTTCCCCTTCTCCCTTCCTCCCCACCAGAAGACGTTTCATCACCGTCACGTGACCTGACTTTACTTCTTCTCCACGGCTTTTTTAAATCACTCGTAGCCATCAAGGGATGCTCAGATGGAAGATTATTGAAGATAGGGCTACAACTAGGGATGTCCCGATCACCTTTTTTTGCTCCCGATCCGATTCCGATCATTTGATTTTGACAATTTGCCGATACCGATTTTTCCCGATCCGATCTTTATGCAATGCATTAAGAGAAAAAAAGCATTCAAGTTGTCCCTTAAGGTTATTTTTTTATTTAAATTGGATATTCTATCCAACATGGATATAGCTTCTTTCTTTCACAGCAGCATTGGATCAGTTCAGTTGTGCAGCATTGGATCAAAACAAAATAAAGCTTTCAGTACTCGTTAGCTTACTGCTACAATTAAACACTGCGCCCACTCTGTCGCCAGATTTGAGAGAAATAAGCAGGTCTATGAAGACAAGTCCCAAAGAAGCAACACATACATGATTTTCTGTAATTTGAAACCAAAACTAAGGCCTCAGGATGACTTTAAGACTTGAACATGGTCATTTTTGTTTTGTAACATTGAATACAAAATTTAAAAAAAGTATTTATAAAAAAAAAAAAAAAAAATCCCGATCCCCGATTTTTTTCTCCCGATTCCGATCTTTTGAAAATCACGTGATCGGCTCCGATCCCCGATCACGTGATCGGATCGGGACATCTCTAGCTACAACTAACTATCATTTTATTTAAAAAAGGTCCAGGTCAAGATTCCCTTGATTGTTGTTCATAAAACACGGTTCATTGAACATATGTTCTTCCTCATATCCACATATTTAATTATCTTTACGTATTTATTCTACTGTGTTCCACTAATATTTGATCTCGTACTGTATGTATATCTTTCTGCTTCCTGCAACTTACTTGAACCATTTCATTTATTTTATGGCACTGTGTTATGTATGTTGTATTGTTGGAGAAGATTTCCATGGCCAGCGCTGTAACTTTTGTCCATATGTATATGAGTATGTGAATCCTTATGAGTCATACATGGTAATCAAGGTTATATAGATATATATTATTAATCATTTAAAATGTAAGCCCTATAAATGAACGGCTCACAGTATGTTGAAAGTGAAAACATGCACAATTATTTGAGTAAATGAACAGATTCAGAAAGTCTTACATTATTATAAACATTAATTTATTTTCCCAATAAATGACTATTTTAGCCCAATATTATGCAAAGAATATATATTCAAATAATCCCAAATACTTTAAGGAATCAAGTGTTCCTCCAAGGGATTTAGATTGGTGTCAAAAGAAGAGACAACTTAATTGATTATCAATTCATTTATATTTTTGCTGAATTAAGGTATAAGTTCAGATAAATTATTATCAAAAATTTTGTTTTGTTGTTTCTTTGGTAATCAATTAACTTATATATTCACCTTTTTGATTATACAAAGGAATGATGTAGCTCCATAATATTCTAAATAAATAAACATTCCCAATACTTGAGTGTATCCAGATTAGGGCTGCACGATTTGGGGAAATAATGTCATTGTGATTTTTCTGACAGATATTGCGATTAGATTTGCGATTTTAGTTTTTAAGCGACCCGACGGAAGTTTATTGTAAAATACGGTCATATCTCCGGCTAGGAAGGTCGCATCAACGTGCTCCCGTCTCCAGCACCCCCGCAGCCCGAGCTACGAGTGAAAACTTCCGTTGGATTGCTTTAAAATCAAGCTTCAGTTTAAGATTCACCCTGTAATAGAAACATGTGATGGAGCATTACTAACCTGACTCAGATGGTTCACCAAATCATCGAGGAAAGCTCCATTGGAAGCCATTTGGAAAGGGCAGGCACTTTCAAAAATACTTGGAGGTGATTGGATCAATCTATCATGGGCCACTTCTGATTGGTTAACAATGGCTGGTGCATGTGGAGCACAGCACTTCTGATTGGTGTGGATGACTGACACACAAGAACAAAAAGTAAAAGTCCTAATCCAGATCAATGCAAAGCCTCAGAGTAGAAGGGTCTGGTTTGTTGAATTAGTTTATAATGTCAGATGTCTGATATGTATCAAAGTCCCCTAACATCCTAAATATTATTTTATTGTATATTATTCAAATGAATGATAATACATAGGACATATATCTGAGTGTACCCAGAGTTGAAGTTTCTCGCTGGCTTCAGCTTTGATGCCGTTTGATCTGTCAGACGTGATTGGCTGCATCCCCCCCATAACATCCTAAATATAAAATCAAGATGACCTCCAACAGCTCTGATGAAACAATGACTTAAATTATGATCAAAATGGTTGAATTGTTGTTTTTCGGGCAATCAATTAACTTGTATTTGCACCTTTTTGGTTATAAATAAATACATATTCCAAATAAATACATATTCCAAATACTTGAGTGTATCCAGATCAATACGGAGAGCCTTATGTTTCTCGGTTGCTATAGCTTTGATGCTGTTTCGGAGTTTGATCCGTCAGATGTGATTGGCTGCATCCTCCCCCCCCCCCCCCCTCTCTGTTTCCCTCCATCCTTTCCCTGAAGTCTCACGCGGGGACAAAGGCTAAAGTGTCCGTGGGATGGGGTTGTGATGCTGGGTTTTGGGGGGGGGTCGGCCCCCTTCGAAGGACCTGACAGGGGTTTAATCCCCATTCTGAGTGCGCACATGGGGGAGAGCGCCCGTAGTCTAACACCCATGAGAGGGTCTTTTGTGAGCTCTGTTACAGTAGGATGGATGCAGGGGTTTCAGGCCCAGATAAACGCCAGGGTCAAACAGGCCCACGTTATTTACAGTAGGCCCTTTCATTGCCTGAGTGAAACAGGAGCCCCTGGTTGGAGGTGGAGGTGGAGGGGGGGGTGTTCACTGTTTGTGCTCAGCCAGGCCTCCACTACAGGTCAAAGATCAGGGGGGTTACAGACCTGACTTGTGCGTGTTGGTGTGTGTGTGTGTGTGTGTGTGTGTGGTGGGGGGATTCATAGGGATAAAGAAAAGGTAAAGGGGTGTGGGGGAGTTTGGCTTCAGAGACATTTCCTGTATGAGTTCAGATTGTTCACTGAGGGTTGAAGGACAGTTTTTAGCTTTGGTACAAGCCATCCAATTATAAGACATTTCTTATTAACCAAATGTACACAAAGTTGTATTCTTACTTGACGTTGCAGTTATACAATCAGGAAGTCCTTCAAGTCTCTATTATTAGTATTTGAAAATAAAAAGTCCAGGATACGTGCAAAACATTCGGTCTCAATTTTACTTTCAGAAGTTCAGTTTTAAATATTGTCGATTGTGCTATTTCTAAAAGCACTCGGAAATCTATCCCACATGCACGGGACATTTTACCTGAACACAGGTCAAATGAACACACACACACACAATAGTATTATTAGTGTTATTATTGTTATTTGTCATATTTGTATTGTACCGTTTGTATATATTTACATTTTTTGGTAAGAATTTACTTGAATTTTTTTTAAGTAGTCCTCCTTTTTTTACAATGAAATTCCTCTTACTGAGTTTAAGCATGCACCACTAGACACTACACAACATCCTTGTACTGTATGTGCAAACCTAATTGGCAATAATCCTGATTGAGATACCATTTAGCATTCGTACCAAAGCATTTGAATAATGCATTGGACATTCTTCATTAACGCTTGCAAGCTTTCCACTAAGTTTCACCTACATTTGCAGCTCTTGCAACTGCAGTGTTTGAAGTCCTGCTGCAACACAATGTGAGGAGTCTAAGAACTATTTATCTTTGTCAGGGTGTGGTTCTGGAAAGTGTAAATACAACACCGTCACAAAGGACTTGCCTGCTCACTTGTCCTGATTTGACTCCGCAACCTACAAAAGCACATAAAGAAGCATCCATACACCGTGAGAAGGACGTGTTAACAGTAACTCGCCGTAACTTGATCCGTTCGTTAGGTCATCTTTATTCTCACGTGACATTCAATACTCTGCAATAATCCCCATTTTCTGACCAAAGCCCAAATGGTCTCAGAGCAGATCTTTCACGTCTAAGTAGTCGCTGTGAAGTACGTTAATTAAGCTTAATCCGTCCCGATACATTACCAACCCAATTCCTTTTCGTTGCCTTTCATTAAGAAAAAGAAGGAACTTGCCAGCACGAGAAATAGAACCGGTACCATCTGCCCGGAGCGTAATCTTTCCGTAATCTTAGTGTCAACCTTCGATATTATGAGGCAAGGAAGGACGGTTTGGGGGTGGGGGGGGGGACATCCAGTACAATAAGGAAAGAGGCGTTCAATCCCAGCGAACGGATTTTATTATTTTTACGCGGACAATGACCAGAGGGGTTAAAGGTCAGCAGGCTAGGACTTTACAGATGAGGCGGGATGTGGTGGGGGGTGTGCAGAAGTTTGGTTTGACCCCCCAACCTCTCACCCCTATTGTCCTTAGAGAACACAAAGGACTGTTTAGTGGTCAGCGTCCGGACAAACTGGAAGCCGCCGAACGGTTTGAATCCGGCTGAATGTCCGATCAGGAGACAAAGGGGGAAAGAAAGACAGTTTGTCTTCTGAAAAAACGTTTCTCAAAATGAAGAAAGAGCAGGAGACTCGGAGCATGGACTTCTTTTCTAATGTGATACATAACGATGCACATTTTGGCAAGCTCAATATCGAACTGTACTCGTATTCCTTTTTCAACGGTAAAGGAATACATGAGAGAATGACAAAGGAGACAAAGACAACGGTTCGTTCTCTCAAACTGCTTTTCCCAAAACGTTAAAAACGATTGTATTTGTTCTCTTTCTGGTTTCTTATTGATGACATGATTAGTTGGCAGAATCGTATTTTTCATTAGGTTTTCACAGACGAAATTACCAAGTAGACAAAGGCTTCTCCGACATCTTTTCCCAACATGTAGAAAGTAGAAGTGTAGAAGTAAGTACAACATTGAGAAACTTTACTTAAGACTATCTTACAAATGTGCTTTTGAATTGTTCTCTTTATAAACAGTGCGTACGCTCAAAAAATGGCGTACGGCAGTTTCTAAGCAATGTTTGCGATTTTATAAAAAACAAACTTGACGGGAAAACGTGCGGTCCTCCACGCAAACTCTGACCCGGTAGAGACGAGAAACTGGAACAGAAGGAAGAATGGAGAGAAATGTGTGGAAATAATACCATAAATAAAATGTTACGTCTCATTTATCATATATTAAGAATTAATTTTCAACATTGATTAAAGCCAATCTTAAAATGATTTAACAAACGCCTGTTGGAGACTCCTCAGTGTACATAAAAACATAACTTGGAGACATGAATGAATACGGATATGTTATTTAAAACCACCTCGAATATGTTGTGTTAATTTTATGAAATGTTTTCTAATTCTCATAAATGATGCGGTAAGCAGGAGGACAGAATTACGTCTAAACTGACGCCATTTTGCATTTCTATAGGTTGTAGTTACGAGAATGTTTTTATATACTATCACGGTTAATCGTGTTTTATGCCGTTTGCTAAGACTTGATAAGTCCCTCGTAAAACACAGGAGGTATGGAAACTAGGAACACCATATGTTTGGTAGATTTGGCAGCTGATATAACTCAACAAATTAGTTTTATTTCCTTTTAACTGGTGGATATAGAGTTGGGGGGGGGGGAACACAAACCACAAACCACCAAATAAAAAAATATAAATTAATTGACTCCACTCCGCAGGGGTCCCCCGGCACAAACACACACTGAGGAAGGCTATGTGTATTTTGTCATTAACTTTTTGTTAGGACCACTTATTTATTTATTTTGGTGACGATCCGACCTCCATGCTGTTACTCTGGTTCAAACTGCATCCACCAAACAATTTGATTTATCCCCACCTCCCCAAAAGAACCAAAATCTGACACGGTGTGAGGAGTATTTTTTTCATTATTCTGTCGTCATTTCCTGCGATCGTCTTCCTGCAGTCAGTCTGAATGAATATTAATACGGGGCGTTTCTTTGACTATGTATCGGCAAACATGGGCGTTACGTGAAGCCCGCATTTCGAGTTGATTGTGAGTTGTAAAGGGAAACCGGTGTAGGACGTGCGTGCGCAGTGTTTAATCGGAATATGTGTGTGTGTATTTATGTCCTTTGTCCTACGTACAGTAAGCAACCATCCCACGTGAGTCCTAATAAATGAGGCCTCTGGTCTTTTTATCAGAGAAGTAGTCCGTTGTGCAGATTAATATTTGCTCAATGTTGACATTCTTTATTTCAAGATGTCCTTGACAAAATCAAAAAGGAGTCTAAGAGAAACGGCTCATTGTGCACACACACAATATCAAGATTCATTTTTTAAGACTTTCTTGGAAATGTACTTCTATTCCACGACATATTTAAGATCTGTACATCTATGGCAGATACGTTTAATAAATAAATTCATAGCTATTGAGAACATGTTAGATACCTCAAATAAACTTCACTTCAACCTGCATGTTATATATATAAATACATAAATACACGTTAATAAAAAAGAAAATACAATACAAGGCTTGTAGGAAGCAAATATTGACAGGCTTGGATAGAAGGTTGAATGTTCTTGTCGTGTTTATCCATTTAACCTCCCGTCCATTCATCGTCTTTCTTTCTGGATCATAGAATAATTTCTTGTTCTCAATCGTATAAAAGACTGTTCGCTTAAAGCCCGATTGACACAATAAAAGCTACCGTTTCCCGTCCTCGTCCCTCCGCCTGCACCTCGCTTTACAGACGTGTCGGCGGCCAAAGTCTCGCTAACATATACACAATAACATTCTAATGGATGCAGGAACAGAACGGCTGCCATCACGCTTTCTCTGCATATGTCTTGCTTTCTGTCTTCTAAATACCCTTGACATATCAGCGAGGAGAGCCCAGGAGAGAGATGTGGGCTAAAGGCCGTACAAAGAGTCTGTGCAGCGCGGCGTTCATCTGTCCCCGTGCTCCACGCTGTACTCCATGTGTAGACGTGTGTTTTCCAGCATGAAAAGTAGAGGGTAATGTCATTTTGCATGCTTTTTTTTCGAAAGGATATTGTTTAATATTCCCTGGTTCTATCGAGGTGCACTTATTTTTCTTTGTTTCATATCGTTGAGAAATTTAATATTTTTTACGTTTCTTCGGACAAACGCAAGACATTTGAAGATGTCAATTTGTCTCTGTGAAGGAAGGTTGATTAAGCACTCGGCTCGCATTAAAGAGGCCTTTGTTTAAAACAATGTTTGCAAAGGCCCATATTCGCTGAATGAACCCAAGCCTCGACAAACGGTACTCTTGATTCAGAGATTTAAATATTTCTTGTCATGCGCAGGATTGCTACAGTATAGATTTAACCAGGAACATCTAATGTCCATTACAATATAATAATAATAATAATAATAATAATAATAATAATAATAATAATAATAATAATAATAATAATAATAATAGTGCAAGAAGAAGCAGAAAGAGAAATAATGGAGTGGAGTAAATGCAGACGTAAAGTTTTTTTTTTCTTATTCAAAAATGTTTTGTACAAACAACCAGGCTTCAAAAATAAAGAAAAGGAAAAGACAGGAATAAACATATCAAAATAAAATAAAAAATAAATTCAATCTAAATGAGATGGAATAAAATTAAGTTCTTCAATTCTACTAAACAATTTATTTGCATGTTTTATTTCCCATGAATGTAAGAGCTTTTGAAAAAGAAACTCAGTTTAACACACATAACATGTAGGGTTCACTTTCATCCATTTAAATGTGTATGCATTCAATTTACATAAAATAAGAACGTGATAACATTTGTTTCAAAGGAGTAAATCCAGGCATAATCTTCTGCATGCATTGGGCAACAAGTGTTCGACATCATCACAAAAACACATGCATTATTTGTCCAAAATGTTATCACACGACATGTACAATTTAAAATGAATTAATGTTCCTTTTGGATTACATGCAGGAAGACAGTGCGTCTGCAGGAGACACTGTAATGGCGGTGCGTCATCAATAATTCTTTCTAAACGTGAACACCAACCCGCCGGATGGACACGCACCATGTGACATGTGAACTGAATGTATTTAGCTCGTGGAGTGCATGCAGAAGGACACTGTGTTTGGAGACTGTAATGGCGTCTATCCGTGTTTCAGAATGGCTGTACAGGCTCTCGGGGGTCAGTGGACATGGGACAGCTTTCACATGGCCCTGAGGTCCTGACCCCCACCTTTGTTGGCCATACCACTCCCCCCCGAAAAAAACCCTCCTCCCTGCAAAGGACCGAAGCCCTTTGAGCCCTCGACCCCCCGCTGAGCGCGCCCCTTCAGCACATTAATAGTGGCACTGGAACTAATTGCCCAACCTTAGATGTGCTTGAGACCCAGATTGCCTCAGCCACAAACCCCCAAACACTCCACCCCGAACACAAGAAATCCTTCAAGAGAAGAATCGAGAAAATTGCCGGTTTGTGTGCCCGGTGCTTTTGGTTAAAAACGTCTTCAAAGAGGCTTCATTTACGTCTTTGTGTTACTGTAAACGTGCATCGATTCAAAGCTTGTTTTCAAAACATCGCCCCCTTTCTCTTTCCTTCGATTTCTCTTCGCCGTTGGCATTGGTTTCGCTTCTTTTTCTCACCCCGCGCCTTGGCCAGAAACCATGCCATCCGCCGCCATTTTGTCGATAAAGCGCCACATATCCGGTAATCCTTTTCCTTCCTCATCGTTCCCGAAACATATTTTTCTCCCAGGCTTGCACTTTGAACTGTGATTTCAGAGCGGTGTAAAGTGGTGTCTAGCACCAGACTGTTGCTGTTCACACGGTCACGTCTGCCGGCTCCTCATCCTCACCCAGTTCAAAGAGACGCTGCAGAACGGGGAACAGCCTCAGAGGCGTTTTATGATTTTATTGGACCAGAGGAAGCATTGTTTGGAAGGTGTTGGACCGTTATCTGCAGCGACATTATGAGAGCCACAGACCGTCTGCTTTGTGTGTGTGTGTGTGGACGCTTGTGTAATGTATTCACGTCGCGTTCAGTGACAGTGCTCTTTTGTTGGTCTCTGTATTTCATTTATTTAACCAGAAGAAGTCTCATTGAGATCTTTTACAAGAGAAGAAGAACAACATCATAGAAAGCATCTATCACGGATCATTTCAGGGACAGTAAGTAA
Source organism: Notothenia rossii (assembly GCF_949606895.1). Lineage (NCBI taxonomy): Eukaryota > Metazoa > Chordata > Actinopteri > Perciformes > Nototheniidae > Notothenia > Notothenia rossii. Next base: position 3,976,403 of record NC_136907.1, read on the forward strand.
AAGCAAGTGCTCTGATGGAAGTCGAGGAGTTCCCATACTTTAGGACATAAATCCGTAGATACCACGAACAGTCGTATAAATACGGATTTGCCGATGGTTTAGTCTACAGGTGGTCACGGCAGATCATAACACGAGCATACAAGGAGCAATGGTGCGTTCAGGGGTTTTAATATCTGTAATAAAGCTCAGTGCTCTGTGCTAGACGGTATCCAAGAGCAAAGGCATGTAGAAGATGCATTCATATCGAACGCAGACATCAAGGCTCCAGCGACAAGTGAAAAGATGAAGGAATACAGCAGCAAAAAGAATCCGTTGAACCTCTCAGTTTACGGATCATGTTGGAATTAAACCAAGAGCATGAACATGTTCTCCTTTCGACTGATGGTCTAACGTCTATTTCACAATTTTATGTATTTTTTAAGTATGTTGAATTATTCGAGGAGGATGAAATTTAAGATTAAGAAATATTGTGCATATGATCAAATACTCCAGGATAACATTTCCCTGTGCTTTATCTCACTCCATAACTTAATACTGGAAGAAAGAAAATCACCATTATGTCTAATTACTGTAATTTTTTTAACATCAAACTTCTCCGGATTTGATATAAGGGTTATCGTTTTTTCATTTGGGATAAATAACACAACAATCAGGTCTTTTTATTTTGTATGTTGTGCAGAAAAACATACAAATAAATGTAGATGTACAACCCCCCCATTCGGATGCTCCTCTGTGAAGCAGTGTTTAAGCCTCAAGGGGAAACATTTCACTTTGATTTAGGGGTGGGCGATATGACGATGTATATCATCGTGACGATATTAGGTCTCCACGATATGCTTTTTCAGAGATATCGTATCTATCGTGATAAAAAAAAAAAAAAAAAAATTGGAAAAAAAAAATGTGGAATTTTTTTTGGGGGGGAAAGAAAAACTATAAAAAAAATCAACTGATGTGAAAGACATGCTCTAAAGCTGTCTAGTCAGGATTCAGACAGTATTGCACTTTATTTATTGTCTTGTTTAATTCTGTTGGCTTATATTTTATTTTATCAATAAGGTATTTATATAGTTTTTCCCTTCAGTTACGCTAAAGTCTTTTATTGCACTTCAAGTCTAAAGTTTACATTTGAATTGTTTGGCACTGACTTTTCCTCATTGATCTTTTACTTAGTTACGTTTATTGATTTTCACTGCTAGTGCTACTTCATTTTTATACTGAGAAACTGTGCCTTGAAGCCATATCAAAATGTTGAATTGTTCATTCAGGGATTCATTTCAGAAATAAAACCAGCTTGAAATGCTATTTTGATCTGTTACTCCTTTCTGTTTTAGTTCATGTTACCTTGTAGGTGGTTGTTCTGTTAAGTAACTTGAAAAATAACCATAATAACCGACATGAAAAAATATCGTGATAATATATTTTTCAACATCGCCCACCCCTACTTTGAGTATACAGATGAATCCCATATTCACTTTCCCTCAATCCAAACAAAGCCTTCTTCTTAATGTCGTGTGTATCTTAGAACGTAAGGTTTAATTACACACGCAGTCTGCATAAAAGTGGTGGAAAACCAGCGTAATGTGTTTATAGGTAGAGGGTTCTGCTCCAGAAATACCTTGTTTACTGTCTTGTAATTAATGCAATGAGCTCTTAAAGATGCCAGTGAAAGTAAGCAGGAATAAAAGCGTTTACAGTACAGCTGGAAACAGGCTCCTCTTCACTGTTCACCTCGGGGTGTCACCTGGTTCTTCTCACTGCCTCGACTGTGGCTTCTTCTCAGGTTCAACGTGTTCATCCTTCAGGTTTCAGCATGCGAGTTGAAGTACATGTCACTTGTTAGACGCTTTTATCCACTAGTCCACTGCGCCACAGCCTCCCGAGATTTATTTATTTTCATGTCTAACGGATTATCGAATGTTTTTAGGAGTTCAAACTGTTGTTTTGGCTTTTTTTGAAATAAATTAAAAATGTATTTCTTGTCATTTTTCAATGTAAGTGTTCTTATTACGTGTAATCTGTTCAGGGAGTCCATTGAGAATATCCAAATGTAACTTTTGAGAAATTAAAAATGTTCACTTGACTCATTGTAAATATTTAGTTTAAGGGAAACCAAATAATATTTTCATTTTATTGAAATAGGGTTTTTTGATTCGATTTTAGAAAAAAAAACAATAAAAATATCAAATATAAACAAGATAGATATTTTTTATATAAATTTAAGTTAAAGTAAAATATCCTATAACGGATAAGTATAATAGAATACACACATTTATTGAAATATAAGATGTAAAGTAAAAAAAATTGCATTTAAAAACGTTAATAATATTATATATAAACATATGAAAATAAATTTAAAATAGTCATAAAAAGTGTAAAAAATATTCAGATGTAAAGTATAGATAAGCGATGAAAAATAAAAAACGAAGTGACTGTACTAAATATATAACAGTACAACTTTTCTACGACAGCACCGAGACTCAACCTCTCTGCTCAAAGGAAATGGCGTTTCATACTTTCCATGTTTGCATGCTGAGAAATAATCCATCATAAAACACGTCGCTCTTTAAATAGACTCCACTACAGTACAGTCTGCAGGCCGGACACATAATCCTCCATGGAAATGTTGACAGATGTGTGCATGGCTATCAAGAATTACAGTCCTGATAAGAAGGAGTGAACTTTATCCTCTTGTAGCAACAGTACAGTGATGGAGCTCTGCTCATAATAAAGACATATCCTGGACATGATGTGCCAGCTGTAATCCCAGGACTCCAAATCTCAGCTGACGTGAACAGCTTCTGTTCCTGCTGCCGTCCAAAGACTCTCCTGAAGAGAGAAATGCAGGGTAGACATATTTCTGTATCAAACCTTGAAGTTAGCTTCTTCTTCGTTCCCTTCATGAAAAATACATGGGATTTTTAGATAGGAATTCGGAAGTTTGCAGAAAATGAGATCAAGGCTGGCACACATTTATGATACTTATATGTTGAGTTCAGGAACTACAGCACGGTCACATGACTTCACGTCACCACCGCTAAGCTAAAGGTGGCTAATGTTGGGCTATAAAGGAACTACAGCACGGTCACATGACTTCAATTCACCACCGCTAAGCTAAAGGTGGCTAATATTGGGCTATAAAGGAACTACAGCACGGTCACATGACTTCACGTCACCACCGCTAAGCTAAAGGTGGCTAACGTTGGGCTATAAAGGAACTACAGCACGGTCACATGACTTCTCGTCACCACCGCTAAGCTAAAGGCGGCTAATGTTGGGCTATAAAGGAACTACAGCACGGTCACATGACTTCACGTCACCACCGCTAAGCTAAAGGAGGCTAATGTTGGGCTATAAAGGAACTGCAGCACGGTCACATGACTTCACGTCAGCACCGCTAAGCTAAAGGTGGCTAATGTTGGGCTATAAAGGAACTACAGCACGGTCACATGACTTCACGTCACCACCGCTAAGCTAAAGGCGGCTAATGTTGGGCTCTTATAGATGTTTTTTTCAGTAGTATCCACACTATGTGAATCATCTTCTCATCTCTTCTCAATAGTGTCATTGGCGGCGGCTCTTTAATTAACACTGAGGTTATTCAAATGTTATTGATGCATTACAGGCAGACATATTTGTTTTGTCTCCCATTTTAATGTCAGCCACAGCTTGATCTCTTGTCTCGTTTAAAAAATAAAAAAGGTCACGGTTTTGAGATGGCCTTGAATGCATCGCACTACTCACGACCATCGAGTAGAGCCACTCAGGATTTCATGTTTAATTTAATGCTTATCCAATTGTTGAAAGAGTGCAACATGGAGTTCTTCAGAAAAATGAAAAAATATTTTTTTATCCGTTATTATCCAAATGAAAGTGTCAGGAGCCGTTTTTAAACGCTGTGAAAAGGACTCTCGAGTGAGAGAGCTTATGACCTTGCAGAAAGTCACTCCGCCGAAGAGGAGCACTTCATATTACACATCAGAGTGAAAATATGTTGAATACGCCGAGTATGCTCTTGACACGGGAACTCCTTCAGAAGATTTGCTGTGCTATGATAGAAAACTGAATTTTTTCTTAAAGCTTAAGTGCTAATTCTCAGGGTCGTTTTGCCCGACTCTTCTGAGAGATATTCTTGCAAAAACATAATCAGAAATATTGATATTCTGAACATGATGTCTAACATGTTGTGTGACATTTTAAAGATACATGTGTCCATCGTTACAGCACCTGTTGATGCGCTGTATATCTACCTATACATTTTATTTGTTGTTAAAATAAATTGCCAGTACTCGATTATCTGTTTAAGTCTTTTTTAATAATCGTGTTACATGTATTGCGTTACTCCTAAAGGTTGATTAAAGTGGCCTATTGAGTATTTAGTGTCTCTACTGTTCAAAAAGCTCTTTATTCTTCTCATACTGCCTCTTTTCACCCTCTGTCTGAAACCAGAGCCCAGTCTACTCTGATTAGTTAGCTGGCCGGCTCTGTTGTGATTGGTCAACGCTTAGAGATGTCCCGCCCCTTAGCCTATCACGTACAATGTGTTGGAGCGCTAGAAAATAGATTTTACAAATGCAGTTTTTTACATGAATAGAGTTTCTGTTCAATAAATGTCCATCTACTGCATTTAAAAAACAACATATCTAACATAACGATAAAGGAAAGAAGCCTAAACTAATACCAAAAATATAATTCAAACAGTACACCTACCTATATTATAACGATCCTTATTTTAAAATGTTGTTACATGTAATCCATTATTCCACGAGCCCGTTTCAAACACTGCTGCATAAAAACAAAAAGATATCTAACATTAAGAAATTGAAAGAAACCTGAAGAAAATTCAAGCAGTACGCCTACCTATAATATAATGGCCTTTGTTATCACAATGTAATCCTGCCCCTAGTTTTCAGACATGTACCCTGATGTTTTTTAAGTAACTGTAAGGAAATGCAGTTACTTCTTCTTATCCTGATTCCTGTTAAATGTAATCAATTACTCCCTGATCTCCCTTAAAACACCGAATCCACCTTAAAACCCTCTGAGGAGAGCAAACGGGCCTCGGTGACTCACTCTCAGAGGGAGAACATCCCTTTTCTGCCCCCGCCTGCGGTTCTAGAGATCATTTGGCCGTGTCACTGTCACCGTCTAATCTGATTGGTTCGCCCCGGGTCCCTGCTGCCCACATCTGAGCAAACAGAAGGGAAGAGACAGCAACCTTTCAGAGGGGAGACGGAGGAAATATCACAGAGCAAAACGCACCTGTCTCCGTTTTCATCTCAGGAGCAGAGTCCTGCATCCGCCTACAAGAGAGGAGCTTTAGGCTGCGTTCAGATACAAAGCGCGGGGTCTCGTCTGCTTTAACGTTCAGAGTTAGTCATGGAAAAGCAGGTTTATTTATACGGTGCATTTCAACAACATTGCACTTAAGATTCTTTGCAAAAACGTTGGATAACCCTGAACATGTTGCACATATACCTCATGCTACCAAGGGGGGTAACGGATTAAATGTAACGTAAAAATAGAAATGTAATCAGATTACTATTACATTATTAAAAAAGGGGATAACTTGCTATAACAATACCATTTTTTTTTTAAATGCAGTAGTCTATAAAAGAGTATACTAGTTTAAACAAGGTTTTTTTTTATCGTGTATGTAATTTTGGAGAAACCAGCTCGAGTGCGCTGGAGTTTGAAAATAAACAACCGGAGAAAATCTGCCACTTCCTCACAGAGCCCCTCCTCCAACACACACGAACATGACCAATGAGGGCACGAGATAAGTTTGTGCACAGCTGACAGGCAGGTATGCCATCCAGTTACTTTAGCCGGGCCGGCTCAGATGATTGGTCGTGCTTTTTACAGCGCCACGACTTCCACAGATGAGATCTTTTTATGTATTTATTGTCAAAGCATTTAATATATTCATTGATATCGGGATGTTGAGAGCATTCCATGGAATATAACAACAATTATAAAACGGACAAGTCAAATCAAGCAATCTGATTGGTTCTTAGCCGTGATATACTGAGCGTATACCACGGGTAGAATTGTAAGTTACTTTTCACCACAAGTCAGTATCCCTCCGCGTCTGAGAAAAACAGTATACCGTTGGGCCGAACCACGCCCCTTAGCTGTGATATAATGAGCATATACCACGGCCTGTCGTGAGCTATTGCTTAAGTGTATCTGAAGAGAATTACCTACCCCACCTTTAATATATACCTGTTGATATGTACTGTATATATTTACTGTTCATTTGTAATCATTTACTCATTTAGACCTGTTAACTGTCTCCCAATTTGAGATGAATGAAGTATCTCAAAATAGAAAGCCAAAGTAAGAAATAAAGCACATTAAAGCATTTGGTGTCTATGAACCCAAAGCAGTTTGTCTATCAAATATGTTGACTCTTAATAAACGGTATGTCAGGGTTTCTCATCATTTCCCCCAAAAAACGAAATCCTTTATTTTCCTTAAATATTCATTATTTGATGTAACAAAAGGCAGGAGAAAAAGGAGGGTTGATATGGATCTATTGATTATGTTCCATAAATGTCTTCCTGTCCTATCAGAAAGACTCCAAATGCATTCAGGCAGCAAAATGCCATTTAAGTCCCAAGATGTGCCGAGAAACAAAGCAGTAGGTGATGCAAACACATCAGTCAAACCTGAAATGTGTTGAAATCTTTCCCCGGTGTCTTCTGAGAAACACTCGTTAAGAGATATGAAAACAGCTATGATATTTTTGACCTTTTGCTGAAAAGAAAAACAGCTTTTCCCAGATCAGCTCGGTCGGGTTATTTGCACAGGCTCGTAATTAACCAATTAAGGTGCTCAGCCATGTTCCTCCTATTCACCCTTCTCCGTCTTTTGAACAAAGCTAATTAGAAACGTGGTGTTTGGTCCGAGTCCTCGGTGCCAGTGACAGCACAGACTTTGTTTTGGAGGGTGGAGATGTTCTGCCAACAGGAATGAGTCCAGAGACCGTTGAAAAGAGGAGAGGGCTAATTTCCACGCTTCAAAATAACACCAGGGAACAATCGTCAGGGGTCGTGTTTATTAAAACACATCAGAGAGGGGGGCTCTTCGCCAAATAGCCCCCCCCCCCCCCCCCGCTGTGGGAGAAAAATCATTCAGGCCTTATTTTAATAAAATGATAAGGTTGTTTTTTCCACAGCCTATTTTTGCAGGATGAATTCTCTTTTGTAATCAAGTCCTTGCCAATAATAGAGGTGTGTGTGTGTGTGTGTGTGTGTGTGTGTGTGTGTGTGTGTGTGTGTGTGTGTGTGTGTGTGTGTGTGTGTGTGTGTGTGTGTGTGTGTGTGTGTGTGTGTGTGTGTGTGTGTGTGTGTGTGTGTGTGTGTGTGTGTGTGTGTGTGTGTGTACTTCCTGCGACGATAAATCAAGCGTGCCGTATTCAAACTTATTCAGCATGTGATGAAATGAGCGCAGACCTCAGAAAGAGGAAGTGATAGTGACAGGAGGAAGAGCTTCTTCCAAATCCCTCACACGAGCCGCCGTTATTCTTATCCCTCTGAGCATCACGGAGTTAACTGCAGTGCACTGCGCCGCTCATAGAGGAAGTATACGTGTGTGTGTGTGTTTTTATATTTTAATAAAAACTACTCAAAGAAACTGAAAGAGGGCCTACTATTCTTTTTGGGGTTTTCCCTTTCCTGAAGTGTGTTTTTTGCATGAAAATAGGGCCAACCAGGGCTAACCTTTCTGGAACATAGTGGCCGTTTCTCAATGTCGAGTACACCGGCTGCAGAGCTACTATTTCAAGTATATATGTCATTGAGTGGCGCTGAATGCTGGGCATGTAACATGCATTTAAACAGGCCTTCGGCGCCACTCGATGACGTAGTTTATTGATTGATTGATTGATTGATTGATTTTATTTCGAACAAGTACAATTACAAAAACAAAACAAATGTTGCAGTGCATAGTCATGTAAAACAAATCAAAACATAGAAATGACAAAACAAAAAATTACATTTACAACAACAACAGCATTATCAACATAAACATTGCCACATCTAGTGTTCGAAAAGGAGTGAGAAGAAGTATAATTTATTTAATCCCACCCCCTTGTCCCTAAATGATTTATTTATAATTTGTAATCTGCAATAATTATAATTGTTATGCATTATTATTGATATTATTAGTATTATTAATCGGCTTTATCTGTTGATTGACATATATACACATATACATACACTGATATACATATATGCACACATACATATACACACCTACATACTCACACATACACATAGTCACACCTTCCCCATCCTTGTATCTCGAAAAAATAATTTCTCTGTATTTCCTCTTGAACTGGTTGATGTAATGTATACTTGAAATAGTGGCTCTGCAGCAGGTTGACTCACCGCACACCTCATTTCACTGACTGTCCTTTACTTTATTTATTTATTTTTAAACCTTTTATGCTCTTAACCTTTTATTTTTATTATATTGCCCTATTTTATCCAATATGCTCCTTTAGATATCTTTTTACTTATGTTTCCTTATAGCTTTGTGAAACACCTTGAGATGACGTTTGTCTTTAAAGTGCGCTATATAAATCAAATGTATTATTATTATTATTATTATTATTATTATACTCGACCTTGAGAAACGGCCAGTGACATCAATATCTTTTTGAACATTAAAGCATGGAGACATGTCACAGTGGAGACACTAATATGAAGCTGGACATTTGCAGAAAATGGCCCCACTTACAAGTAATCCCCCCAATCCTGCTGGTAAATGTGGTAAAGTGAGTCAAGCATTAGCAGTTTATTTAGAAACATGTGGTTGCTTCTTTGCTTAACATTTTGGGACGAATTAAAGATTTCTGATCCGGTCGTTAGTCTTCAAAACTCACCTAAAGACATTATGATTGGACTTTGGCCCTCAATGGCGTCCAACATGGTGACAACAGTGGACAGGAGAGTGGTGGTTTGGAATGGGGGGGATTTAGAATGAATACCCAACTAGCCAAAACAGGCCTAAAGGGAGACCCTGTCACCACCTGAAACTGCCCTGCACCTCACCTCCTCTCAGAGCGGCAGATAAGCAATCGCCCTGAGCTGATACTCAAACTTTAACAAGTGCACACACACACACACACACACCCACACCCACACCCACACCCACACCCACACCCACACACACACACACACGGTGACAGCTCGCTTCCTTCAGAACCAGATTGACATGTTTAGAATTGATGCCTTGGCCGAAGCCATTGTCTCGCGTTGCGTCTTTGCCTTCTTGGACAAAGGTCATTCAACGCGACGGCATAAAGCTCTGCCCATTAGCGGTTGATGAATAACCCGGCCTACCGGTCAAGCCTTGACCTCCCTCCCTCCTTTACTCCCCCCTCCTCCCTTTCTTTGGTGGGGTAATCTACTCCTTTTCTCAAGACAAACTTTGCCTTTTTGCACGAAGAAAGCGTCAGAATCACATCGGTCAAGCTTTACTGTATCTATTTGCCCGGTGGCTGGTATTAGTCTCACACACACACACACACACACACACACACACACACACACACACACACACACACACACACACACACACACACAGGATGCTTTCAGTCCTTATCTAAGCTGCTTTTAGGACAGCTGTTGAGTGCTAGCAGCTGACCTCTGACCCCTTGTGCCACCAGACTCCCTCCCTCCCACCAAAACCAGTCTGACCAGGATGATAACCCCCGCCCCGTCTGTAAATTCCTTCTTCCCCTTCCCGCTCTGCAGCTCTCTGTTGTCCAAATAAAAAACATGCCTACCTTCCTTTGTGCTCAAGATGCTAGATCTGGTCAACTGTACAGCTTTTATACGGATTTGACTTGTTTTTTAGGGGAATTTGTGGTCAATAAACTTCGATTATACCAAACTAAAAATACAATCTTAAGGTGAAAGGAAGAAAAAAGGAATGATTGTGACGAGTTAAGATCTAAGGAGCTCATGCTGATGGATCATCACGGACTGGTTCATGTCAAAGATCTGAAACCATCATGTTTAACTGTTAACACATGCTATGCGTTTAAATACACTCACATAATACCAGGTTAGAAACAAGTAGCCTTTACTTAAGTAAAAGTACACATTATTTGGTCTTAAAATACTCCATTACAAGTTAAAGTCCTGATATCAAAGTAAAGTAGAAAAGTATTTGCATAAAAAATATACTTAAAGTACAAAAAATACTCACAATGACCTATTTCAGAATAATTGAAAGTAAAAGAGTATCATCAGCTGAATTTACTTACTTAAAGTTTTAAAAGTAATTTTCAAAGTGGAGTACATTTAGAAACGTGAAAAACTGTGCGGTTTAAAGTAATGCATTATACCGTATCAGCATATCATGTGTTTTTATACGCTCAAATTAAATAAATAGTGTTTAAATAAAGGCAAATGTGTTCAAATATGTGCCTCAAGTGAAGTATAACGTAGCATTACATGGAAATACTCAAGTACAGTACAAGTATGTTACTTTCCATCCCTGCATAATTCAGTGGATGCATTGAACCGTCCATCTTAACTTTGTTACAATAGGTTGAGATCACTTTTTATTGGGACATAAAACCATTTACAAGTAGCCAGTAAAGTTAAATAACATCAGCAAAACCTTTTCTTTGTGTACTCTTTATTTGTTTTAGCGACATGTAAAGGGGTCGCCCTCCGCTACATGCACACATTCCTGTTTCCCTGCATGAGGAGCATATGTGAGGGTCTTTTCAGGTCATGCACGGGCCTGAAAAAAACAAGAGAGGGTCCTTACTGTTCATATCCCCCCCCCCCCTCTCTCTCTTTCTCCACGTTAAAACCATTTGCCCTGCTGAGTGGGGGGAGGTCTGGGTTTCCGCCTAGAGGGCACTACTGCCTCAACATAAAGGAACTTCTGAACACACACACACACCACACACACACACACACACACACACACACACACACACACACACACACACACACACACACACACACACACACACACACACACACACACACACACACACACACACACATAGTTGCATAGTTGCTGGACTGTACAGCAAAGTGTTGAATGGAGTCAGACGGTGTTAAAGTCAGCACCTTCGGAGCCAATAGACTGAAACTGTTGAAACGTAAGCAGAGCACCAGTTTGATGATACGCCAACCGGACAATTTAAAGAGTGAAAGTGTGATGGGCAAACTTGCAATACTGCAAAAAGAGGGAAATACTCTGGTCGTATTTCAAATTCTGTATTTGGCTGTTTGGAGCACATTTACCACTTCAAACACATGCTTTGGTAATTCTGCTGGAGCTGCTCGTGTTGATCATTATTGCTTCAAGATGCAACTCTGAGATCTGTGAAACCAGAGCAGGGTGCATTCAGATCAACAGGAACATCCACAACTGTTGCACAATAGAGAAGAAGATACAGGAGCTTCAAGTCGTGGACAAACAGACTGAAAAACAGTTTCTACCCCTGGGCCGTCAGGCTGCTCAAACACCACACATAATGCAATAACCGTCACCATTCTCACACACACACTTTTAATGCACTTCATACACTATTTGTATATCAATATTTTTAACTATTTATTCCCCCGTATGATTGTTTATGTTGTCTGTCCTATTGCCGTGTTTTTTAGTGTTATGTATGTGTTTGTATTTGTTGCACACCGGGACAGAGTTGCACTTTGAATCTCGTTATACTCTGGGTATAATGACAATAAAAGGCTTTAACTTGAACTTAACGAGGTATTTACTGCCTCTACTGGTTTTACTGCATGACTTAATAGTTAACCTTTTATCTGTTTATATATATTTGTTTTACTCTTAACCCCTATATTTTGTTCTTGGGATTATTTGTATACCCGGTCTGTTTCTGCTGTGGAACAATATCGAACACATTTGCGTAACACAACTACTTTATTACAACTATATTGACTGAAATGTAAATGATATTGCAATATTGGAAGCAATGAAAAGCGTTTTTTAAACACTTTTAAATGATAACGGTGTGAATTTTCTTTTTTTAAGTCTGTACAATACCATCATAGGGACATCAGTGCAGTTTCATTCAGATATTTACACGTGTTGCCTTTACTAAATAATGCACTTAGTGCGATTTGAATATTGCACTTTTCATATTTCATTAGTTGTGCAGCACTGACTGCCTGACTTCTGATTGTTCTAATGTACCTGGAGCTCAGTGGAAGATTTTGCAGTAATTTAATGACATCAGTAAGAGTGCAATCCTCACCCTACATGTCTGCCGAGTCACTTCCTTCAGAAGCGAGGCAAGAATCCTTCCTGGCATTCTGAAAACGAAGAGTGGAACAGGCGAGCAAGTGTGCAAGTTGTGCGTCATATGAGAGGCCCCGCCTTACATTTTCCGCCACAGATTTGGGGAAATTGGTCCGTGCGCAAAGCATTGTGGGGATTTTAAGACCGCGGAGTCTACACATGTGCAGCCTCGATATTTCTCCTAACGAAGTACGCCGGGCTCGGTAGAATTCAAAGTATGCTGGATATTGGAACTCGATGACGTAGTATGCTTGAAATAGTGGCTCTGGAGCAGCTTTACTCGAGATACTCCTTCACTCCCTCACTCCCTCACTCCTTCACTCCTAATTGTCCTCCCCTCTCGCTCAGCAGTGGGAAAATGTGCTGAATGAAATTGAAATCAACTTCTGTGTTAGTCAGTGAGCGGTGAGGAGAAAGAGAGGCACAGCAAACTGCTCTTGACCGCTCTTGACAACCGCGCTGCTCCCAACAAATGCACATTGATTCATTCATTAGAATCCCTTATTAGCAAATTGACTGTCTCTGCTGATTATCAAATTCAGTTTCTCTATTAGAGGCAGCTGCTGCTTCTCTGCAGAGCGTGGAGCAGACAGACCAGAACCAGGAGGACAGGTCCTAAACAAGTCCTAAAACAAGTCCTAAACATGTCCTAATCCAAGTCCTAAACATGTCCTAAACCAAGTCCTAAACCAAGTCCTAAACATGTCCTAATCCAAGTCCTAAACATGTCCTAAACATGTCCTAGACCAAGTCCTAAACATGTCCTAAACCAAGTCCTAAACATGTACAAATCCAAGTCCTAAACATTTCCTAGACCACGTCCTAATTTAAAGTCCTAAACATTTCCTAGACCACGTCCTAATTTAAAGTCCTAAACATGTCTTAAACCAAGTCCTAAACATGTCCAAATCCAAGTCCTAAATATGTCCTAGACCAAGTCCTAATCCAAGTCCTAAACATGTCCTAAACATGTCCAAATCCAAGTCCTAAACATGTCCTAAAGCAAGTCCTAAACATCTCCTATACCAAGTCCTAAACATGTCCTAATCCAAGTCCTAAACATGTCCTAAACATGTCCAAATCCAAGTCCTAAACATGTCCTAAAGCAAGTCCTAAACATGTCCTAAAGCAAGTCCTAAACATGTCCTGACCAAGTCCTAAACATGTCCTAAACTAAGTCCTAAACATGTCCTAGACCAAGTCCTAAACATGTCCTAATCCAAGTCCTAAACATGTCCTAAACATGTTCTAATCCAAGTCCTAAACATGTCCTAAACCAAGTCCTAAACGTGTTCTAATCCAAGTCCTAAACATGTCCTAATCCAAGTCCTAAACATGTCCTAAACATGTTCTAATCCATGTCCTAAACATGTCCTGACCGAGTCCTAAACATGTCCTAATCCAAGTCCTAAACATGTCCTGACCGAGTCCTAAACATGTCCTAATCCAAGTCCTAAACATGTCCTAAACCAAGTCCGAAACCAAGTCCTAAACATGTCCTAGACCAAGTCCTAAACATGTCCTAAACATGTCCTAATCCAAGTCCTAAACATGTCCTAAACCAAGTCCTAAACCAAGTCCTAAACATGTCCTAGACCAAGTCCTAAACATGTCCTGATCAGGGCCTGAGGAAACCGTCTCAATGAGGACACTCTCCACATAAGATAAAATAAGATGAACTTAATTTTTCCCCGTGGGGAAATTCAGCAGCAACAGGGTCAGAGTGAAAAACAGGATTCACACAGGGTAAACAAACAGATACACACACACAGCAGTGTGTGTGTGTGTGTGTGTGTGTGTGTGTGTGTGTGTGTGTGTGTGTGTGTGTGTGTGTGTGTGTGTGTGTGTGTGTGTGTGTGTGTGTGTGTGTGTGTGTGTGTGTGTGTGTGTGTGTGTGTGTGTGTGTGTGTGTGTGTGTGTGTGTGTGTGTGTGTGTGTGTGTGTGTGTGTGTGTGTGTGTGTGTGTGTGTGTGTGTGTGTGTGTGTGTGTGTGTGTGTGTGTGTGTGTGTGTGTGTGTGTGTGTGTGTGTGTGTGTGTGGATATCTCCCTTTCTTAGAATGAAAAACAAAGTGTATACATTTGTTGTCTACTATAATGAGATGAAGAGAATATAAATAGGTGTTGTCATTTTGCCAGTCTCCATGTCTATTCAAACTCCTTTTTTGATCAATTGACATCATTAAATGAGCTATGAACCTATTTTCTTCATGGCTCTCCTTTCCCCCCTGGCTTTGATAATGTGGTTTTGTTTCAGCGCTGCTTCTGAGTCAGTTGTGTCTTCAGACTGCAGCTGATACGAGCTGTGCGTTTCTGGATATTTGTCTCTGAAATTCCCGCCCGCGCCCTTGTAAACAAATATCTCCAGAACAGGCCAAAGTGAGCCAAAACTCTCTGGACAACCAAAGGGAAGTGAAACAGGATGTGTTTTTTATAATTTGAGTATTCTGAGCTTTGAACTTTGCTTTTAAAGTTTGCTGAAAAGTGCTATATAAATACAATTGCCTTGCCTTGCCTTTAAGAAATGCATACTAGTGTGATTCTCGTTACCAGGCACTTGTTAAGCACTCGGCTAAAATCAGCATTTTGCAAAATAACGAAACGTTGAGCTTGCATTTCTCTTGTGCATTCATGGCTGGTATGCACGCCATTTGAGCGCGCCGGAGTCATATGATGATTGGAAATGTTGATAAAACAAGCGAATCAGGAAACAATCGTCTCATTGACCCTTCAGCTGACGATATGTTGACCTCAGGCCGCATTCTTTACGTCCACACGGCCGTACGGACATCACAGCGCGGCTCAAACGTGACCCTGTTCACCCTGAATGAGCCAGGAGGAAGGCAGGAACACACACACACACACACACACACACACACACACACACACACACACACACACACACACACACACACACACACACACACACACACACACACACACACACACACACACACTCAAAGTCTATACGTGTAAAGAGAATATGACATGTACAAGAAAAGAATATGAAATTAAATAATGTACGTTAACACAATATTAAATACGGTTTATTGCGATGATTACTATTCATATAAATAACTAGATGACAAACAGGAATGGTTATCAGTGGATGTGATGTCTGGCCCTTAGTGGAGCCGATGGATATCTAGCTCTAGCGCCAGGGGGGGGGGGGGGTGTGAGCGTGATCTCGGACCGGCCCTCGGACCACATGGACGGCTTCTTTGGGGCCATTGTGGCTCTCGGCTTTGTCCAGATGGTTCACATACCTTTAGTCCTGCTCCGTGAGGAATGCTTCCCTCGGGACGCTTCCCTGACCCTGGAAACAAGGCCAAACATAAACACCCACCCCCAACCCCCCCCCCCCCCCCCCCCCCCCACCCTAACCCTTAAAAAGATCCCTCCAATCCCTGTGAGAGCTGATAATGAGGCTGCGGCAGGAAGAAGACTTACAATGTGTCATGGGTGTTAAAAATGCAGGTTAAGGACTTCACAATTAATTCATCCTAAAGTGAAATATGGACGAATGCAATATCCAAATTGCAAGAAGAGACATTTTGATTAACGTTAAATATGTGTTAAAATACATTTACAGCCTACAAATGGTTTTCTACAGATTTAGCAAAGCATACGTTTGTAAAATCCCACTGTAATCAAGTTAGCATATTTGACATGATATTGAGAATTACGATGCAGAAGAAGGATTTTAATTAAGACTTTTAAAAACTATTTGTAATCTTTAGCCTACTGAAGGCCAACAGTACTGATGTATTCATAGCTTCACCGAATATGGCTGTCATTACTCATGTTCTAAACTTGTCTGAACATTAAAAAAGGAATATAATTTAAAGTACTTTGCCTGGATTGATTTCCTTTTGGAGAATATTACCTTTCGTTTCCAGTCAAAACCGCATGTTTACAGAATCATGTATTTATCTGGATTATTCACGTATTTGAAAGAATAACTAATTGCAATTATTTTTGAATAATATTGCAATTGAAATAAGATATTAGGGAATGAAACAGGTTATCATTGAAAATATATAAAAATGATAATATTGTGGTTTTTTAAAAAGATGATTCGAACAAGGATCTTTTATTCGTTCCGTAGAATACCGTGAATTCTCCGCAGCTCCACGACACTTCATTCAGATACGTTCACCTATCAGACCTTTACTAAATATTCAACTTTCTGCAATTTGAATATAATCGTGGTTATTGTGCAGCACTTTCCAGAAGCATCTCTCGCCTCCTGAAGGTTTGTGCGTGACAGATATCGTGAAGAATTAGGAGTCAACAACGGTTTGTCACATGATAGTGTGTGTGTGTGTGTGTGTGTGTGTGTGTGTGTGTGTGTGTGTGTGTGTGTGTGTGTGTGTGTGTGTGTGTGTGTGTGTGTGTGTGTGTGTGTGTGTGTGTGTGTGTGTGTGTGTGTGTGTGTGTGTGTGTGTGTGTGTGTGTGTGTGTGTGTGTGTGTGTGTGTGTGTGTGTGTGTGTGTGTGTGTGTGTGTGTGTGTGTGTGTGTGTGGGATTATAGACTAATTACCTTGTAAAATGCCGTTCCTTCCATTTAAAACATAGCAATGCCACAACTCCAATAAACAAGCATTATTCCAAACAACAAGCCTGCCGAGCACAGCCTGAACTCTCTGTTTCCAGCTGTCTCGTAAACAGCGGTCGTCATGGACGGATGATCTTGTTCCATTTTTATCAGTGAACATTTAAAATGTGGGTATTTATGTTCTGCTATCTTTTGCCAGGGAAAGAAAATCCACATACTCGACTGTAATCAAAGATAAGTGTTTATTCTGACGTGTTTGCACGGGCAGGAATTAGAGAGTTTGTTTACAGTACGACCTTTCCTTCTCCTGCTCCGATGGGGCTCAGGTTAATAACTGGGGAGTAACTTGATATTTCTTTGTGTTTTCGACATCGTCTCCTTTTATAAGATGAGTTTAGAGCCAAAAGATGTCAAATGAGAGACTGAGCAGAGTGTATTTTGAGATGAGAGGGAAACATTTCGCTCTTGGCTGAGATCTCTCCGAACCAGAATAGAGACGAGAACAGCACCGAGTCGTGACATGTGAAGCTGAATTATAAAAATCCTTTATTTTGTGGAGGGTTTCTGCAACAGTGTGACTGCTGATGTCCCCTAACTGGGGCTCTCGCTGCCAGGAAGGATGAAAGCATTGTCTGAACTCGTTCTCCATGACCCTCTTTGATGACGGAGGGCAAAAACCTCTGTTTCCTTATATTTTGCCTCTTGTGTTTCTCAGTTCCCCTCGGTGTGTGTTGCCATTACGGCCACCACCAAACTGACCCGCCGTCTGCAGGCAGAGGGGAGGTAAAGGTATGAGGAGATGAGTTTAGGTAAAGGAGATGTGTTTAGTTAAAGGAGATGTGTTTAGGTAAAGGAGATGTGTTTAGTTAAAGGAGATGTGTTTAGGTAAAGGAGATGTGTTTAGATAAAGGAGATGAGTTTAGGTAAAGGAGATGTGTTTAGGTAAAGGAGATGAGTTTAGATAAAGGGGATGTGTTTAGGTAAAGGAGATGTGTTTAGGTAAAGGAGATGTGTTTAGGTAAAGGAGATGTGTTTAGGTAAAGGAGATGTGTTTAGTTAAAGGAGATGTGTTTAGGTAAAGGAGATGTGTTTAGATAAAGGAGATGAGTTTAGGTAAAGGAGATGTGTTTAGGTAAAGGAGATGAGTTTAGATAAAGGAGATGTGTTTAGGTAAAGGAGATGTGTTTAGGTAAAGGAGATGTGTTTAGGTAAAGGAGATGTGTTTAGGTAAAGGAGATGAGTTTAGATAAAGGAGATGTGTTTAGGTAAAGGAGATGTGTTTAGGTAAAGGAGATGAGTTTAGATAAAGGAGATGTGTTTAGGTAAAGGAGATGTGTTTAGGTAAAGGAGATGTGTTTAGGTAAAGGAGATGTGTTTAGGTAAAGGAGATGTGTTTAGGTAAAGGAGATGTGTTTAGGTAAAGGAGATGAGTTTAGGTAAAGGTATAAGGAGATGTGTTTAGGTATAAGGAGATGTGTTTAGGTAAAGGAGATGTGTTTAGGTAAAGGAGATGTGTTTAGGTAAAGGAGATGTGTTTAGGTAAAGGAGATGTGTTTAGGTAAAGGAGATGTGTTTAGGTATAGGAGATGTGTTTAGGTAAAGGAGATGTGTTTAGGTAAAGGAGATGTGTTTAGGTATAGGAGATGTGTTTAGGTATAAGGAGATGTGTTTAGGTAAAGGAGATGTGTTTAGGTAAAGGAGATGTGTTTAGGTAAAGGAGATGTGTTTAGGTAAAGGAGATGTGTTTAGGTAAAGGAGATGTGTTTAGGTAAAGGAGATGTGTTTAGGTAAAGGAGATGTGTTTAGGTAAAGGAGATGTGTTTAGGTATAGGAGATGTGTTTAGGTAAAGGAGATGTGTTTAGGTAAAGGAGATGTGTTTAGGTATAGGAGATGTGTTTAGGTAAAGGAGATGTGTTTAGGTAAAGGAGATGTGTTTAGGTAAAGGAGATGTGTTTAGGTAAAGGAGATGTGTTTAGGTCAAAGGAGATGTGTTTAGGTAAAGGAGATGTGTTTAGGTAAAGGAGATGTGTTTAGGTAAAGGAGATGTGTTTAGGTAAAGGAGATGTGTTTAGGTATAAGGAGATGTGTTTAGGTAAAGGAGATGTGTTTAGGTAAAGGAGATGTGTTTAGGTATAAGGAGATGTGTTTAGGTAAAGGAGATGAGTTTCGGTAAAGGAGATGTGTTTAGGTAAAGGAGATGTGTTTAGGTAAAGGAGATGTGTTTAGGTAAAGGAGATGTGTTTAGGTAAAGGAGATGTGTTTAGGTAAAGGAGATGTGTTTAGGTAAAGGTAAAGGAGATGTGTTTAGGTAAAGGAGATGTGTTTAGGTAAAGGAGATGTGTTTAGGTAAAGGAGATCTGTTTAGGTAAAGGAGATGTGTTTAGGTCAAAGGAGATGAGTTTAGGTAAAGGAGATGTGTTTTGGTAAAGGAGATGTGTTTAGGTCAAAGGAGATGAGTTTAGGTAAAGGAGATGTGTTTAGGTAAAGGAGATGTGTTTAGGTAAAGGAGATCTGTTTAGGTAAAGGAGATGTGTTTAGGTAAAGGTAAAGGAGATGTGTTTAGGTAAAGGAGATGAGTTTAGGTAAAGGAGATGTGTTTAGGTAAAGGAGATGTGTTTAGGTAAAGGAGATGTGTTTAGGTAAAGGAGATGTGTTTAGGTAAAGGAGATGTGTTTAGGTAAAGGAGATGTGTTTAGGTAAAGGAGATGTGTTTAGGTAAAGGAGATGTGTTTAGGTAAAGGAGATGTGTTTAGGTAAAGGAGATGTGTTTAGGTATAAGGAGATGTGTTTAGGTAAAGGAGATGAGTTTCGGTAAAGGAGATGTGTTTAGGTAAAGGAGATGTGTTTAGGTAAAGGAGATGTGTTTAGGTAAAGGAGATGTGTTTAGGTAAAGGAGATGTGTTTAGGTATAAGGAGATGTGTTTAGGTAAAGGAGATGAGTTTAGGTAAAGGAGATGTGTTTAGGTATAAGGAGATGTGTTTAGGTAAAGGAGATGTGTTTAGGTAAAGGAGATGTGTTTAGGTATAAGGAGATGTGTTTAGGTAAAGGAGATGTGTTTAGGTAAAGGTAAAGGAGATGTGTTTAGGTAAAGGAGATGTGTTTAGGTAAAGGTAAAGGAGATGTGTTTAGGTAAAGGTATAAGGAGATGTGTTTAGGTAAAGGAGATGACTTTAGGTAAAGGTATAAGGAGATGTGTTTAGGTAAAGGAGATGTGTTTAGGTAAAGGTGATGTGTTTAGGTATAAGGAAAAGGAGATGTATTTAGGTATAAGGAGATGTGTTTAGGTAAAGGAGGTGTGTTTAGGTAAAGGAGATGTGTTTAGGTATAAGGAAAAGGAGATGTATTTAGGTATAAGGAGATGTGTTTAGGTAAAGGAGGTGTGTTTAGGTAAAGGAGATGTGTTTAGGTAAAGGAGATGTGTTTAGGTATAAGGAAAAGGAGATGTGTTTAGGTAAAGGAGGTGTGTTTAGGTAAAGGAGATGTGTTTAGGTAAAGGAGATGTGTTTAGGTAAAGGAGATGTGTTTAGGTAAAGGAGGTGTGTTTAGGTAAAGGAGATGTGTTTAGGTAAAGGTAAAGGAGATGTGTTTAGGTAAAGGAGATGTGTTTAGGTAAAGGTGAAGGAGATGTGTTTAGGTAAAGGTGATGTGTTTAGGTATAAGGAGATGTGTTTAGGTAAAGGAGATGTATTTAGGTATAAGGAGATGTGTTTAGTTAAAGGTGATGTGTTTAGATAAAGGAGATGAGTTTAGGTAAAGGAGATGTGTTTAGATAAAGGAGATGAGTTTAGGTAAAGGAGGTGTATTTAGGTAAAGGAGATGTGTTTAGGTAAAGGAGATGTGTTTAGATAAAGGAGATGAGTTTAGGTAAAGGAGGTGTATTTAGGTAAAGGTAAAGGAGATGTGTTTAGGTAAAGGAGATGTATTTAGGTATAAGGAGATGTGTTTAGTTAAAGGTGATGTGTTTAGGTAAAGGAGATATGTTTAGGTAAAGGAGGTGTGTTTAGGTAAAGGTATAAGGAGATGTGTTTAGGTAAAGGTATAAGGAGATGTGTTTAGGTAAAGGAGATGTGTTTAGGTAAAGGAGATGTATTTAGGTATAAGGAGATGTGTTTAGTTAAAGGTGATGTGTTTAGGTAAAGGAGGTGTATTTAGGTAAAGGTAAAGGAGATGTGTTTAGGTAAAGGAGATGTGTTTAGGTAAAGGAGATGTGTTTAGGTAAAGGAGATATGTTTAGGTAAAGGAGGTGTGTTTAGGTAAAGGAGATGTGTTTAGGTATAAGGAGATGTGTTTAGGTAAAGGAGATGTGTTTAGGTAAAGGAGATGTATTTAGGTATAAGGAGATGTGTTTAGTTAAAGGTGATGTGTTTAGGTAAAGGAGGTGTATTTAGGTAAAGGTAAAGGAGATGTGTTTAGGTAAAGGAGATGTGTTTAGGTAAAGGAGATGTGTTTAGGTAAAGGAGATATGTTTAGGTAAAGGAGGTGTGTTTAGGTAAAGGAGATGTGTTTAGGTATAAGGAGATGTGTTTAGGTAAAGGAGATGTGTTTAGGTAAAGGAGATGTGTTTAGTTAAAGGTGATGTGTTTAGGTAAAGGAGGTGTATTTAGGTAAAGGTAAAGGAGATGTGTTTAGGTAAAGGAGATATGTTTAGGTAAAGGAGGTGTGTTTAGGTAAAGGAGATGTGTTTAGGTATAAGGAGATGTGTTTAGGTAAAGGAGATGTGTTTAGGTAAAGGAGATGTGTTTAGTTAAAGGTGATGTGTTTAGGTAAAGGAGGTGTATTTAGGTAAAGGTAAAGGAGATGTGTTTAGGTAAAGGAGATATGTTTAGGTAAAGGAGGTGTGTTTAGGTAAAGGAGATGTGTTTAGGTAAAGGTATAAGGAGATGTGTTTAGGTAAAGGTGAAGGAGATGAGTTTAGGTGAAGGAGATGTGTTTAGGTAAAGGTAAAGGAGATGAGTTTAGGTGAAGGAGATGTGTTTAGGTATAAGGAGATGTATTTAGCGCCCGGCCCCTCAGAGGGTCCTCTCAGTCGGCGTCAGGACGGTGTTTAAACCGTTTCAGTAAACAGCCCGTTCCATCCCCTGCAGCCTCATTGAAATCAGCTTCTTAACAAACACATCTCCATCCTCTTATTCTTCCGCTGACCCACTCCCCCTCCCATCGCACCGCCGAGCTCCCCCTGTGTGTTACCTGAGACAAGCAATTTACCTTTTTTGTTGTTTGCCTGACCTAGAGAAAACAATTTCAGAGGGGTCTTCCTGTGCTCTTAACAGCCTCCGTTTGAACAGGTAAAGGCGACCGGCGTGCCACAATGGCTTTTTTCCCTCCTGCGAGAAGATGAATTGGCGAGCTGTCAGCCGCAGACAGGCCGAGTAGCAGTGTTTCTGTAATGGGACACTGGAAGTGTCTTTGATTAATGGAAGAGCCATACTGAGCTGTTAGGGAACCTGCCGCGGCCCAGCGAGAGCGATTGAGCGGCGGATACATGCCGACAGATGTGCGAGGGAGAGGGCTTCCATATAGGCAGAGGAGGAAGAAAAGGAAAGAGGAGGAGGAGGAGGAGGAGGTGAGGAAACAGGAGTCTGTCTGGCATGCAGCCATCTTTAACCTGAAGCCTATTTTCCCCATCTTCTTTCATCAGATTGATTTAGACCGGAGTCTTGTCAATTGCTTCACTACAGACCTACTTACATCTTTGCTTGCTCGGAGGCATTACGGTCATTTGATGATTCAAGAAATGATGTGCGTCAGGAAACACAACAATATAATGAGTGTTTAAAGAAAAGAGAGAAAGAAATACCTACATGAATCGATCACAAGGGTATTTGAACAGATAGACAACATTAGAAGGCTGCTTTATTTGATGAAAGGTGTGAATAGATTATTATACTGCTTGTTTCAGCCCATTTCCTGAATATATCAACATCTAAATCCTTGCTTCCTTCACTTTAGGCTTCCATTAGTTCTATTGTTTTTATTGATGTAGACTAAATATTGATAAAAGTGTCTTTTTTAATCTTCATCCATCCTACACATTGATTTAGACCTGAGTCTTGTACATTGCTTCACTTCAGCCCTAATTACATCTTATGTTTCTTCGAGGCATTTCGGTTCATTTGATGCTAAAAAAAAATAACAAAGACATAAAAACTCAACAATATGTCTTATTTGAAGCAATGCTTTAACCCTCCTGTTGTCTTTACTACTTTCATCAATCATTACTTTTTTGTTTTACATTTGATTGCATTAAGGCTTTATGATATCCTTCACAGCAGACATTTGAACATATCACATTGCTGATCACCACTTGATTTAGTCAACTTTGTGACACCCATGGTGTTCCCGGTCAAACATGACCGCCATAAAGAAAAGGAATTAGTAACCATCCGGATCAGATAAAACACACACACACACACACACACACACACACACACACACACACACACACACACACACACACACACACACACACACACACACACACACACACACACACACACACACACACACACACACACACACACACACACACACACACACACACACACACACACACACACACACACACACACACACACACACACACACACACACACACACACACACACACACACACACAGAGAACAATTTGATACATTTCCCGCTCTTATGTCCCCATCCCCCCACATGGATCACACCTGGCACACACAATACATGTTCAGTGTCTGTTCTTTGTATATTTACTGCAGTTGTTCATGTAAACCAGTAGTCTGATTCAATATGTACAGTTTGAAAGGGTGTTAAATGAAATTTGGTGATGATTAATGGTTTTTGTGTTAATGTAATAGCAGTTAAAACAGGACCGGTCAAATTTGACAATAGGAGGGTTAAATTAGGAAACATCTACACCTTGTCAATATATATACTCCAAAAGCTAATCATTATTATGTTATAATAACAGTAATGTCTGTCTGTAAAGCTTCATTAGAGTTCTCCTTTTTGCTCCGTTTTTGGTCGAAAATTGGTTTAAAATTCTCAATGCAGCTTTAAAAGGTGGTCTCTGAATGATGGTGTTACAGGATTTAAAATAAGCCAGAGTTTTTCGGGCGAAAGCCTTTAAAGTATTCTTGATCTTAATTTGACAAACCTTTTCAGGAATGTCACGAGTCTAATGTTGAACCTGATTACAATATGTTTTCTTTGGCTGTTATCCGATGACTTTCCAGGGAACGAAAGACACTATTTGCTGTCCCACTCTCAAGAGTTGCAGATGTAATTAAGAAAAAAAAAGTACAAATGTGGACTTTTGCACCATGACAAAATGACAAAATCTCAGTGGATAAATTGTTTCCACTTTAATCCCTGTTATTATTTTAAAGTAGTTTGCTGGCTCCCACATTGTAAATAGTTTACCCTTTCGCAGTTTATAGGGAAAAGGCAAAGTGAAGTATGAAAACGCAGCTGCAGCTCAGCGTCGCAGCTGGTAAATCCAACATTTTTAGCTCCTTGGATGAAGAGGAGGAGGAGGAGTGGTGAGTGGCTGATTACCAAACCAATGTACAATCACAGGGAAATAAGAAGCACAGGGATTTGGCCATTTCCCCTCAGCTCAGTGTTCTTATTAAGATCAGATCTCGCTCTATAATGAACACATGGACAGTGGAAGTGAGGGAGGCCGAATGAGAAAGGACAGCTTGTTCCCTCCCCTCTCCTCCCCCTCCTCACCCCTTGGCCGATTTGATTGGCATAATGAGGTGAAGGCTAGTTGGCGCAAAGCTGCTCCGGGGGGCAAATGGAGACGTTTTTATTGTGTGTGTGTGTGTGTGTGTGTGTGTGTGTGTGTGTGTGTGTGTGTGTGTGTGTGTGTGTGTGTGTGTGTGTGTGTGTGTGTGTGTGTGTGTGTGTGTGTGTGTGTGTGTGTGTGTGTGTGTGTGTGTGTGTGTGTGTGTGTGTGTGTGTGTGTGTGTGTGTGTGTGTGTGTGTGTGTGTGTGTGTGTGTGTGTGTGTGTGTGTGTGTGTGTGTGTGTGTGTGTGTGTGTGTGTGTGTGTGTGTGTGTGTGTGTGTGCCTTGGCGATTCTCACCCAGGCCCCACTGCGCTATTAATTACCCGCTCTGTAACATGGCATCTGCTGAGAGGGGTGAGAGAGCGAGCTCTGCCAACACGGGCACATCTCTCGCTCTCTTTTTTTGTCTCTGCAGACCCCAGCTGCAGTCTCGCTCGCTGCTTATTGGATTCTATCTACATGTATGATTGATTCAGCACCTGAACTGTGCTTTTCATGACAAGCAGGCCAGACAAACACACACACACACACACACACACACACACACACACACACACACACACACATGCTTTTATAGAGAAAAGCACCCCAGCTGGCAAATATTTAACCAACCATGAGGCGGGTAAGATGCCCGCTCTGTTCAAGGAGGCTGGAACGTTTTCGGAGCAGCTGGTTGATTTGATGTTGTTTGGAGGAGAAAGGGATGTTTTGTTTTTTAAAGAAGTCTTCTTGTATCTCTTAAAGCCACAGGGAGCTCATAAGGAAATCATAAATGTGTTTCTTAATTGATGGCAGGCCACCAATTTCTCCAAATGATTAAGAACGTTTCTATTGAATCGTAACATTTGTGATTGTGTGGGAGAGAAACTCCCTTTGGAGGGAACTTTGAGATGTTAGCACTTTTTTATGCACAAAACCTGTTTGACACTTTACGGCAGGGGTCTCAAACTCAAGGCCCGCGACTTCATTTTCTGTGGCCCCGCAAGAACTTGCAAAGAATATAATACGTTTATAATACGGTTACATACCACTTTACAGAAGCAGGTGGCCCATAAACTACATGTCCCACAATGCATCTCGTTTTGTGACACTGAAGAGACTTGCAATTATTTGCCCTGGACTTCTGCTTTCAGACGTAGTTAATTACTAAGTTATTACCCTATCTGATAATAATCCAATTCCGAGGCAATCATGTAATATAATAGATTATTTTATATATATATTATATATTTATATAGTTACAACCGGCCCTTTGAGTGCAACCTTTATGCGAATGTGGCCCGCAATGAAATTGAGTTTGACCCCCCTGCCTTACGTCAAAGGAAAAATCCCAAAAAGCATGATAGGGCCTCTTTAATTCATAGTTTCTCCTACAATCTTTGAGCAGAATTTATTTTGGTGGAGCAGTTTTGACTTTAAAGTGGTGGAAAAACACGAAATATTATTTTTTATTATTTTTATTTTTTTCAAACAGAAATACAAGTATGTCTTAAAACATGCTGTTTCCCGTTTCACTACCGACAAAGTTTTACCAAGATATATATATATAACATCATCACAACAAAAGTTGGCATTTAAGTATTACTGAGTTTCTAACAAATTGTGGCATTTATGATCTATTTTTAGATGTATACATAACAGAAATCCACTGGTACAATTGCACAAACTTTTATCCGTCCTGAAGGCAGTTTGGTGAGGTTTTAAAGAGCAATAGTTTTTTAGTTTTTCTTCCACATGTTTTTTCATTGCAATTCAAAGGTCACTATCCTTTTTCCTCAGTATTTTGGATTTAAAGAGCACTTTAGGCCATTGTGGACACTATTACCAAAAATGTGCAAGACTAATTCATGATAAAATTGGATTGTTTACACTGTTGGACACTTTTATCTCTTTCCTTTGCCGCTATCAGTTAGGGATACACTCAAACACACACACCAGTTGTGCAATAAAGAACAGTTAAAAGGTCTTGTTTGTTGTTTAGCTCGCCTTTCCTCCGCCTTGTCTGACCCCCCCCCCCTAAACACACACACACACACACACACACACACACACACACACACACACACACACACACACACACACACACACACACACACACACACACACACACACACACACACACACACACACACACACACACACACACACACACACACACACACACACACAGTCTGGTGAGTCACAGCATTAGCAGTCATATCGATTTCTTCCTTTATGCTTTTTCTAACCCGTTGTAAAGAAAAGGTAAACCCCCCCCCCCTCTTAGCACCAAACCAAATTCATTGCAGCAGTCCACTGAATAATAACACATTATTACATAATCCAGAGTCATTACCTCCAAAGTTGTGTGAAAAATCGCATTATGTAAGAGCTACACAGTGCACTTGTCATACTTTAATTCAGTATTATTATTATGTCATCTGCAGGAATGAGTCCTAAAATGTCCTAAACTTCATCACGCCCAACATTAGCTGCCTTTAGCTTAGCGGTGGTGACGTGAAGTCATGTGACCGTGCTGTAGTTCCTTTATAGCCCAACATTAGCTGCCTTTAGCTTAGCGGTGGTGAAGTGAAGTCATGTGACCGTGCTGTAGTTCCTTTATAGCCCAACATTAGCCTCCTTTAGCTTAGTGGTGGTGACGTGAAGTCATGTGACCGTGCTGTAGTTCCTTTATAGCCCAACATTAGCCACCTTTAGCTTAGCGGTGGTGACGTGAAGTCATGTGACCGTGCTGTAGTTCCTTTATAGCCCAACATTAGCCTCCTTTAACTTAGCGGTGGTGACGTGAAGTCATGTGACCGTGCTGTAGTTCCTTTATAGCCCAACATTAGCCTCCTTTAACTTAGCGGTGGTGACGTGAAGTCATGTGACCGTGCTGTAGTTCCTTTATAGCCCAACATTAGCCTCCTTTAGCTTAGCGGTGGTGACGTGAAGTCATGTGACCGTGCTGTAGTTCCTTTATAGCCCAACATTAGCCACCTTTAGCTTAGCGGTGGTCTTGTGAAGTCATGTGACCTTAATGTAGTTCCTTTATAGCCCAACATTAGCCACCTTTAGCTTAGCGGTGGTGACGTGAAGTCATGTGACCGTGCTGTAGTTCCTTTATAGCACAACATTAGCCACCTTTAGCTTAGCGGTGGTCTTGTGAAGTCATGTGACCTTAATGTAGTTCCTTTATAGCCCAACATTAGCCACCTTTAGCTTAGCGGTGGTGACGTGAAGTCATGTGACCGTGCTGTAGTTCCTTTATAGCACAACATTAGCCACCTTTAGCTTAGCGGTGGTGACGTGAAGTCATGTGACCTTAATGTAGTTCCTTTATAGCCCAACATTAGCCACCTTTAGCTTAGCTGTGGTGACGTGAAGTCATGTGACCGTGCTGTAGTTCCTTTATAGCTCAACATTAGCCACCTTTAGCTTAGCGGTGGTGACGTGAAGTCATGTAACCGTGCTGTAGTTCCTTTATAGCCCAACATTAGCCACCTTTAGCTTAGCGGTGGTGACGTGAAGTCATGTGACCGTGCTGTAGTTCCTTTATAGCTCAACATTAGCCACCTTTAGCTTAGCGGTGGTGACGTGAAGTCATGTGACCGTGCTGTAGTTCCTTTATAGCCCAACATTAGCCACCTTTAGCTTAGCGGTGGTGACGTGAGGTCATGTGAGAGTGCTGTAGTTCCTTTATAGCCCAACGTTGGCGTTTTACTTCCAGAAGCATAACGTGGTGTTGACTTGATATGTGGAGATTATCCTGCTTAACTAAACATGAAAGTATCATAAATGTGTATTTGCTACAGAGATTATTTTCTGCAATAATCCAAAATCCAATGGAAATATCCCAGTGACTTTTTGTCCAGGGAATCAAAGAGATGCTGAATTTCAGGTCCATTTCAAGAATCCTGTTAACCCTTTATTCGTCCTACACATGTATTTGATTTCACTGGAAGAGATCCTTCAACCCATTCCAAGGTGTTGCATTGAATAAGTTATCCTTCAGTTATGCATTATATTCCAAATACTACACTATCTGTCAGATCCTTCCCTCTCCGTCAGATCCTCCATTATCAGCTGACTGTAGTGCTTTGTGATGAAAGTCTGCTCTAAAGTGCAGGCAGCGACCCCGGCTTGACACCCAGACGCTACTATTTCAGTGTTGGAGCCCCGCGGCCAAAAAGCTGTCAGCACATATTTTATCCTCTCGCTCACACAGTATATTTTCCTCCCTCGCTCCCTCGCTTCTTGTTAGAGCTCCTGTCTCATGGTCAACTCTCACTCTCATGTTCATAGCTGTGACGCTGACACAATGCAAAGTGCTGATTGGTGCTCACAGCGTCTTAAAACGATGCAATACAAATATTATTTGCTGAGTTTGTTGCACTTGAGAATGTTCTGCATATGGCAGCACGTGACACTCATTGTGTCACGTGCATGAACAAGAGTCAGTGTGTCAAAGAGTAGCTTTGTAGACTTTTGAAATGACTTCTTCAGCTTTACACACATTTAAAGTCAACATCTGACCATCTGTCTTCTGCTGATGCTCCTTCTCTTGTATTGCTTAGTTAAAACGTGTAGATAGAGGCTGGTTGTAGATAACGTGCCTCAGAGTATTAAAACCTTTTCAGAGACGCACGGTTAACCTGATATATTAGCAGTGATGGATACATTTCTAAGTACTTAAGTATCTTATGCAACTTTGTCCTTATTCTGCACTCCAATTTGGAGACTCATATTGTGCCTTTTACTCCTCTATGTTTATTTCAAAGCTTGCATAACAAGTACTTTTGTAAGGAGGACTTTCTCTTGTAATATTTTTCGATGTATTATTAAGTAGAAGTCTGAGTACTTCTTCCATCTTGACGTAGGTTATACGCAAACACTAGCACTAATCCCCAGTCATATTTCTCACACACACACACACACACACACACACACACACACACACACACACACACACACACACACACACACACACACACACACACACACACACACACACACGACCCTCCTCTCTGTGCTGATTCAAGGTGACAGAATTTCTTGGCACAGACCCCCCCCCCCCCCTCCTTCTCACTGGCTGCAGTCCAGCTGTCAGACTCACTGCTGTAGTTTTCCCCTCTTAATAAAAACGGTGCAGAAATAAGAGCCGAGGCGACATGTTTCCCACACTAACAACTCATTTTACCTCAGATATGATGATGCATGAAGAAACATCAGGTAAAGAATGTAACGGAGCACGCTGTGGTTACATAACACACACACCAAAGATTCCCAAATCAGGTTTAGGAAGCTCAGGGGAATATTATGAGGGGAGCGGGAATAGGAGCAATTGTCATGCTTCATTATCTTTGACTTAGCCTAGCCTGCACTAAGTCATATGTAATACACTTCTTTAACCATTAGACTTTACCCTATGAAAGGGGAAGGACCCCAGAATGAGCTTTTGTACATAATTGAGTATTATTAGGAGTAGTTTTACCAAAAAATGTTTAAGTGATCCATCGGTTGATATCCCATTGTGTATAATCTATAATTAAACTATAAATAATTGGTATTTTGTATAGAGAGTATAATATGTAAAAATACTCTCAAAATCTATCATGAAGTCATATTTGTGGCAGTCATTTTAAAGTAACATAAAAAAGAAAAAATGAATTAAAATAGAAAAGAAATATTTAAAGAAAATAAGAAGTAATGTGCTGTAACAACAAAAACAATCAAATACAATACACAAACATAAGAAATTAAGTAAAACTGTGTAATAATATACAGTAAAGCAATATACTGTAAATAGTATGTACTTAACATGCCAACTTTGGTGTGTTTTTATGTCTTATCTGTACAGAGTATCAGTTGACACACACACACACACACACACACTCCTGTTTACTGCCCCCCCGCAGAGCTCCGGCTGGGCCTGTTTAGATGCCCGTGGGTTCTTCAGCTCTTAGAAGGCGGACGTGCGCTGAATGGCGGTGCAGATGGCCCAGCGCCACCTGAACACACACACACACACACACACACACACACACACACACACACACACACACACACACACACACACACACAGTTCCCGGGGTCAGACGCGTCAAAACAACCTGCCTGTGGCGATCTCAGGTGTCCGAAATAGTCTCTGCAATTGTTTCTGATAAACACTCCGTCAGTAGGGATAGACTGTAAATATGTGAACAATATAATACACCATAATATATTTATTATATATAATGTGCCATTTTTACTTTGACGTCTGTTTCTATTTTTATTTTATCCTAATATTGGAATTTTTTTTACTTTAATATTTTTATTCTTAAATGGAGCAACTGTCACAACATCCAATTTTGCCCGAGGATAAATGAAGTATCCTTGTTCTGATATAGTCCTTCCTGCTAACTATCAGGAATTGCTTAGTGCTTTTTTGCATGGAGACAGATAAAACACACACACACACACACACACACACACACACACACACACACACACACACACACACACACACACACACACACACACACACACACACACTGTCCTGCCACTATCTCTTTCTCAGAATGGGACTGTCTGCTTTTACAGTAATCAATCCCACTGGCATAATAATTTGCGATCTGTGTCCAAATACCAAAAGAATCAACTGGTCTGCTCTGTATCGTTCTGGATACAAAAAATAAATAATCACAAGGTCCCTCCCTCTCACAAACTCACATTAACCTGGAGTGTTTGCACTGAGCAGAGTCATGAACACTTCTGTCCACGAAATGTTGACAGACAGCCAGTTTCCTGAGATAAACAGCATCTGGTCAGCAGGCATTTTAGTTATGGAGCAATAGCACGTACGCACTTCTGCAGAAATATACATTATTATCAGGATTATTCTGTAAAGCCAAAATAGACAATTTGCAGTAAATATATATATAAGTATGAATCGTCCTATATTTTTATTTTAAGTCAGAATTCAACGTAAAACTAAAACCAAAGTGTTGAAATAGTGTATCAGGGTATCGGGTAACAGAGGCGCTGCGCCCTCACACCACAATGCAGATTTTACCCATTAAATGTTAAAGTCATGCCAGAAAACAATATTTCTATTCGTCAAAAACTGTATAACTACGGTACTCCAAAAATAGGAAAATCGTGTCAATTTGAACTTTGTTTTTACGGCACTCCAAATAACTCGTAATCACTGGCTGTGAGTAAATATTCTCTAAACGTGTTTTCTGACTGGTCACACTGACCTGCAGAGATTTAACGAGCTAACCCGGCTAACACTGAACAACACGAGAGGGTTAAATAAACATTAACCTCACTTTGTTCCGGTAAATGCACCTTTATTTAGTATCAGACATTTCTTTGTCTTGCTTTTTTCAGCATCGCTAGATCTAGATGTTTCCTCTCTTGTGGAAATGTCGTTGACTAAAAAAGCCATAATCTGCATTTGTGTTATTGTGGAATTCGGGGAAAAGCACAGTTCTGAATCAAATCAATCAACATATTTAAGTCTGCTGTATGGCTCCGTTATACAGTATTGCTAAATCCCAATGTGCACTCCTTTTTGTTGAAATATTTGTGACTCTTGAAGCCATTTTGGATTTACTCGTTGCAACACAAAGACAAAACTTCTCCTCAAGGTCAAAGCGAGATCCCGTGTCGTCTAATCTCATGTGAACTCTTCCTCGCTCGCTGCTGCTATCTGCATTTAGCCACTTTATTCTCTGAGTGCAGTTCCATCACACAGGTTGTTTTCCCCCTGCTTCTCGCGGTGAAATGCAGCTTTTATTGATGTAACAGGTGCTTAGCTCGACACTGGCAGTCAAAATAACATCTCCTCGTCTGTTTGGCTTTCAGAGTGGAAGCTAAAGTTAGACATCTTTGAGGTTTTTCTGTCACTTGATGGAAGGTGATGCCGATGCATAATGCATGAGGAGAGAGGGGAAAGACTTCGTCTGGCGGCTTTTTATAGCCCACCAAAGCTTCACACACACACACACACACACACACACACACACACACACACACACACACACACACACACACACACACACACACACACACACACACACACACACGTCTCACTCGATGTAACCTCTCACGGATCAAGAAAGCGGGAGCAGAGGAAAAACAGGAGTCTGGCAAAGCGGCAACATTGTCGAGAATAAAAAATAGAAAGAAACAACAAGAAATGTTGACGTGCTATTTTCAGATGGCAGGGTCTTTTGATGCAAACAGAGGCGGGGGGGGGGGGGCGGGTGTTTGTCTCAGACATGGGCTTTAACAGAAATACTTTGTACGTGTGATCTTACAAGCTCCCCTCCGTCTTTGTTCCCACCGCTGCAACACTTCACTCAAAGTGTCTTTAGGTCGAAGTTAAAATGAGAAAAAAGAAGTTGTCACACAAGAGAGGGGGGGGTAGAGGGGGGCTGGGGATGCCACTTTATGTGCAGAAAGTGCTGGAAGAAAAGTCAAAGCAATGCGAAAAGACTCTGACAGGTAAGAGTCCTGCAAGTTAAAGTATGTTCAGCAAAATTTAGCTTAAGTAATAAAGTACTGGTTAAGTACTTCAGTCTTTAATCACTGCCATTGTCAACTGATTGCACATATCCCCCTGATTGTCCTTAGCAATGAAAATGAAGATTAACACCTTTTGGAAAGTCCAAATTCACCAATCAGAATCCAGTATTCAACTAAACCGTGTTACACGATAACAATGACATCATGTGACGAATGTTTTTGGACTTTTCTTAGATTTTCAGTGAGATATGAATATAATAAATATATATCTGCAGTGTCCATCTGTTTGGATTTACGTTTCCAAAGCAGGTACAGCTTGGCTTTTTAATGGGTTTTGTTGTTGAGCTATAGGAGAACAACTCTCAGTTAACTGTGTTTAAAGCAACACGTTCTACTCGTTAAGTGTCTTATAACTAACTTTCAGCAACTGTGTTCTGTTTGTTCGATCTTGGTATTTATTCATCTTGCAGTACCTTCTCCCTTTTAGATGAAATGCAAAAGAAGAAATCTCAGTGTTTTGCCACTGCGGGTTTCTTTGATGTTTCTTCTCCAGTACAGTTTTTCTGCTGCCAGTTTTTGAACCGTGAGCTCCGGGTCATATTCTCCCTTCATTGTCACCTCTTACTGAATAAAAAGGAATTTGTGAAAGGGGGGAGAGCACTTCAGAGTGAGTGGAGCTGGAGCAGTGAGGTTGAAATGGCTTCCTGAGTAACGCTGAGGGTATTACAGAGTGAATCCTACCTTCTAAGCTTCGGGGGAATCCGGCTTTCTAACTGGGATTATCTTGAAGTATGTTTTACTGCCCAGGAAGCACAATTAAGAAGTTCCTCAGATTATTCCCCCCTCGTATTACCTGAGGATCTTCTAACTGTAGGTATAGCATCACGCATCGGGGGTGATAATTGGTGCGAATGTAAATCTTTGTGACAGTGTTCAAACAAAGCG
Organism: Notothenia rossii; assembly: GCF_949606895.1. Lineage (NCBI taxonomy): Eukaryota > Metazoa > Chordata > Actinopteri > Perciformes > Nototheniidae > Notothenia > Notothenia rossii. The sequence goes on from NC_136907.1 coordinate 4,010,463, forward strand.
CTGACACAAAAAGGTGTTCTCGCTATTAGATTCATATCAAGACTAAATTAAGCAGCACATAAGCCAAGCTGAGAAAAAAGTGTCTGATCTCAAAGGAAATAGATCCAACAGCTGTTTTGGTTCTGAGAATTAACATTTATTTTTAAATAGTCCCTCTTATGCTTTTTTGGGGTAATCCCTTTCCTGTAGTGTGTCAGTAGGTTTTGGTGCATGTAAATGGTCTGCAAAGGATAAAATCCAAAATTCACGAACATAGTGACATCATTACATACCACTTGTGCTCCGATTGGCTAGTGCTCCAGCACATTGTACGTGATTGGCTAAGGGGCGGGACATCTCTAAGCAGTTGACCAATCACAACAGAGCTGGCCAGCTAACCAATCAGGGCAGACTGGGCTCTGGTTAATTAAAACAAGAGGATATCATCACCACCTAATTACATTGAAACGTTAACTTTATTCAGTATACTGTATAGCATTAGAACTGCATTGTCTCAGGATGTATTGTAAATGTTCTCTTTTGAGACACACAATGCTATTTGAAGCACCTGTAAGCTACACGTAACGCCATTAGCTTCCCTTGCAATACATTAATTAGCTCTGTAGGTTAGGACACTTCTCTTGGGCTAACTGAGACATGACTGATTGGATTTTAATGAAAGTTGCAGATATCATTAATCTAACCACCGTCAGCCTGCTGTCAGAACGGCTCATTATCATGTTTGCACTGATCAGATTTAGGAGAGAGGAATTATGTATCTCACTACTGCGAAAGGTTGGCATCAATTACAGGTGACATACTGTATATCTGCTCATTAGCACAGCTTAATAATAGCTTGCAGGAACTGTAAATGAGTGTGGCTCACCTGAAGTAAGTCCATCAAACCTAAAATAACACATTTAACAGTGTACAAAGAGGGTAAAGTTAAAAGATGATATACAAAGAGAAAAATACTCCAGATTTAACAAAAGAATGATCCAGAAATGAGTCCTAAAACCTGGAAATTAGTCCAGGTTTTTTTAGCCCCTCCTGTTCCCTCGTCTGGAAGTCAACGGTTTTCCGAATATGTTTTTGGTTATATGCTTGAAATAAAGTTTAACATATTTTTCTAAAAACAAGTGTCTAAATGAGACAACTAAACGTCATCACCCCAACGTTAGCCGCCTTTAGCTTAGCGGTGGTGACGTGAAGTCATGTGACCGTGCTGTAGTTCCTTTATAGACCAACATTAGCCGCCTTTAGCTTAGCGGTGGTGATGTGAAGTCATGTGACCGTGCTGTAATTCCTTTATAGCCCAACATTAGCCTCCTTTAGCTTAGCGGTGGAGACGTGAAGTCATGTGACCGTGCTGTAGTTCCTTTATAGCCCAACATTAGCCTCCTTTAGCTTAGCGGTGGTGACTTGAAGTCATGTGACCGCGCTGTAGTTCCTTTATAGCCCAACATTAGCCGCCTTTAGCTTAGCAGTGGTGACGTGAAGTCATGTGACCGTGCTGTAGTTACTTTATAGCCCAACATTAGCCTCCTTTAGCTTAGCGGTGGTGACGTGAAGTCATGTGACCGTGCTGTAGTTCCTTTATAGACCAACATTAGCCACCTTTAGCTTAGCGGTGGTGACGTGAAGTCATGTGACCGTGCTGTAATTCCTTTATAGCCCAACATTAGCCTCCTTTAGCTTAGCGGTGGAGACGTGAAGTCATGTGACCATGCTGTAGTTCCTTTATAGCCCAACATTAGCCTCCTTTAGCTTAGCGGTGGTGACGTGAAGTCATGTGACCGTGCTGTAGTTCCTTTATAGTCCAACATTAGCCACCTTTAGCTTAGCGGTGGTGACGTGAAGTCATGTGACCGTGCTGTAGTTCCTTTATAGCCCAACATTAGCCACCTTTAGCTTAGCGGTGGTGACGTGAAGTCATGTGACCGTGCTGTAGTTCCTTTATAGACCAACATTAGCCACCTTTAGCTTAGCGGTGGTGACGTGAAGTCATGTGACCGTGCTGTAGTTCCTTTATAGCCCAACATTAGCCACCTTTAGCTTAGCGGTGGTGACGTGAAGTCATGTGACCGTGCTGTAGTTCCTTTATAGACCAACATTAGCCACCTTTAGCTTAGCGGTGGTGACGTGAAGTCATGTGACCGTGCTGTAGTTCCTTTATAGACCAACATTAGCCACCTTTAGCTTAGCGGTGGTGACGTGAAGTCATGTGACCGTGCTGTAGTTACTTTATAGACCAACATTAGCCTCCTTTAGCTTAGCGGATGTTGACGTGAAGTCATGTGACCGTGCTGTAGTTCCTTTATAGACCAACATTAGCCTCCTTTAGCTTAGCGGATGTTGACGTGAAGTCATGTGACCGTGCTGTAGTTCCTTTATATACCAACATTAGCCACCTTTAGCTTAGCGGTGGTGACGTGAAGTCATGTGACCGTGCTGTAGTTCCTTTATAGCCCAACATTAGCCACCTTTAGCTTAGCGGTGGTGACGTGAAGTCATGTGACCGTGCTGTAGTTCCTTTACAGCCCAACATTAGCCACCTTTAGCTTAGTGGTGGTGACGTGAAGTCATGTGACCGTGCTGTAGTTACTTTATAGACAAACATTAGCCACCTTTAGCTTAGCGGTGGTGACGTGAAGTCATGTGACCGTGCTGTAGTTCCTTTATAGATTAGAGATTATACTCCTGAATAAATCGTAAATGTTTGTTTGCAAAAAGATCCTAACCATATTTTCCATACATTACAAAAATACATCCTCCCTGTAGCACTCTACACCAGCCAATGTCAAGAGGTACAAAACCCCCACAATAAATGTCAGAAATCCTGGCACCTCATTTGTTTGTTTTAGCTCAGTGACACACACACACACACACACCACACACACACACACACACACACACACACACACACACTGTATTATCCATGTGTGGTTCTCACCGTTTACATGGGTCCATTTTGTGACAGCCCAGAGAGAAAAAGCTCCCTTTCTGTCATTTTATCCCTGCTTTTAAGCCTCCCCCCAATTCCATTGCGCCCTCCCTCGCCCCTCTGCCTTTGCTCAATCAAAATGTATCAGGCAGGCTGGCGAAACACCGGTCTGCGTGGGCTGTTTATCCCGAGTCCTCCTGCACATATCAATGACTCGGCCCCCGCTGGCCCCCGGCAGGGAGACGTTCATATAAATTCAAGCCACACACACGAACGCCGAGGCACTCGTGTTGAGCATAGATGAGTAGCAGGGCGAGAGGGAAAGAGACAGAAGGATGGAGAGAGAGAGAGAGAGACAGACTGCCTTTCATTCTCATTGTGTTATTTATTATATCACCGACACCGCCACCCTGAAATTTGCCCTGAGGGCGCCTCGACAAACAGAATAAAAAAAAGAAGAAGCTATATTACATTGAATAATAACAGTAAACATGTTTTACTTGCTTGCCAATCAGGAGCAGACACGAGCGAAATGGTGAAATGCTATTGAGTGGAGCGGGGAGGACGGATTTTTGAAGGCTAACCCAGACTAAAAGCCATTTAATTTCCGAACAATGCAGAAAATAATCTTTGTGGCAAACACACCTTCCTGATACTCTAATGTTCAGTTAAGCAGGTTAATCTCCACATACATATGAAGGCTATAAAGGAACTACAGCACGGTCACATGACTTCACGTCACCACCACTAAGCTAAAGGTGGCTAATGTTGGGCTATAAAGGAACTACAGCACGGTCACATGACTTCACGTCACCACCGCTAAGCTAAAGGTGGCTAATGTTGGGCTATAAAGGAACTACAGCACGGTCACATGACTTCACGTCACCACCGCTAAGCTAAAGGAGGCTAATGTTGGGCTATAAAGGAACTACAGCACGGTCACATGACTTCACGTCACCACCGCTAAGCTAAAGGTGGCTAATGTTGGGCGTCATTTAGACACTTGTTAGAAACCGCCATTTTTTGATTCACCGGTATGATATTTACTGACGTGTTTCATGTCGTAGACCAAAACGTTAAAATATCTTCAACTTTCCCTCCATTTTCCGTTCATGTGACTCTAATGGACGGGTAATGTCTCCCTCTGTCAAAAAATAACAAAATAAGAGGTGCCACGTTAAGATCATCTCCCAAAGTGTCACTGAATCACCTCCAGCATCATTTTTGCTTTTATTCACATGGAGTTTTGTGTCATTTTTGACCCCCCACGGCGTGCATTATCCCATTTTTAAAAACCCTTTTTTTTATTGACTTGTGTTTTCAGTGCAATGCATATTGATCTGTTTGCTATTAACATCACGTTACATGCTCTATTACTGCCTCTGTGCAATCATGCCGGCTGATTGTTGCCAGCTCCTGTCTTATTCACATTGTTTCCCATCTGTACCCTGCATGTTTATTGGAAGGAGTATGCATACTTAACTAAATACAAATGAAGAAGGACTGTTTGTTAATGATCAGGTCTGTCTTTTGTGTGTCGGTGACCTCATCATTTATAACTGCGTTAGCATTTTGGCCAAATAAGACCTACAATCTGACGATGAGTAAAAGAATAACATATGTTTGAACATTAGAGCAAGGAAACATGTCAGAGTGGACGCACAAAATACACGTATTAAACTGAAATGTAACATATGTCCACCGAGCTTCAGGCTATTTAAAGAAATCTAACATACATTGCAGTTAGGGTCAGAATAGCTTCACATGTGTTGGTCTTTTATGCTAAGCTTAAAGCGCAGGACAGATATAAACAGGATTGCTTTAACATGTCTTTTTATCCTCACCAAATCTCTTAGAGGCCTCCATCAGATGCTTCCAATCCCTCCGCTACTTAGGTCCAATCTCTATTCAGCAATCCCCAATTATCAGTTCTGTTTCTTCTGACCAACAGAACTAATGAACAAACACACACACACACACACACACACACACACACACACACACACACACACACACACACACACACACACACACACACACACACACACACACACACACACACACACTCCTAACTTCAATTTACCACCTCTTATCAATTGTCTCCCTTTATCTGTTAGTGTTTTCTTCTCTCCATCTTAACCTCTCTCTCTGCAAAGCCTTTATTTACGAACATCGTTTCGGGTTGTTTTATGGCTCCCCTCACAAACGGAGAGCATGGAGAGGGGGGAAAAAATGGAAAAATAAAAGATGAGAGGATAGACATGGAGAGAGCAGGGCACTCAAGGCTGCTGAGGGGTAAATAGAATTTTAGGCAGGCAATGAGAATTAAGTGCGAGTCATCAAAGCATGGCTCTGCACGGCTTTCTCCTTGTTTGTCAAGTATAAAGCGGAGATGTGTGAGCTAATGGAGTCATTTGATGAGTAGTGAGAATCTGTATGAGTCAAAGCCATAAAAGCACCGCACAGACCTTGAGTTATTCTTCTATCGTAGCTTTCCGTATCGCTATATCACTTTATTTTGACTTTTTTTACCTGAGTAGGAGAGCAGGTTGGAAGCTTGGGACTTGATTTCTCCGAATGCAGCGCTAGTTATGATATACGGCCACAAAGGTCCAGCGGCAAATTGTAATAAAAAAAAAAAAATTCAGAACTGCACGAGGCAAGCTGTTATGGCTCAATATCCCAGGCCTGTAATCGGCTCACATTTCAAACACACACGGGCACACACACACCCCTCGGTTGGGCTTTAACGAGGAAACACACCGCACGAGGTGATCAGCATATGTTTTGTTGACATAAATTTAACATTTATTGCAGTTGTCAAAAGTGACTGTTGGACAAAGTCGATTATTAACTGAGTAAATGGCCTGAGAGAGTTTTATGTGAACTTCCTTAATGGCTGCAGTCAGTCTGTTTCAAATCACCCTCCCACACACACACACATATACACACACACGCACACACGCACACACACACACACACACACACACACACACACACACACACACACACACACACACACACACACACACACACACACACACACAGCATGAAAGCAGACAGTTATGATTTGTGTGTGTGTGTGTGTGTGTGTGTGTGTGTGTGTGTGTGTGTGTGTGTGTGTGTGTGTGTGTGTGTGTGTGTGTGTGTGTGTGTGTGTGTGTGTGTGTGTGTGTGTGTGTGTGTGTGTGTGTGTGTGTGTGTGTGTGTGTGTGTGTGTGTGTGTGTGTGTGTGTGTGTGTGTGTGTGTGTGTGTGTGTGTGTGTGTGTGTGGGGTATCCTTTTACATATCATTACATTTTATTGGATCTGATAACAGTGGATATATTAATATTATTATTAGCACGGCTAAAGGTTCACTTTTTTGTACTTTCTACAATTGCATACATTTTGAATTTGAGTTGGATAGCTTTTTTGGGCGTTGACCTTGGCTGATTGCAGCTCAGAATCTGCTCTTTTGTTGTTACTGCTTTTAGCCATTGTCCCCAGAAGGAATTGGACCATTTTGCTGCTTTATTCATCACAAGTTTGGCATGAATCTGGAAGCCAAGTATGCCAAATATAAGCCACTCAGAACCGTCTTAGAAGGGCTTTGTACCACTGCAATACAATTCAGACATGTTTTTCATAAAGAAACTGTGCTTGAAACCTACTTTAGAAAAGAAGCTCCACACACTCTTGCCTAAATACAGTTGAATGCCAAAAAGAAAGGCGTCATTAGTGTTTCAATAGGAGAAGCTCAGTCCTAAAGCCTCCCTATACCAGACTGAATTGCAGGAACAGGTGCTGTAACCATTCTGTTGAACATCAAGTAATGCGCCGTTTCACTAGTGCTAGCTATTGCACTTAGAATCAACACACTGTCAGCAAGGGACACACAAACACACACACAAACACACCGCACTGTGCTCATCAACACTACATTTACGGTGAGAATACATGGCGGTGCTTCCACTTGTATTGGCCTTAATAAGTCCATCCATACCTTATCAGCGCTATGTCTGGGGGCCACAATGGTCAGATTGAGGAGGGACACAAAAGGCCTTTGAAGGGCTTTGTGCTCTGTGTGTGTCGTGGTTTACCGCTCGTGTGTGTGTGTGTGTTTGTGCGGATTGGAAAAGTGTGTGTACACCACCACCTGTGAACCTTAAAGGAAAAACCTGGCTCCATTCTTTTGTCCAATCTGGTGTTTGTTGTTAGAATTTCTTTCAGTCATGGGAATAAATTGTCAAATATAAAAGTAATGGAGCGCCAGAATGCAAAGCTCTTGTATTAATATGATATATTGAGTTTAACCAACATAGATGTATACAGAGAACTGGTTATAGTGTTGGGACACCCCATTCGTTCGTATGAAGGATGTTCAGTGGTGCTTGAAGCCAAAACAACCGGACTCGACTTAAGAGCAAAGGTATGGTGGGCCACTAAGAAAAACCCCTCCTGGTTCGCTTGATAACCAAAAGCAACATTTGCCGTTGTGAAATAAGTTTTCATCTTGAATATCGTCTTTGCTGGTTTTTACGGATCTGAATGGTAGTAATCCTCTGAATGTACTAGGGATGGGAACGATTAATCGAATATTCGAAATTATTCAGGTATTCGAATAATTATTCATGTATTCAAATATGAGTTATGAATATTCGAATATACATTTGCTTTCAAATTCCCATCCCTCGAATGTACCCCCTGTCACTACCCGATCTGCAGCTCTGCCCCATCTGCAGTGCGCATGTGCGAGATGGTCCGCCATACTGGACAACTCCGGACGGCAACCCAAGTAGGACACTTGACACAGTGGCTTTTAAATTTAACTTCTGTTAGTATATGCCATTTTTTGCATACATTCACAGTAAATATTTATTCAGTATGATAGCCGTCCAACAGAAGTTAAATTCATTTCTCATTTATTCTAACAATGAACTTAACTCCAAATAAAAGAACCCAATAAAAAGAGTTGTTAAATAATACTGAAGTCACCTTGTAATAACAATAACTGCCAAAAGCCACTGTGTCAAGTGTCCTACTTGGGTTGCCGTCCGGAGTTGTCCATCTTGCACATGCGCACTGCAGATCGGGCAGAGCTGCAGATCGGGTAGTGACACCCACTAATCAGAATCAGAATCAGAAACAGGTTTATTGCCAGGTAGGTTCGCACATACTAGGAATTTGACTTGATGTCATGGTGCATACATAAAGTATAAAAAACAAGAAATCTAATATAAAACACAAAATCTTTTCCACCGTAATAAAATACAGTTAAATAGCAATAAAATAAAGCAGTAATTTACATGGAAATAGAATGCTATGAAGGAATTTTTGCATAAACTATGAAATGGGAAATCAGAATATGTGCAGAAAGGAGTATGACATTGTGTGCATTAATGTCCAGTGTCTCCCATACATTAATTTATTTTTAGCGGGCCGCCACAATTAAATATCGTCCGCCACAAATGGATCTCATAAAAAAAAATATATATATTATTATATATAGGGATATTTTTTAAATGTTTTTATTTTTATCTTTTGGTAGTCTAATGGATAGTGAGGTGGGCTGATGATCGGAAGGTGGCGAGTTCAAATCCTGCCTGGAACACCACTACTAGTGTGCCCTTGAGCAAGGCACTTAGCCCTCGGTTACTCCAGCGAGAGTGTCCCTGTAATTGGTCATTGTAAGTCTCTTTGGAATGAGGCGTCTGCTAAATGCCTGAATTGTAAATTGTAAATTATATTTTTGGGTCAATAAACCCCACAGATCCTCAACTCCGGTGTGTCACTCATTAACAAAGCAACACAGAGCAACAAGATCGTTGTCTACAGTAGCCATGAACTTGCATGTATTATCTTATGTGAGGGGGGGGTGGATGCATGGACCACCCGGCTTTTCTTGCCGGGGGGGGGGGTGCGGTGCCCCCACAAATAGAATCAAATTCTGTGGGAAACACTGATGTCATGTATGTAAGTCAGTAAATCCATATTACCGTTGATTATATATCCGATTTCTCAATATTTTGTAAAATCAGTCAAGCCTGCAATATCGTCAAAGCATAGAGGTATTTGGACAATAATCTTGAGATGATTTTCTATATGTGTTGAACCTGATTTCTGTTCTGGTGAAGGAAAGTTGTTCTTGTGAAATAGTAGTGTAAATCTCTCTTTTAAAGTACATTATATAAATATATCTAGCATTCCAGATAGTGTGACGCCGGTATCATTTCCTGTCTCACTTTTCTAATTTCTGTCTCTTTGTGTCTCCTTCGTTACCTTTTTTGTCTTCTCGCCTCCCGTCCTCTCCCTTCTGGGGGCATTTGGCATTTATAGGGCCTTTTAATCACTCACTGCTTGCCAAAGGGATGTCATTCTGCCTTTTCACTTCCCGGCGTCTCTCCACAAATTCGACCCATCACAACGCCTTTCATGACTTCTTCATCTCTCCAACTCTCCCTGACAGGTTCTTCAAGGATGTTTTGCAAGCAATTATTAGTCAAACCAGACTTCATTAACATCGCCACAAGACCCCGCTGTAATCTCTCTGTCTGCCTCTAAAATACTCGCTCTCGCTGCTCCTCTCTCGAGAGAGCCGTAAATCAATTTGCATTCGACATCTGACATCAATCAGTCATGTTTTGAGAGAGTGGCAGCACCTCCTCCTCTGAGCCTCCGTTGAGAGATGCTAAGATGGATGGCTGTCATCTCGCCCAAGTCGAGCGGATCTCTTATCAAGGGCATTGTTTCCCCAAGAACACACTCGCGTGATCGATCTGCGTCACCTGATTCGTCGACGGAGACTTTAAAAGTCCCTCTGTTTGCCGTCACCATGCACTCAACTGAGTATAGATCTGTGCACGTGTCCTGGGAACATTTAAGGCAGCTTTGCATTAAGGTGAACATTAAGTGAAGACATTACAGTTTGAAGGGATAATTACAATCTGAATAGTTCATTTGTCTCGGGGAAAATTGATCAAATGTTTTATGAATAAAAGAAGAAGAAATAAAAATAAAGAAAATTAAATTAAACATAAGAAATGTAGCACATTTTAATTAAATAAAATATACATTTAATACAATTTAATATTTTATACAATTAAAAAATCTAAGAAAAAATATAATGAAATAAAGTATTAAATTAAAATATAAGTTTTGTAAACCAAAAATGTCCAAATGTCTTAAATATATTGTATTCTGCTGGCATTACGTAAAAGTTCTTCTTTTCATTTGTATTACTGATTGGTTATTTTGCTTCACTGTGAGAGATAGCAACAATTGTTTGACGATAAAAATGTGCCAAATGTGGAAAAACAGCCCCAGCTGGAAACACGTTGCAATGGAGGGTGTGTGAACCTCTCTCAAGGCGAGGTATCTGAAGTTTCTCCAGAGGCTCTGTGGCAGTTGTTTGGTAAATCGTGTCACCTTAATTGCTTCGGAGCACTTTCAGATATCTCTAAAGAATAATATGCTTTGCTCCGAGCCGTGGGGTCTTTGAGGATTTGGTAACACAGAGAGAGTCTTCTGCTGTCAGACGTTATTTAGTTACTAACCTGCGAGGCCTTTCCCACGTAATCAAATATTGAACCTTTAGTCCCGTCTGACCTTGTGCTCGGAAACCACGTTACGGCCTAATGACTGTTTGTTTAAGGAAAAGACAATTCATTGCAGGTCAGATTTAGCTTAAAGCCACACACCACCTTAAAGAGACCCTATTATTGTATGTGGGGGTTTTATATCAGTTTGTGTGCATATCAATCTTTTCGAACATTAAAGCATGGAGACACTACATACTGATATACACCTGAACATCAGCAGGAGAGGACTCTTTAAAGTAGAGACACTACATACTGATATACACCTGAACATCAGCAGGAGAGGACTCTTTAAAGTAGAGACACTACATACTGATATACACCTGAACATCAGCAGGAGAGGACTCTTTAAAGTAGAGACACTACATACTGATATACACCTGAACATCAACAGGAGAGGACTCTTTAAAGTAGAGACACTACATACTGATATACACCTGAACATCAGCAGGAGAGGACTCTTTAAAGTAGAGACACTGCATACTGATATACACCTGAACATCAGCAGGAGAGGACTCTTTAAAGTAGAGACACTACATACTGATATACACCTGAACATCAGCAGGAGAGGACTCTTTAAAGTAGAGACACTACATACTGATATACACCTGAACATCAGCAGGAGAGGACTCTTTAAAGTAGAGACACTACATACTGATATACACCTGAACATCAGCAGGAGAGGACTCTTTAAAGTAGAGACACTACATACTGATATACACCTGAACATCAGCAGGAGAGGACTCTTTAAAGTAGAGACACTACATACTGATATACACCTGAACATCAGCAGGAGAGGACTCTTTAAAGTAGAGACACTACATACTGATATACACCTGAACATCAGCAGGAGAGGACTCTTTAAAGTAGAGACACTACATACTGATATACACCTGAACACCAGCAGGAGAGGACTCTTTAAAGTAGAGACACTACATACTGATATACACCTGAACATCAGCAGGGGAGGACTCTTTAAAGTGGAGACACTACATACTGATATACACCTGAACATCAGCAGGAGAGGACTCTTTAAAGTAGAGACACTACATACTGATATACACCTGAACATCAGCAGGAGAGGACTCTTTAAAGTAGAGACACTACATACTGACATACACCTGAACATCAGCAGGAGAGGACTCTTTAAAGTAGAGACACTACATACTGATATACACCTGAACATCAGCAGGAGAGGACTCTTTAAAGTAGAGACACTACATACTGATATACACCTGAACATCAGCAGGAGAGGACTCTTTAAAGTAGAGACACTACATACTGATATACACCTGAACATCAGCAGGAGAGGACTCTTTAAAGTAGAGACACTACATACTGATATACACCTGAACATCAGCAGGAGAGGACTCTTTAAAGTAGAGACACTACATACTGATATACACCTGAACATCAGCAGGAGAGGACTCTTTAAAGTAGAGACACTACATACTGATATACACCTGAACATCAGCAGGAGGGGACTCTTTAAAGTAGAGAAACTACATACTGATATACAACTGAACATCAGCAGGAGAGGACTCTTTAAAGTAGAGACACTACATACTGATATACACCTGATCATCAGCAGGAGAGGACTCTTTAAAGTAGAGACACTACATACTGATATACACCTGAACATCAGCAGGAGAGGACTCTTTAAAGTAGAGACACTACATACTGATATACACCTGAACATCAGCAGGAGAGGACTCTTTAAAGTAGAGACACTACATACTGATATACAACTGAACATCAGCAGGAGAGGACTCTTTAAAGTAGAGACACTACATACTGATATACAACTGAACATCAGCAGGAGAGGACTCTTTAAAGTAGAGACACTACATACTGATATACACCTGAACATCAACAGGAGAGGACTCTTTAAAGTAGAGACACTAGCTATTGATATACACCTGAACATCAGAAGAATATGGCCCGTTTTATTAAAAACATGTTTGTTCTGTTGGTATTTAAAAAAAGGTCACGGACTAAAAGCTTTTCTGCAACATTAAACGAAAAAAAAAAAACTCTTTCATATTTGTTGCTTATTTTTCAGTACGTTTTTGTAATCTATATCAAGGTAATGCTTCTGGTTTGGTTTCCCATCAAGCTAAAAGAGAAACTGAAGCTTGAAGGGTACATGAGTATTTTGGGATTTAAAGAAGAGATAGATCAAGATTACTTATTTAATGAAGTGTGAAAATGATTTAAAAACGTCTTCCAAGAGGAACTTGCTTTATCTTACACCACTGTTATCTGAGTGTCTGATAGAAACGAGGTCGTTCACATAATAAGGTTATGCACACTCCTATTGTACCTGCTGAAAACAGACAGTAACATGTTTCTTTCCCTGCTCTCTGTCAACAGGAAGATGCACAGTGGAATGAAGACCTACGGCTGTGAGTTGTGTGGAAAGAGTTTCCTGGACAGCCTCCGTCTACGGATGCATTTGCTGTCTCATTCAGGTAAGGAAATCAAACCCACCCAAAACCCTAAAACCACACTACGATCGCTGCCGAGCTACGCCTGTTTGGTTTCCTGCTGATTGTAGGCAGTGGTGGAAAGTGAATGTACTCAAGTATTACTTTAAATTAATGGACAACTTGCTTTCACACATGCTTCATTATGCTGTAAAAAATAATAGTTTTAAGTGATTTCTGGATTAAAAACTGCTCCGAGAAACTTCACCAAAGAGGTGCCTGCATATCGTCATGCTGTCAGCCAACACCTCGGTAACATTAGAGGTCTGAACACACAGTCACACACACACACACACACACACACACACACACACACACACACACACACACACACACACACACACACACACACACACACACACACACACACACACACACGCCAGCAGTCCCTACTTAGCGCAGCACTGTTTTTAATGGCATGGCCGTCTTTTATAGGCAGCAAAGAGCTCCTCATTTCTAAAGCACTGAGTGCAGATGGTTTATTGAGACACTGTAAAAGCCATGGGACCTCTAAGGGAACCCCCTCACACACACACACACACACACACGCGCTTGCACGCACGCACACACACACACCCACGCTCACACAAAACCCCAAATCCATGTGTTGAAGTTGGCCCAGGGTTCCCAATGGGACACAGTTGTGTGAATTGTTTATTTGCCACTATCGGAATAAAACATTTGAATATTTATTTATTTATTCCCGAGGGGGGGGGGGGGGGGTTTGTTAAGGAAAAATTAAATTATAGAATAAAATAAAAAAATTGAACTAAATATAGGAAAGTTAAGGTAAAAATGGCAATAAAAGAACAAACAGAATAAATATCAGAACATCAGAAAAAAGGGCAATAAGAGAAAACATGCAATGAACAAAAAATGATTTATTTTCCCATCAGAATCAAAGTAAATATGTTTATTATAATATATGCAGCCGTGCATAAGTATTTTTAAATATCAACTCCTGTCATTCTGCAGAAACGATAATTGCCAGCATTCATGTCTCAGCAGAAGCTTAAACAATGCCCGCTGACCCCCCCCCGCCATGTTGTGATAAAGGCGAACGACAGATTCCCGCTGTGCCGGAGACACACAGTGCAGCGTGGCAGAAACAAAACGTTACACCCCGTCTTCACAGTCCCTGCTGCAAACACATACACACACACACACACACACACACACACACACACACACACACACACACACACACACACACACACACACACACACACACACACACACACACACACACACACACACACACACACACACACATATATACATACATACATACATACACATTCATACACACACACACACACACACACACACACACACACACACACACACACACACACACACATATATACATACATACATACATACATACATACATACATACACATACACACACACACACACACACACACACACACACACACACACACACACACACACATATACATACATACATACATACATACATACACATACATACACATTCATACACACACATATACATACACACATACATACATACATACATATATACATACATACATACATACATACATTCATTCATTCATTCATTCATTCATACACACACACACACACACACAAGTACATTTATATGACTAATGATTAATCAGTTCATTTTCAAATAAGTTCCGTCAATTGAAGTTAAAAATATTTTCTAACAAATCTGAGTTTTAAAAAATTACTTTTATTTACATAACAAGCTTGAAATATACCGTTCATATGTCGCCTTATGATAAGCAACCTGAGGCTTCTGTTTTAAGGAATGCGCTGCCAACTAAATAAATGAAACCCTCTGGAGAGCTGTGATGACGGTTGTTTGTTCCTTAAAGAATAATTTACCTGCATTTGATTGATTTTGCTAACTTTTGACTTAACCTATAAGGCAATATACCTCTAGTGAGGTCTGCATGTGGCCCTCAGTGAAAACAGTGTGGACACCTCTGGTTCAGTTTTTTAGAGGTGAGAGTTTTGGACCACAAGTGGTGCAGGAACGTGGATTAAAAGAAGAGATATGACCTTTTACAATAAAGTGTTAAAATTATTTCAAACATAATAATAAATTATATTTCTATAGCGTTTTTCTTACATTTGGGAGGGAGGGTAGACAAACAAAACAAAATAAATAAAGTAAATACAGTGTTCCCTCCTTCACCACATCGTTATCCAACAGAAAGTAGGTCATTTATTGAACACCCCACAATCTGAACCCATTGCCATGAGGTGAAAACTCTGCTGATAGGAGATGAAATGGAAACACACACACACACACACACACACACACACACACACACACACACACACACACACACACACACACACACTCGAGGAAGAACCACACACTCCACCTTGAGGGCGGCAGTGGAGCGGAAGATGTGGGCAGAGTATTTTTAGCAACAGCGGCACAAACTTTTCTCTTTCTCTGTTGTGTGTGTGTGTGTGTGTGTGTGTGTGTGTGTGTGTGTGTGTGTGTGTGTGTGTGTGTGTGTGTGTGTGTGTGTGTGTGTGTGTGTGTGTGTGTGTGTGTGTGTGTGTGTGTGTGTGTGTGTGTGTGTGTGTGTGTGTGTGTGTGTGTGTGTGTGTGTGTGTGTGTGTGTGTGTGTGTGTGTGTTGGCGCTCCACATCAACCCGCACTGTTACACACACATGGTGTTGATTCATCGAGCTTTGGTCTGAACGCTTTTGGTGAAAGGCGAGACAGGCTTCTGTGAGACGGGCGACGGTTAGGGAAGAGACGCCGCCGAGCCTCGGCTCCTTTCATTCTCCTCGTTTGTCTCTTTTTGTCTCTTTTCTCTATTTTTCCACCTCCACCGTTTGACTTTCAAGGCTTTTCTGGGTCTCGTCTCTCTCTGTAATGATGACACTTCACCGAGTCCCAAAACCCTCAACCTCCTCCCCCCCCCTTCCTCCCCCTTCCCTCCTCTTCTTCCTCCTACACCAACGCCGCCATCATCCTTCAGCTTGCATCAGAAAAGGACGGCATTGTGTCGAACCGAAAAAAAGAATGTAACGTATCCGCTTTAATTCACCTTTCCTGCGCTGTTCGTGTACGAGGGTTAGGGTGCAAAACATTTAACTTTCTCATATTTCCTGCTTCCACCATTTGACTTTCTAGACTTTTCTACGTCTTTCATCATGTGGGAGAGAAACCTCGGAGGGAACACAGGAATATTAGCCTCTGCAGACCATTTACATGCACTAAAACCAGTATATTACACTATAGCACACATGTGTCAAACTCGAGGCCCGGGGGCCAAATCAGGCCCGTGGTGGATTTAATTTCGGCCCTCAGGATAATTTCTAATTCCTATTAGATCTGGCCCGCCGGTATATTGCACGCACACCTTCACTCCATCCTGAGGGTCTCCTCAGCTCAGAGCCTGACCCCAAACATTGATGACCTTGCACCCAAGATGAGATGCCAAGTATCTGAGCTAGCATCACAGAGCAGCACACTGAGTTTAATGGATGTTTCCTTCTGCACTTTCTCTCTCACGACAACAGGGCATGTTTGGTTTCTCTTTGAGGGAAATAGTTTTGTTGAAGCTGTTGTTGGCCTGTGGGAAAATGTGATCATAAGAAATGACTCTGGAGAAGCTGCAGATAGAGCCATAAGAAATGAATCAACTGATTATTTAATGTTTAATGTTGTTTTTATAGGCAATCATTGAAGCTTTGTTAGTTCCAGGTTTAATATGTGCAATAAGTTCATTTCAATACGTTTTGTAATAAACATTGAACCAGTCCGGCCCTCGACTAGTACCCATTTTTTAATGTTGGCCCACTGTGTATGTGAGTTTGACACCCCTGGTCTATAGGAAAGAAATATATAACATATTTTTCAATCAATCGACTTTCAAGGATCTCCTCCCGTCTCTACGTCACTGTGTTCGTAAAGCTAATGTCACCACTGTTTTGAGTACGAGACTTTCAGGAAACACTTTTTCAGACTTCCACCATTTGACTTTCCAGACTTTTCTAGTTCTGACATCATGTGAGAAACTCCCTGTGGAGGGAACACAGGAATTTTAGCCTCTGCAGACTAACACACGACAGGAAAGGGAAAATCCCATAACGCTTAATACGGCCTCTTTAAGTAAAATTACTATTACCACACTTTTTTTTGCACTTTGTTCATCTTTTTTTTTACCCTTTTCCACCTCAATCAGTCGACTTTCAAGGCTTTGCTCGCGTCTCTACTTGTATCGTGTCCCTCTGTAATGAGGACACTTCAGCGAGTCCTAAAAGCTCTTCCTCACCCTCCTGTTCCCCCTCCACCATCCGTCAGCTCCTTTCAGAAGAGACAGAATATCATAGAGATGAATTGAGAGAGTAGAGAAGCTTTTTGGAATTCACAGCAGGTTGTGGAGGTTTCAGACTCTG
>NC_136907.1:4030364-4107864 GCF_949606895.1 Notothenia rossii
TCAATGCACGGAAAAGAAATAAAAAAAACGCATACAATTAAGAAAACAAAGTGATACAAATATCAAAATGTCAACCAGGTCTGCCACTTACTGTAGCACAGCATTATCTTTAAAAAAAACAGACAAGTCTGCTGACAGAACATAATGGGAGATGTAGTTGCTAACCAGAGGAATTATCAGAGATGGCAAAAGTACACGCATCCTTTACTCAAGTAGAAGTACAGATACTCGTGTTTAAAAATACTCTGGTGAAAGTAGAAGTACTGACTAAACTTCTTTACTCAAGTAGAAGTAAAGAGGCTTTGAAATGTACTTCAGTAAAAAGTACCCATAACTAGCAGCTGTTTTAAAGAGTACCTGACCTCCCTTTATATTAATAGAACAATAATGTCATTG
The DNA here is from genome assembly GCF_949606895.1 of Notothenia rossii. NCBI lineage: Eukaryota > Metazoa > Chordata > Actinopteri > Perciformes > Nototheniidae > Notothenia > Notothenia rossii. Next base: position 4,030,761 of record NC_136907.1, read on the forward strand.
TTAGCTAATGAATGTTTCCATGCTGAACAACGGCAACATGACAACGTTTCCATTGGTCCCTCTTCTTTAGAGAAGACCAGGAAATGATGGATACACGGATCGTGTTCAAATCAATAGGCACGCAATGACTCCAAATAATAATGATCACGCCACCAAGCACACATTCAGACTAAAGGAACCAGCCTGTTTGGAAAATGTGAGAAGTAGAAAGTACAGGTATTTGTGTTCAACATGTGAGAAGTAGAAAGTACAGGTATTTGTGTTCAACATGTAAGAAGTAGAAAGTACAGGTATTTGTGTTCAACATGTAAGAAGTAGAAAGTACAGGTATTTGTGTTCAAAATGTAAGAAGTAGAAAGTACAGGTATTTGAGTTCAACATGTGAGAAGTAGAAAGTACAGGTATTTGTGTTCAACATGTAAGAAGTAGAAAGTTCAGGTATTTGTGTTCAAAATCTAAGAAGTCAAAGTAAAAAGTCGTCAGAAAAATAAGTAGTGGAGTAAAGTACTGATACCAGAAACATGTACTTGAGTACAGTAACGAAGTATTTGTACTCCACTACTTCCCATCTCTTGGAGTTGCCGATGGAAACATGACTTTACATGATAATCCCTTGTTATTTGGGGTCGTGTGTCACAGTGTGTCACACCACTTCATCGCTCCGGTATGCTTCTGTTTGGTTTGAGCATTAGTCAGACAGTACAGTGTATTTCCAGACTGAGGTTTGCACTTTAGAAATAAATGTTCCTGACCAGGCCTGAGGGGAATTTTACTTTTACGACACCTCAGCCGCTAGCATAGCATTATGGGACCTGTTAGGTTGTTCCTTTTTTTGGGGTTGTATGCTAAAAAAGAAAGAGCTGGGGATGGGTAGGGGATGATTGCTTAAAAACATCATTTGTAGAAATAGATGTCTGACAATAGCTCAACCCCAGTGGTAGTATCATAAAAAATGCAATTACTGAATTATTATTATTATTATATATACACACAGAAAAGCACCAAAGACAGGATGTTCCTTATTATGTTAATTTACGAAAAAGGCATACACCAAAATAATCATTTGATACAAAAATATGCTATAAAAAGGCACTAAATCCAATGTGGAAGTGATTGCAAAAGGAAGTCTGATTGTATGGAAGTCTACTTCTAACTCGATTTACTAGTGAAGTTAACATGGTAACTCATTTCATTTCATTTCAAACCTTTATTTAGACAGATTGGTCCCTTGAGATCATCGATCTCATTTACAAGGGAGACCTGCATCATTTAGTTCCACAAGAAACATAAAAACAACATAAAAACAAACAACAGAGGATATCATATTTACATATTCAACATTTACAAATACCCAGAGTGTCAGAAAGCATTTCATTTAGACGTGCCTTAAATACATTCAGAGAAATAAAAATGCTCAATTTCAATTTTGCCTGTAGACTGTTCCAAGCAAGTGGAGCTGCGCACATAAAAGCTGTCTTACCTGAGACAGTCCTTACTCTTGGCACATCTAACAACACTATATCCTGCGATCGCAGACAATAGCTGCTTGCAACTTTCTGCTTTATCAATGAACAGATATAATACGGGAGTTTGCCCAACATAGCTTTATAGATAAAAGTGTACCAGTGACTGAGCCTCCGTACAGTGAGTGATGGTGAACCTGCCTTGGTATACAGTGTACAGTGATGAGTAATTGCTTTACTAGTTTGCTCAGGTAGTTGGCAGGTGCATTCAAATACATCAGATCACCATAGTCCAGCACAGGTAAAAAGGTCACAGTAACAATTACTTTATGGTCGTAATATATAGTTTTAAGTCTTCTTTAATACGTTATGATGTTTGTTTTGGTGAATTGTAGTCCCACTTGGAGTAAAGAGACAAAAATACTGGGTAAAATTGGGGGCGGGGCTTCCTTGTGATTGACAGAGTGTACGTGTTTTCGTCTTAGAACTTCAATCTGATCACAGTTTGTATTTTCACTTCATGAAAGTTAATGTCAGTTTTTAGATGTACTTAGTTCCCCTCTGGTGTAGTCCCTCTTTATGCTTCCTTTTAAAGACACCATATGACAAATGATATTTAATCTATTCCATTTGCCAGGGTGTTGCTGTCTGTGATTAAGATTTGAGAAATGCACATTTGCTTCATAACATTTGTTGAGAAATTCTTTTCAAACATTTGGCCCAAATTAGCAAAATGTGGAAATGTCTCTTGGCATTTCTGGTTCCAAAAAAACAAGATGGTGACAAAATACAGGCTTCAAAACCGAATTCAACAAACCAATGGGTGACGTCACAGTGACTACATTCACTTCCTATGGCTATATAAAGAGAAATACTGTAAACTGTCAGTGGCTATGGATTTAAATAACCTTTCAATTGTCCAACTCTTGATTTGACACGAACAGTACACATTAACTAACATTATCACACAGTCAACCAAAGGTTCGGTCTTCATGCTGTCCCTGACCAGATGTTCATCTTGGCTCTCTGAAATTAAAAGCTTTGTTCCAAATCTGATCCCAATCTGATTCCAGTCTGAGCGTGGGAGTGAAATATGCCCACGTCAATGTCCGAGAATTCAGAGGAGGAAATATGCGAAGAATTTGGATATGAACACGGCGAGGCGGAAAGGGCCGCTTTCCAATCACTTTCTGTCTGTGTTTCTATCTCCGTGGCGTTTGTTTGGCTGCTTGGCTGTCGGCTGGTCTGCTGTTTTGGCGTTGTGCCGGCTCCTCCCTCACACTGATGACGACATATTTGTGCCGGCAGGTCTGGATGTTCTGCCAGCATTCCTGCGTTTATGATCGCAGATGTGAGTCCAGGAACACACTGTACTGTACCCAAACCCAGAAATTAATGAAACTTGACTGACTTCCAGGCCACAAATTCCTAAATGTGGGTGTGTGTGTGTGTGTCTGACTGTTTGTGTGTGTGTGACTGTGTGTGTCTGACTTTGTGTGTGTGTGCATGTGTGAGAAGGGAGACAGGAGGCTCAGGGGAAGGAGGGGTGACAGGGGGGGAAAGCACTATTAAAAGCAAATAGTAGGAAAATAAGTAGTTCAGAAGAAAAAAAAGAAGTATGGCCTAAATGCATGTACAGTTTTTCTTACAACAGCTGACATGGCTGACACGGCTTGCATGACTACACACAAACACACACGTACACACACACACACACACACACACACACACACACACACACACACACACACACACACACACACACTCAATATATCACTGCTGTTTCCCTTGGAGTTCATAACAGCATAACAAATAACACAATTGATTTAAGGAGACTGCAACAACAGTTCTGGAAAGTGAAGAAAGATGCATTCTAGTATAAAAAAATATGTTTGTTTCCATAGAAGTCTATAAGAAAACGTGTCTCTTTCTGACATGATTTTTTAGGGTAGAAGTGCTTTTTAAATACAATTACTTGCAAAACACACATAAATAGAAGTCTATGGAACAATTTGCCTACTTATAACTTGATTTAGTACCTCAGTTTATATTTGCAACATGAGGGAACGTGCTTTTGAAAAACAAATAGAATGTGTACATATACAGTTTTTTTTTTACTACAGCTGATGCACACACACACACACACACACACACACACACACACACACACACACACACACGCTTACCATTAACAGAGAAAATGCACAGGCTGCAGACATCTCTTTGCTCCAGAGTGTGATGTCAAGTGTGTGTGTGTGTGTGTGTGTGTGTGTGTGTGTGTGTGTGTGTGTGTGTGTGTGTGTGTGTGTGTGTGTGTGTGGGGGTGTGTGTGTGTGTGTGTGTGTGTGTGGGGGTGTGTGTGTGGGGGTGTGTGTGTGGGGGTGTGTGTGTGGGGGTGTGTGTGTGTGTCTTAGTCTTACTGGCTGAATAGTCAGCATTGCTCAAGGGGGCTAAACCGGGATCAGGTGGAATTTCTGGGTCGAGTCTCCAGGTAATCTGAAAGCGTATTTTTTTTAGTCAAAGGACTCAGACAGAAGACGACCAAAAGGCTGAGCTGACTTCCAATCGTTCGTATTCTGACAGCAAGACATCAATAATACAACAATCTGAAAGAGAGCTGCAGGAATGAGTCTTAAAACCTTGAAATGAGTCAGCATTTTAGCACTTCCTTCCTCCCTCATCTGGAAGTCAATGGTTTCTTTAAATATGTTTTGTGTTAGCACACACACACACACACACACACACACACACACACACACATGGTATATATATATATCATTGCTGTCTCCCTGGGTGTATTTACACAGGATGACAGACAGAGTGGATAAACGGCAGTAGCTCATGCTGTATAACATTACATTACTCCTTCTCTGCAACGTTAAGCCCCCCCACCCACTTTATTTTCTTCTGCACTTCTGGTCATACTTCCCCTGAACTGTTTTGATTTACTGTTGCTAACACCGCTGGGATTATGCAGCTGGACAAATCTCAGCTGGGTGATATTACATGAGAGGAGGTCAGGTCAGGGAAAGAAGTGAGACAATGCAGGGTTACAACACCGCAGCATTAGCCCAGAGTGTCAGACAGGGATTTCTATTTTCACAGGGGCAAAGTGTGTGTTTAGGGAGGGGGCCTTGTTCGATCTCTGTTTTCTGATTTTATAGAAGCCTATGAGAAAATGCATCTGCTTCTGACATTATTTATTATAGCATTGATTATCAGAAAGGTAGTTTAAACTCCACAGGGCAAATGGTGTGTGTGTGTGTGTGTGTGTGTGTGTGTAGGGGAAGACTTGTTAGATCTCTGGTGTTGGATTTTATAGAAGTCTATGAGAAAATATATCTTATTCTAACTTAATGTATTACAGCCTTGAGTGTCAGGCAGGTTATTGTGTGTGTGTGTGTGTGTGTGTGTGGGGGGGGATGGGGATGGGGGTGGGGGTGGGGGTGTGGATGTGTGTGTTTAGATCTCTGTAATCAGATTGTATAGAAGTCTATGAGAAAAAGTTTTTACTTCTTACTTGATTTATTTTTGCCGTGAGTGTCAGACTGGTATTTTAATTTCCACATGGGGAAAGTGTTTGTGTAGGGAGGGACTTTCTGATCTGAAAAATAAGTTGCATTCAGTAGAAGTCTATGAAATAATGTATCTGCTTCTTACTTGAGTTATTACCTCAGTTGACATTGTGAGCTGCCCTGGATAAATGTCGCACAATAAGTGTGTGTGTGTGTGTGTGTGTGTGTTTGTGTGTGTGTGTCTTCATTGGAAGCGTGTTTCTCTCATCAGCTGTCCTCCTTAGCCAGAGCTCGGTGTACCTGTGCCATAGGCTTCTTGGAAAAGCTGTGTTTTTTAGAGGAATAAAATGTAAAAATAGCCACCGTGTGACGATGCTCCTCGTGGTCATCAGGTTGGGAAAGGGAACGGAAATAATGTGTTTTACTCCACCTCTAAAGATGAAGTCAGGGGAATAACAGTTGGATGTACAGTTATCTAATTAAAGTGGTAAACATCAATATTGTTCGTATCAGAACAGTTTTTGAACTAAAATCCTCTTTGATGCAACAATCTTATCTAATAATGTCATATACAAATAAGATATATTACATTTGGGGCCATTTTTGTGCAGAACAAGTCCTTTGATACTTTGAGAACATTTAGCTAATTATGTCATCTAACATTCAATTAAAATGATCAACCCAATGGTGCGTCACTACTTAATAATATAGTAAATTGCACTGTCAGCATGAAAAGTGTTGTATAAATAAAGTGTGATTGATTGCATTTTGAATATAGTGGAATTGAACAAGTACTTTTAGTTTTGGTACGTTCTGGTGCCAATACTTTAACTTTACTTTAACCACTGCTAGATTACATTTCATTTACTTTGTGTACTTGTACCTGATCTCGGTAGGTTTCCTCCTGGAAGAAGCTGTGAGAGTATGATCTGTAACTTGCATTGCTTAGAAAAGTGTAACTCACCAGTAAAGAATGTCACAGTGACTCATCCTGGTTTGATTGCAGAGCAGGAAAAGTCATGCTTTGGCATTAAAAGGCATTTACAGGTGATTCATTTTCTATAGGAAGGAAATGTTGTGGACGATTCTACAGAAAGGTATGAGCAACTCTTCAGAGGAATTATACAAGCTAGTGGAACAGCAGCCAAGAAGAAAAATACATGTAAGGATTATGTGTTTTTATTCATATGCAGTTTGGACAATCAAGATCCCAGAGGGTAGACCCTTTTCTTTGTGGACACTGATTGAGTTTTCTTCGCCTTTTATTCCAATCAGAGCAGACTGGGCTCTGGTTTCAGACAGAGGGTGAAAAGAGGTGCTGCAACACAGGCAGTATGAGACAAATAAAGAGCTTTTTGAACATTAAAGCATGGAGACATGTAGAGACACTACATACTGATATACACCTGAACATCAGCAGGAGAGGACTCTTTAAAGTAGAGACACTACATACTGATATACACCTGAACATCAGCAGGAGAGGACTCTTTAAAGTAGAGACAGTACATACTGATATACACCTGAACATCAGCAGGAGAGGACTCTTTAAAGTAGAGACACTACAGACTGATATACACCTGAACATCAGCAGGAGAGGACTCTTTAAAGTAGAGACACTATATACTGATATACACCTGAACATCAGCAGGAGAGGACTCTTTAAAGTAGAGACACTACATACTGATATACACCTGAACATCAGCAGGAGAGGACTCTTTAAAGTAGAGACACCACATACTGATATACACCTGAACATCAGCAGGAGAGGACTCTTTAAAGTAGAGACACTACATACTGATATACACCTGAACATCAGCAGGAGAGGACTCTTTAAAGTAGAGACACTACATACTGATATACACCTGAACATCAGCAGGAGAGGACTCTTTAAAGTAGAGACACTACATACTGATATACACCTGAACATCAGCAGGAGAGGACTCTTTAAAGTAGAGACACTACATACTGATATACACCTGAACATCAGCAGGAGAGGACTCTTTAAAGTAGAGACACTACAGACTGATATACACCTGAACATCAGCAGGAGAGGACTCTTTAAAGTAGAGACACTATATACTGATATACACCTGAACATCAGCAGGAGAGGACTCTTTAAAGTAGAGACACTACATACTGATATACACCTGAACATCAGCAGGAGAGGACTCTTTAAAGTAGAGACACCACATACTGATATACACCTGAACATCAGCAGGAGAGGACTCTTTAAAGTAGAGACACTACATACTGATATACACCTGAACATCAGCAGGAGAGGACTCTTTAAAGTAGAGACACTACATACTGATATACACCTGAACATCAGCAGGAGAGGACTCTTTAAAGTAGAGACACTACATACTGATATACACCTGAACATCAGCAGGAGAGGACTCTTTAAAGTAGAGACACTACATACTGATATACACCTGAACATCAGCAGGAGAGGACTCTTTAAAGTAGAGACACTACATACTGATATACACCTGAACATCAGCAGGAGAGGACTCTTTAAAGTAGAGACACCACATACTGATATAAACCTGAACATCAGCAGGAGAGGACTCTTTAAAGTAGAGACACTACATACTGATATACACCTGAACATCAGCAGGAGAGGACTCTTTAAAGTAGAGACACTACATACTGATATACACCTGAACATCAGCAGGAGAGGACTCTTTAAAGTAGAGACAGTACATACTGATATACACCTGAACATCAGCAGGATAGGACTCTTTAAAGTAGAGACACTACATACTGATATACACCTGAACATCAGCAGGATAGGACTCTTTAAAGTAGAGAGACTACACACTGATATACACCTGAACATCAGCAGGATAGGACTCTTTAAAGTAGAGACACTACATACTGATATACACCTGAACATCAGCAGGAGAGGACTCTTTAAAGTAGAGACACTACATACTGATATACACCTGAACATCAGCAGGAGAGGACTCTTTAAAGTAGAGACACTACATACTGATATACACCTGAACATCAGCAGGAGAGGACTCTTTAAAGTAGAGACACTACATACTGATATACACCTGAACATCAGCAGGAGAGGACTCTTTAAATTAGAGACACTACATACTGATATACACCTGAACATCAGTAGGAGAGGACTCTTTAAAGGAGAGACACTACATACTGATATAAACCTGAACATCAGCAGGAGAGGACTCTTTAAAGTAGAGACACTACATACTGATATACACCTGAACATCAGCAGGAGAGGACTCTTTAAAGTAGAGACACCACATACTGATATAAACCTGAACATCAGCAGGAGAGGACTCTTTAAAGTAGAGACACTACATACTGATATACACCTGAACATCAGCAGGAGAGGACTCTTTAAAGTAGAGACACTACATACTGATATACACCTGAACATCAGCAGGAGAGGACTCTTTAAAGTAGAGACACTACATACTGATATACACCTGAACATCAGCAGGAGAGGACTCTTTAAAGTAGAGACACCACACACTGATATACACCTGAACATCAGCAGGAGAGGACTCTTTAAAGTAGAGACAGTACATACTGATATACACCTGAACATCAGCAGGATAGGACTCTTTAAAGTAGAGACACTACATACTGATATACACCTGAACATCAGCAGGATAGGACTCTTTAAAGTAGAGAGACTACACACTGATATACACCTGAACATCAGCAGGATAGGACTCTTTAAAGTAGAGACACTACATACTGATATACACCTGAACATCAGCAGGAGAGGACTCTTTAAAGTAGAGACACTACATACTGATATACACCTGAACATCAGCAGGAGAGGACTCTTTAAAGTAGAGACACTACATACTGATATACACCTGAACATCAGCAGGAGAGGACTCTTTAAAGTAGAGACACTACATACTGATATACACCTGAACATCAGCAGGAGAGGACTCTTTAAAGTAGAGACACCACATACTGATATAAACCTGAACATCAGCAGGAGAGGACTCTTTAAAGTAGAGACACTACATACTGATATACACCTGAACATCAGCAGGAGAGGACTCTTTAAAGTAGAGACACTACATACTGATATACACCTGAACATCAGCAGGATAGGACTCTTTAAAGTAGAGACACTACATACTGATATACACCTGAACATCAGCAGGATAGGACCCCTTTAAGTGAATTATTTTAATTGCAATCAGCAGATCATTATCAGTAGTTCAGTAAACATAACATACGTATTCAATGCTATATTTCAAATATGTTTTTATCAATATACTCTGCATACTTTCTATAATAAATTACACTATTTAGATTAATTTGTTGAAGCTCTACTCCTCGTACAACAATACTTTACTTCCAGATCAAGTCGGACATATTTCTTGCATCACAGCCAGTCGCGTCAACAAGGACAAATATTAAAGAATAGTCTTTAAACATAACATTATATTCTCTGAAGTCGATATGTTTAAGGCCCTTTAACTTGCATTTGATCTGGGATTAAACTCCATATTTAATTTCACGATTGACAAAAGAGTGCATCAATCTAACTTTGTTAAATCCTCCCTCAGGCATACATATCAATAAAATAATCCCACAAGTAAATCTCATTTCATCGCTCCTGCAGATTGGTTACTCTGAAAGCTTGTCATTGGAAAGTTAGACAGTTGCTTTTTCAGCCCTCTCTATTTCCAGAGCAGCGGTATTTGATCTTATTCCTTTTATTACGGGGATATTGCAGCTTTAAATCCTTTTGGTTGCTAAGTAGCGAGTGCCCCTGTGCTCCCTTAATGGGCCTGATTTGGTATTCAGCTCTGATGCCAAGTCTTATTTTTGTATGCGAGACAAAGTGTTTTGATGGAGGGTGATTGTCTGTGTGTGTGTCTACCAAAAGGCAGGTTGTTTTTGTGTCCTCTTTTGGTGGAGAGTGCGAGTTTTATGGCCTCTCTCAGTACAGTACACTTTGTGCCTTCTGCTCAAAACAAGAACACAGTCGATTGAATTTTGGATTCACTTCATCATCCCTCCCTCCCTCCCTCCCTCCCTCTCTCCCAGCAGCTTTGTTGTCAGCGTGTGTGTGTGTGTGAGAGAGAGAGAGAGAGAGAGAGAGAGAGAGAGACTGTGTGCTCGCTGTGTGTGTACGTGTGTGGTAAAAGTCAATTATTACAAAAGACTGCCAATTTATTTGCTCTACTGGAAATTCAAATGATACTGTAGAATGCTCATAAACACATTTGAATCAAACACGCACACCCACACACACACGCACACGCACACACGCACACGCACACACACACAAGCTTACCATTAACAGAGAAGATTCACTGGCTGCAGACATTTGTGTGTGTGTGTGTGTGTGTGTGTGTGTGTGTGTGTGTGTGTGTGTGTGTGTGTGTGTGTGTGTGTGTGTGTGTGTGTGTGTGTGTGTGTGTGTGTGTGTGTGTGTGTGTGTGTGTGTGTGTGTGTGTGTGTGTGTGTGTGTGTGTGTGTGTGTGTGTGTGTGTGTGTGTGTGTGTGTGTGTGTGTGTGTGTGTGTGTGTGTGTGTGTTACTGGCTGAATAGTCAGCATTGCTCAAGGGGGCTAAACCGGGATCAGGTGGAATTGCTGGGTCGAGTCTCCAGGTAATCTGAAAGCGTAATTTTTTTAGTCAAAGGACTCAGACAGAAGACGACCAAAAGGCTGAGCTGATTTCCAATCGTTCGTATCCTGACAGCAAGACATCAATAATACAACAATCTGAAAGAGAGCTGCAGGAATGAGTCTTAAAACCCTGAAATGAGTCAGCATTTTAGCACTTCCTCCCTCATCTGGAATTTAATGGTTTCTTTAAATATGTTTTGTGTTAGCAGTCTGAAATAAGCTCTGTGGTTAACACAAGCATTTAGTTCTACGACATAAAAACAGTGGTTGCTAACACCATTAGCCTCCTTTAGCTTAGCGGTAGTGAAGTCATGTGACCGTGCTGTAGTTCCTGTATAGCTTAGCGTTTTACTTTAAAAAATCATGAAGTGGCGTTTATGGACCAAGCAATATCTCTTTATAAACACCTGCATGTAGCATTTTCAGGATTTAAACATCAACCTTTATTTAGCTAAATCAGTGCCAATCAATGTTAGAAAAGAATCCATTCAAATAAATACTTACCAAACAAAGGATAGTTACGCTAGGATTAAAATAAAACACCCAGCTCTATTTACTAAAGCTCACAGATATACCAGTGCAAAAATAGCAATAACAAATGTTGCTAACACATCTGGCCTTCAGAGCAAGTGAGCATCGCATAACAAGGAAAGGTATTTGCAAAAACTCTATGGTGTGGTGGAGCTTTTTTTAAAAAGGAAACCACGGTTTACCAAGTAAAACTTCAGTTATGTAATGACATGAAGAAGTGTGTGTGTGTGTGTGTGTGTGTGTGTGTGTGTGTGTGTGTGTGTGTGTGTGTGTGTGTGTGTGTGTGTGTGTGTGTGTGTGTGTGTGTGTGTGTGTGTGTGTGTGTGTGTGTGTGTGTGTGTGTGTGTGTGTGTGTGTGTGTGTGTGTGTGTGTGTGTGTGTGTGTGTGTGTGTGTGTGTGTGTGTGTGTGTGTGTGGGGTACTGGCAGGGTCCAGTTGTGCAGCTCTCTATAGTAATTAGTGGTTCTCCCACATTGGGAGCAGCTGCTGCTCTGCGTGTCTGGACAGCACATGTTGAAACATAAGCCCCGTTTGAATTGTATTTTTATTTGTGTTTGTTAACAATCTTTGCGGAGATATTCTCACGGATCATTAAAGAAGTGTAATCTAATCTCCGTTATTGCACATTGTGTCAGAGTGCCTGTTCAGGTGTGTGTGTGGGAGAGAGGCGCTTTATGAATGCATTACAAACGCATAACAAAAGAGGGAGAAAGGCTGTGATGAGAGGAGGGCAGCACAGAGGGGAGATAAGGTTGTGAGAGCAGGAGGCTAAATTTAAATCGTAATTGGCCGACTTCCACAAGCTTGTGGGCATTTTAATGAGTCATAATAACTTCATTTAAAACCAGCTGAGCAGAAAATAGATTGGAGAGGAGCCTGTGGCTAGTATGGATTTGTGTCACTTTGTGAGCGTGTGTGCACGGCGGCGTGCGTGTATTGAGCTCGACTGTAAAAGCTACAGGCATACACACACACACACACACACACACACACACACACACACACACACACACACACACACACACACACACACACACACACACACACACACACACACTGCAGAAAATAACTGGTGCGACATTTATCCAGGGCAGCTCACAGAAGAAGCTGCTTTGCATGCACTGTTTTTTTTTTGAAAGGCCGTAAAGACAACACTTTTCTACAACATGATGACCCTGACTCTCACTGTAGTTATTCTACGGAGCTCCATATACAAATATTATCAAGTTTAAAGGTGGGGTAGGTAAGTTTGAGAAACTGGCTCGAGATACACTTGTTGTTATATTCCATGGAATGCTCTTAACATCCCGATAGCAATGAATATATGAAGTGCTTTGACAAAAAATAAATTAAAATATTTCATCAGTGGAAGCCGTGGCGCTGTAAAAAGCACGACCAATCATCTGAGCCGGCCCGGCTAAAGTAACTGGATGGCCTACCTGCCTGTCAGCCTTCCATCTGTGCACAAACATATCTCGTGCCCTCATTGGTCATGTGCACGTTCGTGTGTGTTGGGGGAGGGGCTCTGGAAGGAAGTGGCAGATTTTTTTCTGGTTGAGTATTTTCAAACTTCTAGCACACTCGAGCTGGTTTCTCCAAACCTACCTACCCCACCTTTAAGGATGGAAATAGGTTTGCAAAAGAACAGAAATGTAAATATAAATTCCGGACAAAGCTGCAGCCTGATGACGCTTAGTGAAGACCCCTTAGTTTCACGTTTTATTGCAGTGAATACCACTTAAGGATACATTTCCAACATGCAAAGTAGTCAGAAAGACTAAATAAAGGTTAGGTTATTTATGTTTCTTGTTTATGTTTTTTGCTTGGTTAGGTTTAGTTTACAAAACAACTCAGTTAGTTTTTGGTTCAGACGATGGTTTTGGTTACAATCTACCAAACACTGAACATCAAAGCATGGAAACATGTCCCCGTAGAGCCACAAAATACAAATATGAACCTGAACCTGAGCATAACGGAGCCCCTTTATCTCTTCAATGCCCTTTTATTTACACTTTTCATTTGTTGTTGTGATATTGATGAACATGTGACCGTAATTCTTGACATATATTGGATTCTCTCAATGTCAGAGGCCTTTTTTTCTCCCATGTGTTCGGATAATAAGGCATGAAATGTGCTGTCTGTTAGAGGGCGGTGTGTGTTGTCAACTGTCCGTGGCTGTCAGACATGAGCACTTCCTGTCACATCAGATCACAGCCTCGCTCACGGAGGATTGTTTCCATCATGTACTCTGGGAATCACACCTGGAGACGTTACAGTCAGCGTGTGACCGAGTGAAAACTGCTGCTCCTGACTCAGAAATCCCCCCCCATTTCTGCAGCATTTTGCCCCACAATGCATCACTGTTCTTGTTATGATATAACAGTGTGTCATACATTCTGGCTGGCTATTGGATTTTCACTCACACTTGTCTTAGTTTGGGTAATGAGCCCCCGGTATGCACTGACATCGGCACAAATGTGGCTCAGCCAGTCAGATTTGACAGCTTTTCTTTGTGACGGTGTGTAATTATGTCGGAGTGAAGACACTTCATTGTCTGCTGTTAGATTATTGCTCTGCTGATGCACAGGTTATCGAATCAATGCTGTATTCAGTCCTGTGTTACATAAATGTGCAGACAAATACATACTTACCGTATTTCTTAATTGCGTCATGCTAAATCAGTCAGGTGATTCATAAGTATTGTGTTGTCTTTGCCCAGTAGAGATAGCAAACTTTGTTATCGTGCGTTTTTTGATGCTTAAAATAAGACTTCTACTCACACAGGCAAAGATTCAACTTCAACAAGAAGTGAATATAAGAAATCTGTTAGCTAAATACATATTTGAAAGATTTTTGTCGTCAAATATATGTTTCAAGTAAATGCAGAACTTTCCAGGATGAAATAAGTGACAGTTCATACATTCAATAGATTTGAATTCAGGGTGTCCGCGGGGTCTTAGAAAGTATTCAAAGTTGATAAATCAATTTAGCGAAAAGAAGGCTATTAAAAAGTATTAAAGGGCATTTTCCAAGGTGTTACATTTTGTAGCTTGTTTTCAATAAGTATATAAATTGTCCAGAGAGGTTGTATTCTACAGTCTGCCTGAATGTAATCACTGCGTAGGTGTGTAGTGTGATTCTGTGTAGTTTATTTATGGCATCCCGTTGGATTTGACGTCATCTGAACAGGACATCACACGCTCACTGCTTGATAGCGCGAAGGTCCGTTTACGCCGGTTGTTAAGCAACATCGTTATGGGGAAATGCAAGTCTGCGTCCAAATGGTTGGAAGATAAGGAGGAAGGACAATCAATACTGTATATAGTCAATGTGAGGTAAAGTGTGTCGCCAAGGTAACCGGTTAGAACTCTAAGTGGCGATGGAAAGGGTCCAAAGATCCAAAAATACTTAAAGTTCGAAAAATACTTAAAGATCCAAAAATACCGTAAATTCAAAATATACTTAAAGTTCCAAATATACTTAAAGTTCCAAATATACATAATGTTCCAAAAATACTTAAAGTTCCAAAAATACTTAAAGTTCCAAAAATACTTAAAGATCCAAAAATACTTAAAGTTCCAAAAATACTTAAAGTTCCAAAAATACTTACAAATCCAAAAATACCTAAGGTTCCAAAAATACTGAAAATGGTTGGAAGATAAGGAAGAAGGACAATCAATACTGTATATAGTCAATGTGAGGTAAAGTGCGTCGCCAAGGTAACCGGTTAGAACTCCAAGTGGAGATGAGGTCTTAAAATGTATGGAAAGGGTCTTAAAAAGGTTTTACATTTGACTTCAGGATTCCTGCGTATACCCTGTAATACATCTTATAGAATTGCATAAATGTGCGGACAAATACATTTTTTCTTTTACCTTATTTCTTAATTACATCATGCTAAAGTCAGGTGATTAATGATTATTGTGTTGTCTTTGCCCAGTAGAGATAGCAATACTTTGTTATTGTGCGTTTTTTGTTGCTTAAAATAAGACTTCTACTCACACACGCACTAAAATGTGTTAAAATACATTTGAATGAAATGTCATTTTTTTCGTCCAAATGATGTAGACTCTATTACAGTCCCAATTGAGGGGATTGTTTGGTAATAAAAGTAAATATCCTCTCCGGCGTATGTAGGTTGTCCAATAGCTCTGGGAAACTTTTTAGATCAATTTCGCAGCGCAGATTAGAAAGCTATGAATCCCATTTATGGAAGATATCCCTCGTGAAATGCTCTTTGAAAGTTTTATATTTTTGGGATGAAGAGAGAATGAACCCCGGCTAAGCAAAGATCTGCCGACGGCACTTTCATGTGAGGGGAAGAAAGGAAAGAAAGCAAAGGAAAGTGAAAGGAGGCAGAGCGAGCGCGAGGCAGAGGCAGAAGATAAAAGCACTCCCAAAGCCATCTGGAAGAAGCCAGGACACACAAGGATTGCTTCTATGCCGCTAATTCCTCTGGGAGGTGCGACATAAAAGCAAAGCATTGGATATTGTGTTATAACTGTTGAAAACAAGCAAGCGGCCACAGAATACTAATGCGGTCGGTCACAGAGAGAAAAAGCCCTTCAATCGGGGGTAAAAGCTTTTTTGGATGAACCCCCTCACCCCTGGGGTATTGATTTGATGCCATTAGGTGACTGTCGTATAGACAGTTGGTGTGTGTGTGTGTGTGTGTGTGTGTGTGTGTGTGTGTGTGTGTGTGTGTGTGTGTGTGTGTGTGTGTGTGTGTGTGTGTGTGTGTGTGTGTGTGTGTGTGTGTGTGTGTGTGTGTGTGTGTGTGTGTGTGTGTGTGTGTGTGTGTGTGTGTGTGTGTGTGTGTGTGTGTGTGTGTGTGTGTGTGTGTGTGTGTTACAGGTTTGTGTGTGTGTTACAGGTTTGTGTGTGTGTTACAGGTTTGTGTGTGTGTGTTACAGGTTTGTGTGTGTGTGTTACAGGTTTGTGTGCATGTACATGGTCTTTTAAAGGCTAAAATCCCCCCCCCCCCCCCCCCCCTTCCTGCCTGAAACGCCCCCATTGGACTCCTTTGTTTACTTCCTGAACCTAGTGACATCACTGTGTACGTGGATATTAATAAACTTTAAAAATCACCATTTAACTTCTGGAACATGATGACATCACGGCGGGACACTCGTGCTGCTATCCAACACATGATAGGCTAAGGGGGCGGGACATATCTAAGCGGTTGACCAATCACAACAGAGCCGGCCATTTGACCAATCAGAGCAGACTGGGCTCTGGTTTCAGACAGAGGGTGAAAAGAGGTGCTGCAGCACAGGCACTATGAGAACAATAAAGAGCTTTTTGAACATGAAAGCATGGAGACATGTCCCAGAGGGAAAGATACAGTGATTATAAGTGTGTGTAAGCATGCAACAAACAACACTTTGAATAAAACGGTGTTGTTATAGCACCGTCAGCCATGTTGGTGTGTGCTATATGACTCTTCTTCTATAATGTCTACATGCCCTGACTGTGTACCAATTTGAATAACTTATTAATAAGCAGTTGATTGTACGATTTTGTAAGGGAGGCTGTGGCTCAGTGGAAAGTGTGCTGGACTTTGAATCAGGGGGTCACAGGTTCAAACCACACTGCAGTCAGCATGTTGTTGTGTCCTTGAGGATTGTCCACAGTACTGAGTACGGAAGTCGCTTTGGATATAAGCGTAATGTAATAAAAATAAAAAGAGGATTGTGCTTCACTAACGTCTAAATATGCAAACACATCTCAGTGGGTTCAAGTGAAAGAGTACAGAGACATAATGAGTGCAGTAACGTGACAAACAGCAGCGATACAGATGTTTCTGTCAAACTGTCACCCACGTACAGCAACCTTTGAAATGTTGCATAAAAACTCTGTGTAAACCGGAATGTTTCCCTCGGTTTAGTGGAAGTGAATAAATCGGATGCCTGAACATCAAAAAGGAGTTTTGAGTAAAAAAAATACATAAATGGAAAATGTCTCGTCCTTGTCACTGTCGCTGCCTGCGGCTCAGTTAAACATTCATGTTCAACAAGATCTTTAAAACTTTAGAGGAGGATATTAAACAGTGAGTGAATATCAGAAGTCTGTTCACTAAACACAAGATTTCTGTGGTCAAAAATATGTTTCAAATAAATGCAGAACTTTCCAGGAGGCTTAAAACAGTTGGGTGAATATAGTTGACTTTAATGAAGCTTAAATGTAGAATTGCATTCAGCAGGATTGAATCAGCATTGATGAGTTGCAGACACATTGTGTTCCATCATTTATAGCAGATTTAAAAGTTTTAATGTCAAAAATAGGTCGACTAACTTCATATTTGAAAGATTTTTGCAGTCATCAAAAATAATGTGTTTGAGTTTCAAATAAATGCAAGCATGACTTATTTATTTGTAATAAACTAGACAGCAGGGTTTTAACCAATACAATCTGTTACATTGCATTGATATCGTTGATATCATAAATCATAAATGTATAAAAGTGTAAAAATTAAAAGTGTGTAATGTATAAAAGTTGCAGACAAATTGTTCTCCATTAATTATGAAAGATGGCCATTAAGCATTAATATGTAAATGGACTGTACTTATATAGCGCTTTATCCAGTCTTTAAGACCCTTCAAAGCACTTTACATACTACATGTCGTTCAACCATTCACACAGAGCAGTGCCAGGGGTGTCAAACTCAAGGCCCGGGGACCAAATAGGGCCCGCTGCTTCATTTTATGTGGCCCAACAAGAGCTTGCAAAGAATATAATACGTTTATTATACGGTTAAATGCCACTTTACAGAGGCAGGTTGCCCATAAACTATATTTCCCACAATGCATCTTGTTTGCGCACTGAAGAGACTTGCATGTACTTGCCCTGGATTTCTGCTTTCGAACGTAGTTGGTTATTACCCTATCCGATGATAATCCAATTCAGAGGCAATAATGTAATATAATACACATTTATTGAATATATATATTATATATTTATTTATATATGTATATTTATATAGTTACAACCGGCCCTTTGAGTGCAACCACAATGCTAATGTGGCCCACGATGAAATTGAGTTTGACACCCCTGCTCTAGGACCTCACACACCGTTGGCCATCGGGAGCAACTCAGGGTTAAGTATCTTGCCCAAGGATACATCAACATGTTGGCAGCACGGGCTGGGATCGAACCCACAACCTTCTGGTTGAAAGACGACGCACCCCCTCGCAGCCACAGTCGCCCGTATAACTTCTCATTAACAATGGAAACAAAGTAGTTTCAAAGTAAACCTGATTTAACTGGCATTGTTTGGCCCTATATTCTCTAGCATTCTTTCGCAAATGAGCTATTTTCAGATTAAATTGGCACATCACAATGCACAAAATTAACAACTTGCACAATAGATAAATTAAATGATATAAATAGAATGTAATTGTCGAAAAGAACTGCGAGGCAAGAGCAGGAAAAGAGGCTCAAAAAGGCAGAGCGAGGACACGCGAACCCTCTGAACCATACATCCAACATTTAGCCTAGTTCTGCCTCAGCTGATTGTATGCCCACACACACACACACACACACACACACACACACACACACACACACACACACATACACACACACACACACACACACACACACACACCCCGGCTCCTGGCTGCATGCCAACAGCTGTCATTGCCTACAGTATCATTTCTGCTGTATCTATATCCAGCGCTGAGTGGAGGCCCGTGCCCAACGTCTGCAGAGGGAGGAGGGAGAAGAGCTTAGTCAAAAGTGGAGAAGACCTTTTATTTTTATTTTAAATTATGGTTTGCAATGCTCTTAATAACACTATCCAATATCCTTAGTACTGCAGGCTATTTAGAGACCTTAGAAATAGCAGAAATGTGCACCCAAATGTCATTATAAGTTTCAGACATTTCTCCACAGGTGTTTTTAGAGCAGCCTCAAGGTGCTACAGTTTAACTGTTTAATTCACTCGGTCCCACTTTATCCTAATCATTTATCTTGCAGGGTCTGAAAGGCTTTTATACGTGATTAAAGGTAACGTTATGCAGTTACGCAAGTTATGTATAACTAGTTTATTAAGTCAAACTTCATAAGGTTTAGGGAAATGTTTCATTTTAATAAACAAAAGAAGTTAAGTTAGGTTTTGGAAAAGATCATAGTTTAGGTTAACGTGAGTACATTTGCAACTTAATTTAGGTCACGCATGTTAACTGATGTTGTTAGTAATGTGAGTTAAATTGAGTATGATGTTACACTAAGTACCACTTAAGCATAATACACGACCTGCAGGGTGGTCCGAAAGCCTTCAATGCATAATGTATTATATTAAGTGTCATGTAAGTTAAGTACGTTGACGCCTGGGTAACTTTTAAACCCTGAAACACTCCAGTCAGCACAACCTGTTCCCCCTCGTCTGTTCTTTATTTAGGACTGTATGTGTGTATGCATAATGCAGTATGCACGCCGTGAGCAATGTCTTTCAACTTTATTGAAGCTCAAAGTGAAAGCAGCTGATGAAGGCAGCTGAGCTCAGCCTCATAAATGATAACTAATTGGATCTCAATGTCATCTGTGCTGTGGGTCCGGGAGGAATCTGAACATCTCTCTCTATGACTCCGACTCAAGCAAATAATAATATCCTCGCCCTGACACCCCATTTGGGGAAAAACCGATGACTTAATGGAAAAGTGCTAGTAACCTCTGTATGGTGTCACTTGGCAGATAACTCGAGCTTAATCATTCTGCAAGTTGTGCGCTATTCGAGGTGAGTTCATTCCCCTAAATAGCTCTCGTTGTGATATCTCTCCAATTAATCCGATTTGCCCGTTTGAAGTCTTTGCACTTGTTATGTTTTATGTGGAAGGTTTAGGAGAGGATTTTGGAATCAAACAAAAATAAACAACTACGTTAATCAATGCACCTGAGCGCAGTAAAATAGAGAAATGCGTGTTTAAAGCATTTCCTGTTGTTGATCCATTTGGATATCCCATCATGTGCCGGGCCACGACCCCCGTGGTTCCTGTTGGCTCAGCTCGGCCTCTTTCCTCAGCTGCACTCACTCCCATTGACAATAGTTTAACAAAGTTATTTTTAAGTCATTGCATTGATGATTAGTCGTTGCCCCATGACATTGCAGATTCCTATCTCTTCAAAAAAAGACCTAGATTTCTGAGTCATTTCAAACAAATGGTTTGTTTTTTCCACCGTATTAAATCCAGTTTCCCTCCGTTTGTCTTTGTCACCGTTTTACTGCCCAGGTGATCACTGTATTCCCTGCTTTCCACTAAAGCCCTGGACTCCAGCCTTAATAAACTCAGCATTGCCTTTGACAATGTGTGACTTGAAAGCAGGAAATAATGGGCCCTAAACACTAAATCTTTACAGGTTATTGACCTGGGGAAAGGGAGGGAGAGCGGGGGTGAAACACAATCTCCTGCCATGTTCTTTCTGCTTATGCGTCCTTTTTGGTATAATACATGCATAACACATAACAACAACCTGTCAGAGAAACATTTAATAATACTCAGATTCTTCAGCATATGACAACTTGCTTTGCTAACATGAAACTATGCGACCACCACGTGTGTTTTCAATGAGCAGGAGCTGAGTGTCTCCTGTTACACTGGTAAAAACTCTCCCATTGGGTTTGTTCTCTGTTCTTGGCTGACATGTGTTACGCCAGCTTCTGCAGAAGTAGAAAAAACAGGACAACAAGTGTTGCTTCTGTGTCTACATTTGGTTCAATCCCCTTAACCCCGTCAGCCCTCCACCTGCACCCCCCAGGCAGCAGGCTGCAGCCAGAATGAGTTTTCCTTCCTCTCCTGAACTATAAATGCATTTACAGCACTGTAAAGAGGATGTCAATTGCCGGATTCCCAGCAGCTGGCAGGGTAAAAGTCTACGGTTTGTCACAGGGGTAAGAGTTCACCGGCCGGTCATAGTCCGTCTGTCTGTCCGTCAGTCTGGATTCTCTGCGTCAGGATCAAAGCCAATATCGTGTTTTAAAGGACTTTTCTGCCCTGCTAGCAATGTAGCATCAAGCTAACGTTGTTTGGGGTCAATTTGTATCAGACACTACAGGCTAGATTACTATTAAATCTGGATATGCATAGTCCCCACAGGATGTAGTAAGCCTCTTCTATAAAATACACCACTTGTTGTTTTTGTTGTTTGGTTAAGAACTTGTTATATTGTTCAATTGAACTAGCTTGTGGTTAGCTTGGCAGAGATTTAGCTTTGGGCGTTAAAAGTGTTAAATATAAAGGCAGTAGGTCAGAAAACGTTGAGATAATTTTGGTTTTGTAACAAATATGGTTGTCATTCGATGATAGGGGCACCAAGTAAGACATTTTAAATGGATTTTATTGATAAACGATTAGAAATGACCTGAGCTGTTGTTGAGTTTGGAGGGTTTTGTTAACGATAGTAATTACAATGTTGCTCTTTTAATACCGTGCATGCATTTTGTTAAATAATCATATTCATGGCCTCAAGGTGAACACCCTCTTATGTTGTTTAAATGAACATTAGCAAGCTAGAGTCTTATTATTACCTTTGCAGCACGGCCTGATCTGCAAATATAAATCATCTCCAAGCATTTCTTTAAAATAAATAAAGTGTTTACTGCTACCACTCTCTGGACACGGTGTGCACGGCTGCGTAGTTATTTGAAGGCTTTTTCTGTTTCTGTTTCATGTCCAAGTGCTTTGGAAAAGTACTGTTGAGTGAAAGCTTGTAGTTGCAGAAACAGAAACAGAAACATGCACTCGATGTCGAAGAAATAAACAAGACTCAGCTCCAAAGGAGATTAAAAAAGGAAAATGAAAGACTCTGCAGCAGATTTTAACATCACACTTGAGACAATACTGTTGAGAACGCTCACGTCGACTTGTTACTAACGCTGTTGCTTTATCAATGGACAGAAAAGCCTCTCGTAGTTTGTGGTTCTTTCTTCTGTGAGCAGATTATACATTAACTCACTGCCACTGTGCTGTGAGTCGCTCTGGATTGACCCTTGATCTGGAACATATTAGGACATCAGGTAGTGTTAATGTTTGCATCAATAATTGATACACAGAATTCATATCGTAATAACTGCCATGAAAGGGGAAGTCATTTATCCAGTTGATTAGAAAGTGGGATACATTTGTTAAAAAAGGACAATATCTATTGCAGCGCTCCATGGATTTTAAATATTACTTCTCTTTAAGTTATAGAAGTTGAAAATTGCATTGTGGGTAATGTAGGCGCCATATAATGTGTTCTTAAAGAAAGACAATATCTCTTGTTTTGCTGAATCCATAGAAGTGGGAACAACCTTTTTTCCACTTGTTACAAAGTATTTTTACATTGTGGTATAAGTACTTTTACTTAAGTAGGATCTGAATAGTCCTTCCACCACAGACTTTCCCTCCGAGAAGTACTTAGCATCACAGTCTCCTGCAGTTGGTACAAAAAGAGCATTATGCATGTTACCAATTTCCACCTTTGGTAAAGTCCTCAAAGCTACATGCTGCTTTCCCAAGATTTAGATTATTATATTCGGACGGAAATTCAAGTTAATCCAAGCTTGAGCTTAATGTGATCAAAGCCTCTTTTGAAGACAACTCAAACTGCAGCGGGTCACTCATGTCAACGTATATTTCCCCAGAAGCTATTAATACCAGCGCCTGAGGCTCGTGAGCAATGGTCCACTTTGGCTTTTTTAGAGCGGCCTTACTTACTTCCTGCCTCTTCACACCAGGAGAGCCCTGGGTGGTTTCTCTCCATGCGTCCAGCTCTTGTTTCCTTCCTTGCACTTCTTCACACACATCCACACACACACATCCACACAGACATCTACACACAGACACATCCACACACACATCCACACACACATCCACACACGTCCACCAAAAGGCCCTGCAGATATCTGGCCTGCAGGAGCACACGGATGCATGTCAAAGCCTCATTTTCTCCTTCTTCTTGTTGCAAACAGAGGGGGGTTGAAAGCCAAGCTGGAAACACATGGCACCTTTCACCTCTAGGGGGGGGGGAGGCCAGGGTTTTGAGAGGGTGAGGGGACTTTAGAAACACTTGGTCAGTGTCTGGAAACGGTGGGGTAATTGCTGCTACCGGACAGAAAGGCAGGGCATTGTGTATTGTGTGTGTTTGCTCACACACCTGGGAGAAGTTTTTACAACCTGGATCTCATTCTCTTTATATCGCCATCATTCCCAGCCGTTATGATAGCATTTTATTCCCTATTTTCATTTTACAGACAAAAAGGATGCGACTGTTTGGCGGTTTTATGTCGGAGACCAGAGGGCATCGCAAACAAAAGCCATCAGACGGCCATAAAGTTTAGCTTTAAAGCTGGCTTGTGTGAAACCTTTTGCACTCAGCTCTCCACAACCTCCACAGTGAGGCAAATGTTTCCTGATAGGCAAAGATGGCCAAACTTTTAACATTCTCGTTATCATATTTTGCGTACAGTTGCAAATTTGCCTTTGCCATGTTTTGATAAGGAAGTAGAATGTGAAAAAATACTCGATTTCTCTCGATTTTCAGTTTTTTTCTCACCGTCAATCGTGATTCCAACAAAGTTATAGAAGTGCGAAATGATGGCCATGTTCCATTTTGGGTAATGTAGGCATCAGGTTTTAATAAGTGAATAAAATGCATTGGTTACAAAAAGACTAACTCTGGTAACGTGCATGGATTTCAAATATATTTTTCACTTAAACCGTCATGTGAGTCCAAGAACAAGCTCGTGAGGAAGGCGAGCTCTGTAGTGGGAGTACAACTGGACCATCTGGAGGAGGTGGCAGAGGGGAGGACGAGGAGGAAGCTCAACAGCATCCTAGAGAACCCCTCCCACCCACTCCACGCAGAGCTAGTGAAGATGTTCAGCCACAGACTCATCCCTCCACGCACCAAGCGCCTCGGACAGTCCTTTGTGCCTGTAGCCCTCAGGCTGCACAACAAGGGGTTAATGATGAAAAAGAAATCAAATTAAATCACTGGACATAAATATACACTGTTTCCACAACCCATGTTAACATATTATTAGTAGTAGACCAAATAGGTAGATAGATATGTCACTATGTGTACAGATGTCCATTTTCACTTTTCACTTGAACTTATTCCGTACTTTATAACTTAGATCAGGGGGTCGCGATATGATTATAAAAAAAAAATTATAAAAAAAAAAAAGATTATTAAAAAAAATTATTAGTTTTTTTAATAATTGTTTTATTTTTATTATTATTAATAATAACTTTTGCATAGACATTTTCAGGCGTGGTCTAGCCATCTGTATAATTTCCCCGCAACGAGGCTCCCCCTTTGACAATCCACAAGCGAAGTGTTTCTCAAACTGCGCTAGGGGGTCGCCAGTCTCTGGCACTGTTATTTTGGGGGTCGTGGGCTGAAAAGTTTGGGAACCCCTGACTTAGATGACCAAATTTTTAAATATGCTGACAGTTATTTACTCTTATATTTACTCATCTCTTATTTCATAGTCTGTTATTATTATTATCATTTTAATTGTTTTCTTGATTTTATTTATTTTTGATTTTATTAATCTGTGTGAATCTTTGCTGTCCTGTGTTTCCACGCTTACCCTGTTGCTGCTTTGCTCACAGTATTTTATTTGTTCTTGCACTGTTTTTATCTGGGACTTTACATGTTCATTGCCAACAACTACGCTGTCGCTTTGGTGCACATAACCATAAAGCCTTTCAATCTTTAAAACCAGGTTAAGGAGGTCTCTGATAAACCACCAACAGCTCATGATAAGACACCAGTTATCTCCAAACCCCAATGCAACTCCAGCAGTCACCTGAT
Source organism: Notothenia rossii (assembly GCF_949606895.1). Taxonomy (NCBI): domain Eukaryota; kingdom Metazoa; phylum Chordata; class Actinopteri; order Perciformes; family Nototheniidae; genus Notothenia; species Notothenia rossii. Next base: position 4,055,705 of record NC_136907.1, read on the forward strand.
TGTCCTCATCCTAAAAAAGGTTTTGTCAGTTTGGAAAGCCAGAGACCTAGTTTTAAATCATGCATGTGTGTTGTTGTCCATTTGTCTCAGTGCACACACTCTTAGAGCAGGTCTCTCTGACGTCAAGACAGTTTGAAAGTAAGGAGGACAAGCGAGGAGGAGGAGGAAGAGGAGGAGGAGGAGGAGGAGGAGGAGGAGGAGGAGGAGGGATGGATGTGAGCATGGACTGAGATGCCCTCCATCTCCCAGGGGGCACAAAGCTCTACAAATGGCTCCGTGGTTGGGAGAAAGCAAGTCGACGGAGAGGGGGGGGGGATACACAGCAGAAAGAACAGGAAACTGTCTGTGACCTACTGGACAAACAAATTGGTTTGAAGGGAAAATGGATTAAGAGGTTGAGCTGTGCACGAAAAAAAGAAAAACCCGTCTTGCAATGTGAGCTCATCCATTTTGGAAAGGGAGGGCTGAATGTAGTGGCTTCATGTGGAAGTGTCGTGTGTGTATTTTCCCCCGTCTATGTGTGTGTGAGTGTGTGTGAACGCTCTGCAAGTCAATATTTGTCTGCTTTGCCACGTCCCTAGACATCCCATTCGGAGCAACAGACCGTAAAGCTGTCAAATGCGACCTGAATATTCTCTGTCTTCATCTGTTCCCTCCTTTTTCCCTTCCCTCCCTCTTCCTCTCTCGCTTCCCTTTCATTTTTTTCCCTCTCCGTCGATAACAATATCATCGGGAGCAAACATGTCCCTGTGCTTTTGATGGCTTGTCTAGCCCCCCCCCCCCCCTCCTACTCTGCCACTTCCTGCACAGAATTGAAGATTATGGGCTTGTATCTACTGTGCTGTGTTTGCTCGCACCATAAAGTCATCGGTGCTTGTGTGTGGCTGACGTCTGTGAGTGTTTCATATCATCTTCAGAGCACATTATCTGTGTTGCTACAGTACGCTTTAACTGCTGCTACTGTCCTATTCATTTCTACTTTTTTATCTTTATTATGTCCCGAGGGGCCAATTGGTTTTACTGCAGGGCAAATAACAATACATGGAAGAGTGAAGTCATACAGGGCAATCAGTGGGGGCTCCACAACATCAGTCCATAGAGTCAGACTGAACTGTTCTGCTGCAACCTGTCGCTTATATCGTATGCAGGTTATTATTTATTTGTTTGCCATGTCCTATGTCGTGACTCACGCTTCTATTGGCTAGAGCTCCAACACATTGTCCGTGATAGGATAAGGGGCGGGACATCTCTTTAAAGTAGAGACACTACATACTGATATACACCTGAACATCAGCAGGAGAGGACTCTTTAAAGTAGAGACACTACATACTGATATACACCTGAACATCAGCAGGAGAGGACTCTTTAAAGTAGAGACACTACATACTGATATACACCTGAACATCAGCAGGAGAGGACTCTTTAAAGTAGAGACACTAGATACTGATATACACCTGAACATCAGCAGGAGAGGCCTCTTTAAAGTAGAGACACTACATACTGATATACACCTGAACATCAGCAGGAGAGGACTCTTTAAAGTAGAGACACTAGATACTGATATACACCTGAACATCAGCAGGAGAGGACTCTTTAAAGTAGAGACACTACATACTGATATACACCTGAACATCAGCAGGAGAGGACTCTTTAAAGTAGAGACACTACATACTGATATACACCTGAACACCAGCAGGAGAGGACTCTTTAAAGTAGAGACACTACATACTGATATACTCCTGAACGTCAGCAGGAGAGGACTCTTTAAAGTAGAGACACTACATACTGATATACACCTGAACGTCAGCAGGAGAGGACTCTTTAAAGTAGAGACACTACATACTGATATACACCTGAACATCAGCAGGAGAGGACTCTTTAAAGTAGAGACACTACATACTGATATGAACCTTGAAAGCCAGAAGTATATGGCCCTTTTTAATACAGCAAGCTGAGACCATTTAGTGAGACAACTGTTGTGTACCAAATTCTGCATCTTGTCATCTGTCACATGCAAACGTCAAGATTTATGGCAGCTAAAAATACATTTGCTAAACCTCATATGTGGTTAGGATGACTTAATAAGGGCTTTCCCCATTACATCCCTAAATGGAAACCCTCTCCATTGTATATGTGCTGCAGGACCTGAGTAATAATGTGCCTGTAGTTGCGGTGACTTATTTGTGTGTGTGTGTGTGTGTGTGTGTGTGTGTGTGTGTGTGTGTGTGTGTGTGTGTGTGTGTGTGTGTGTGTGTGTGTGTGTGTGTGTGTGTGTGTGTGTGTGTGTGTGTGTGTGTGTGTGTGTGTGTGTGTGTGTGTGTGTGTGTGTGTGTGTGTGTGTGTGTGTGTGTGTGTGTGTGTGTGTGTGTGTGTGTGTGTGTGTGTGTGTGTGTGTGTGTGTGTGTGTTTATTCTGAGAGGCAGCCAGTCCTTTCTGAGCCTTGATGAAAAGCGTGCATGGCGGCACCTTCTCCTCACAGGGAACATGCCGTCTGTGCTGCAGCCCTGATAAGAGCCGGTGTAAATAAAACTGTATGGCACGATGAGAGAGGGAGAGAGGGAGAGAGCATGTGGTGTCTGTACTCATTGTTCTGACGGCATACTGCGTCTGTGTGTTCCTGAAAATGTGTGTCTGTGTGTGTGTACTTGTTTTGGTATTTGTATGTGAACCAGAATGAGATTTTTAGATGCTGGGAAAAATGGATCTGTTGGATTGATGTCATTTTAAACATTGTGTCACTTTTACTTAAGGTGAATATTATGTACATGAGACAGGTCAGGTTTGTTTTTACATATTTATGAGGCCCGATCGTAGTCCCAGTAATTACATTGAAATCAATGTGTATGTGTGTGTGTGTGTGTGTGTGTGTACATGTTTTGCTGCTTGAATAATGTTGAGTTGCATGCTGGGAAAGATGTGTCTCTTTGCCCATTGCTTCACTTTTTAGGTTAAATATTCGGGACATATCTTTTGGAAGTTGTTTTTCATATTTCTCAGGACAGATTGAAGTCCCGACCAATAACAAATGTGTGTGAGTGTGTATGTGTGTCAGTACTGGTGTTGATATGTAAACCAGATGAGTTTTAGATGCTTGGAAAAAAGGATTATATTGCCCGTTGCTTCACTTTTTATGGAAGATATAAATCTAGTGGAAGTTATGTGTCGTATTTATAAGAACCAATGTGAGTCCTCACAAATACAGTGTGACCAACATGTGTGTGTACTTGTTTTGCTATTTGTTTATATGTGAACCAGATTGCCTTTTTTAGATGCTGGGAAAAAAGCATCTTCTGTCATTTTGCCCATTTCGCTTCACTTTTTTTTTAGGCTGAATATTTAGGACATGAATCTAATGGAAGTCCCCACAAATGCAGTGAAACCAACATGAGTGTGTATGGGAGAGTAGGGAGGGAGGGGTGTGTGTGTGTGTGTGTGTCTATGGATTTTTGCTGTTTTTTGGTGCTGAGAGTACTGTCTTACGTAAGCCATTAATGTAGGCTCAGTGAACAGCCAGGCTATGTTTTTGTTGGTGACTTGCCTGTCTGCCTCCCTCTGTTACACACACACACACACACACACACACACACACACACACACACACACACACACACACACACACACACACACACACACACACACACACACACACACACGTTCTCCCCTCCTAATCTGTCTGCCTCTCTCTCTCTCTCTCTCCCTCCTGCCCTATTTACACTGTTTAAAACCACTGAGTGTGATATTGGTCAGCCATCGACGGATACTCTGTAATTAGCCTTTTTAATTTCCCATTTAGCCTCCCTGACTCCATGAGAAAAGATCATGCAGCCCCTATCCTGCAGAAACATGTGTGCATACAGTAAACTGGGTCCAAGAACCAAGGCAAAAGAAATCTGCTTTCTCCTGTCAAGTTAACCTTCTTGTGTTCAGTTTTGTGCAAACGTCAGCCAATCTGAATTTCTTTGGCCTCTAAGGGCGAATCTTTTAATGTGTCACTGTTTAACTCCTGAGTTAGTTTCCAGGTCACTGTGGCCTTCATATTGGATTGGAAATGTGTTACACAACCCAACATCATTTCCAGCAGATTCTTGAAATCTAGATATGAACACTGGGACCGTTTTATGATCCAGCTTTAGTTCAAAGAAAGTACGTTTAGCCTTTTAGCATTTAGCACGTAGCTAACTATGTCTATCCAAAACCTTTTAACAGTGGTTGTTATCTCATACCCAATCTCTAAATGATGTATTTTATAAAGTACAGGTTGTATAGGTAAAGGTAATTCCCCAGGTTGACTAGTCATAAAGCTTTATTAAGGTTGTTTTGCCATGATGAATTTAGATTTGTATGTGTGTTACAGCAGGCTTTTTTCTCTTCTAACAGCTGAGTTCTGTTGTTGGCATCTCCTAAATGCGGAAGCTGTTAGACTGTTATATTTTTTTTGTAATGGATGATAAACAACGCTGTGCCATCTCATGCATGCGGGCATGTGAGGCCACCCGAAGACTGATTTTGAAGATTCCCTTGCAGGAAACAGACAGTCTTTGCATGACTTGCTGATTTCCTGCATATTTTGTCAAACGATAAAACATGTGGTGCAATCCCAAGATTGATCATAATATAACCAGCAGTGGTTAAAGTAGAAACACAGGAGTTCGTTTGTGTTTTTCCTGGAATAAAAATACCCTCAAATCTAAAATAATCTACTGTATGTCAATTGCTGACTTCCTGGAAATGCACACTCATGTGACACACCATGTGTTGCAATGGGAGGGTTGATTACAAAATCTCCAGCACTGGTTGAAGTTGGATTTTCTTTGCAGGATGAAATGTCTCGTATTAACACGTTGGCCTACTTCCTGCGTGTCGCTACGGGCAAAGACAGGCTCTCAAAGTCTTATGTTTAATTCTGCGTTTGTCTTTGATAAAAGATTCTGTTTCGACTGCGATTCCCCACGGGCCGACATCTGTTGCAAACTTTGCATATGCTCTACCTGTGAAAGAAAGTAGGTTGGAACAACAAGTGTCAAGTCTGAGTCAGAGAAGAAATATTAAGACTTCTGCAGGATGCACAGAGAAGACAAATAACAGGGGAAGTGAGAGTGACCCAAACACTCTTATCACTTTCTAACCACTTTTACTTAAAGAGGATATTTTGTGCTGATGTTCAGGTGTATATCAGTATGTAGTGTCTCTACTTTAAAGAGTCCTCTCCTGCTGATGTTCAGGTGTATATCAGTATGTAGTGTCTCTACTTTAAAGAGTCCTCTCCTGCTGATGTTCAGGTGTATATCAGTATGTAGTGTCTCTACTTTAAAGAGTCCTCTCCTGCTGATGTTCAGGTGTATATCAGTATGTAGTGTCTCTACTTTAAAGAGTCCTCTCCTGCTGATGTTCAGGTGTATATCAGTACTTAGTGTCTCTACTTTAAAGAGTCCTCTCCTGCTGATGTTCATGTTTGTATCAGTATGTACTTTACTTTAAAGAGTCCTCTCATTAATCGACATGAATCCAAATTTGTATTATTGTGTGAAACATATTTTAATATGTAAAACCTAATGCAATATATACATAACTTGTAAGGCCCACACATCTGTACACTGTACATATCACCCTTCAAACAAACGCCTCGCAACGCCTAAACATCTTAAGAGGTTGACTTTATTTGATCCCTTTACTGTCATTAGCGTTACATTGATAGTTTTCCTTTTGGTTAAACAAAGTGTTCAATATTAAAAGCATATAAGCACTTTAGGAAGTCATGGCATAAGTTATAAACTGCTGAATAAGCACCGTAACTTACAGGGGTTGCGATTTGTCGGTACCTATTGGTTGTTTCCTTTCCTAAAGGATGCACCAGTGTATCCTAAAGGAGATAATAATGGAAGCATTAAAGCTCCTTTCCTATCTTCTACAGAATTCAAACATCTCTTATCATAGCTGACACTTCGGGTCATTTCACACCGTTAGAAACCTGAGAGAAAAAGACCATCCGACCTCAACATCTTTCATCTCTACATCATAACGTTTCCACTTCCACGTTCAGAGTCCATGCACACACGTAAGGAGCAAGTGTAGCAGCGATGGGACGATGCACCACTGCACAGCACATTTAGGGTAATGGGAGAACGAGCACTTAGGATGTCAGGGGGAATGCTTATGCAGGTTTACCCACAATCCTCCTCACCTCCGCCTGGTGAGCTTTAAGTGGAACGCTTTTGATTAATGCTAAGGAAGTGGTAAGAGTACATGGAGACCCAACAGTAATCACAGGTTTTATTTATAAAGCTCTCTTCAGATTCAGAATACTTTATTGTCTGTTAAATGTTCATACAAACACAACGCTAACCTTAGCATAACATACAATTCATACACACAAAAAGAGCAGAAATGACATCTTAAAGTGACAGTCTATAAAAGGGCAGGGTGGTTTGATCTTACACTGGCTTCGGTCAATTAAAACCAGAGGTGGGAAGTAGTGGAGTACAAATACTTCGTTACTGTACTTAAGTACATTTTTCTGGTATCAGTACTTTACTCCAATCTTTATTTTTCTGACAGCTTTTAGCTTTTACTTCTTACATGTTGAACCCAAATACCTGTACTTTCTACTTCTTACATGTTGAACACAAATACCTGTACTTTCTACTTCTTACATGTTGAACTCAAATACCTGTACTTTCTACTTCTTACGCTTTGAATACAAATACCTGTACTTTCTACTTCTTACATGTTGAACACAAATACCTGTACTTTCTACTTCTTACATGTTGAACACAAATACCTGTACTTTCTACTTCTTACATGTTGAACACAAATACCTGTACTTTCTACTTCTCACATGTTGAACACAAATACCTGTACTTTCTACTTCTTACATTTTGAACACAAATACCTGTACTTTCTACTTCTTACACTTTGAACACAAATACCTGTACTTTCTACTTCTTACATGTTGAACACAAATACCTGTACTTTCTACTTCTTACATGTTGAACACAAATACCTGTACTTTCTACTTCTTACATGTTGAACACAAATACCTGTACTTTCTACTTCTTACATGTTGAACACAAATACCTGTACTTTCTTCTTCTTACACTTTGATAACAAATACCTGTACTTTCTACTTCTTACGCTTTGAACACAAATACCTGTACTTTCTACTTCTTACATGTTGAACACAAATACCTGTACTTTCTACTTCTTACATGTTGAACACAAATACCTGTACTTTCTACTTCTTACATGTTGAACACAAATACCTGTACTTTCTACTTCTTACATGTTGAACACAAATACCTGTACTTTCTACTTCTTACATGTTGAACACAAATACCTGTACTTTCTACTTCTTACATGTTGAACACAAATACCTGTACTTTCTACTTCTTACATGTTGAACACAAATACCTGTACTTTCTACTTCTTACATGTTGAACACAAATACCTGTACTTTCTACTTCTTACATGTTGAACACAAATACCTGTACTTTCTTCTTCTTACACTTTGATAACAAATACCTGTACTTTCTACTTCTTACGCTTTGAACACAAATACCTGTACTTTCTACTTCTTACATGTTGAACACAAATACCTGTACTTTCTACTTCTTACATTTTGAACACAAATACCTGTACTTTCTACTTCTCACATGTTGAACTCAAATACCTGTACTTTCTACTTCTTACATGTTGAACTCAAATACCTGTACTTTCTACTTCTCACATGTTGAACCCAAATACCTGTACTTTCTACTTCTCACATGTTGAACTCAAATACCTGTACTTCCTACTTCTTACATTTTGAACACAAATACCTGTACTTCCTACTTCTTACATTTTGAACACAAATACCTGTACTTCCTACTTCTTACATTTTGAACACAAATACCTGTACTTTCTACTTCTTACATTTTGAACACAAATACCTGTACTTTCTGCTTCTCACATGTTGAACACAAATACCTGTACTTTCTACTTCTCACATGTTGAACTCAAATACCTGTACTTCCTACTTCTTACATTTTGAACACAAATACCTGTACTTCCTACTTCTTACATTTTGAACACAAATACCTGTACTTTCTACTTCTTACATTTTGAACACAAATACCTGTACTTTCTGCTTCTCACATGTTGAACTCAAATACCTGTACTTTCTACTTCTCACATGTTGAACTCAAATACCTGTACTTCCTACTTCTTACATTTTGAACACAAATACCTGTACTTTCTTCTTCTTACATGTTGAACACTAATACCTGTACTTTCTACTTCTTACATGTTGAACTCAAATACCTGTACTTTCTACTTCTTACATGTTGAACACAAATACCTGTACTTTCTACTTCTTACATGTTGAACACAAATACCTGTACTTTCTACTTCTTACATGTTGAACACAAATACCTGTACTTTCTACTTCTCACATGTTGAACTCAAATACCTGTACTTCCTACTTCTTACATTTTGAACACAAATACCTGTACTTTCTACTTCTTACATGTTGAACACAAATACCTGTACTTTCTACTTCTTACATGTTGAACACAAATACCTGTACTTCCTACTTCTTACATTTTGAACACAAATACCTGTACTTCCTACTTCTTACACTTTGAACACAAATACCTGTACTTTCTACTTCTTACATTTTCAAAACAGGCTTTAGTTTCAATCTGGTGGCATGATCATTATTATTTAGAGTCATTGCCTATTTCAGCATAAAGTCATACAGAAAACACCATCAGTGCGTGTACTGGATGACAATGACAGTATTAACATTTTTCTTATGGCTTCTTTTTACTTAAGTACATCTGAAAGCCCATATTATTTACTTTCACTTGAGTAAAGAAGTTTAGTCAGTATTTTGAAACACCAGTATCTGTATTTCTACTTGAGTGAAGGATGTGTGTAGTTGTGCCGTTTCTGATTAAAACATCAGATGTATTAAGAATAAATAATTTAGTGTTAGAGCCAGTATTTTAAAAAGGGCCACATAATCGTTACGTCAGTAGTCAAGACTGTATAAAGGACTCCAATTCCCACGGCGCCTCCTCAGAGAGACAGAAATGGACAACATGTCAGAAAGACTGTTAAAGTTACAGAAGCCTATACGTAGAAAGAAAGAAAGAAAGTGCACCTAAGTAAACGCATATCACAATATCAACACACCAGCAGAGGCCAAGCAACTCATCCCAATGTGAGTAAAACAAATCAGATTGAAGGAAAATGCGTTACAACTGTCGGATTAAAGCGTCTAAGTGGCTTGGATAGGAAACAAAGGAAGGAAGTCGACATTTAGTATACATTAAACACACACTTGAATACAGTCAAGGTATGTGTGTTTAAAGAGACGTTCATTTTTAGAAAAGAAATGCCTGGAATAGTCCAACTCAAAACCCTTTTTTTTCTTTGACTGTCTGATGATTGTATCTTGTCTTCGCTGCAGGAAGTGTCCCTGATTGGCCGGCCGCCTCTTTTATGAAATAACTGAGACTCTGCGCTGCAACAACAGTTGTGCAATAAGTCAGAGAGGGAAGCGAAAAGGGAAGCGGCTTCAGGAGCTTGTGGCACCTGATTACCCCCCCCCACACACACACACATTTTTCTCTTTACATGCACACACACGCACACTAACTCAGCAGGGGTTGGGCAACTTTTACTATGTCAGCTAATCTGTGGCAATGAGACGCAGGACTCCCCACTAACAGAGGAACCTGGCAGAGTCCTTTTATGCCTTTTCAATTATCTTTTATTTAACATTTTTTACTTTAATGTTAATGTAGATAGTTGTATTCTATTTGATCTGTTATTAGACATCTATTTTATTTTATATTAATATTTTTTCTATTATTCCACATACTTTAAATTCCTTTTTTATATAGTATTCCTAAATAAAGCAATAAAGTATTCTGGGTGATGTTTGCTGTTATAAGTTTGTATCTTCCTGTTGCATTTATTAAGTCACTTTGGATAAATGCATCTGCTAAATGAGAGGTGTCAATAACAAGTCAAAAATTATCATATTTTCTGCATTGCTTGATCATTGGCATTCGAAAGCAACTTTTCAAAGGTACTTTTCCACGATTGAAATCCCCTCTCTTTCGCTCCTGCAGTATATTCCACACGGGGCCCCTCACTAGAGTGCAGTTTTCTCTCCACAAAGAACTATAATTTAGATTACACGTGACAAGAGTTACAGCTGATGTCAAGTGTGTGTGTGTGTCCCTTCCACCCCGACTTTCCAAACTAACAAGTCGACCCGCCTGCGATCAAAGGGGCCCCAGGATTTACCGCTTTAATTTGGCAGTGAAAATGGCTGATGGCGGCTGTTAGCAGTGGAGGGCCCCCCTGTTAGCACTTAGCGAGCTAACTGGAGTGACGGGCATCTGGCTGGGTGGCTGCTTGGCTCTTTGGACCCCGGTTCCTCCCACTTTTGCCCCACGGTGACCCCACACAACTCCTTTCTCCTTGAAGCAGACACCATGCAGGCATTTCCTGACGATTTATGTCCCTGTGCCACAAGCTGGGGCATGCCCTACACTAAAAACCCACCGCGGGCCCTTATAGCACACGCGCCCGGCCCCCCACCATTCGGAATATAGTGTTGCACACTCGTGTTAATCTTGATTAATCACACCTTTTTAAATACCATTATTAACTTGTATTGTGGGAGGAGATACAACATGTGTACACATGTGGTGTTGTTATTAAGAAATGCAGACTTTCTCTCATCTACATTGCCTTGTGTTGTTTAAGCTGCTGCAACAAAAACATTTCCCACATTTGGATCAAAAAAGTACCGATCTATCTATCCATCTATCTATCTATCCATCTATCTATCCATCTATCTATCTATCTATCTATCCATCCACCTATCTATCTATTTATCTATCCATCTATCTATCAATCTATCTATCTATCCATCCATCTATCCATCTATCCATCTATCCATCTATCCATCTATCCATCTATCCATCTATCCATCTATCCATCTATCCATCTATCCATCTATCCATCCATCTATCTATCTGGCCATCTATCCATCCATCTATCCATCCATCTATCTATCTATCCATCCATCTATCCATCTATCCATCTATCCATCTATCCATCTATCCATCTATCCATCTATCCATCTATCCATCTATCTATCTATCCATCTATCCATCCATCTATCTATCCATCTATCTATCCATCTATCCATCTATCCATCTATCCATCCATCTATCTATCTGGCCATCTATCTATCCATCTATCCATCCATCTATCCATCCATCTATCTATCCATCCATCTACCTATCTATCTATCCATCAATCCATCTATCCATCCATCTATTTATCTATCCATCAATCTATCTATCTATCCATCCATCCATCTATCCATCCATCTATCTATCTATCCATCTATCCATCTATCCATCCATCCATCAATCTATCTATCTATCCATCTATCTATCTATCCATCCATCTACCTATCTATCTATCCATCCATCTACCTATCTATCTATCCATCCATCAATCTATCTATCTATCCATCCATCCATCTATCCATCCATCCATCCATCTATACATCCATCTATCTATCTATCCATCCATCTATCTATCTATCCATCTATCCATCTATCTATCTATCCATCTATCCATCTATCCATCCATCTATCTCTCTATCTCTCTATCTATCTCTCTATCCATCCATATCCATCTATCTCTCTCTCTCTCTCTCTCTCTCAAACTGGTGAGAAATCCGAGGGTTTTTTACTTTATTCTAGCATGATTTCAAGGTTCAAGGCTTTACCCATCACGTGCACATCAGCTACAGTGTAGATATGGCAATGAGAGGCTGAAGTCACAGGCTCCTCCAACAGAGCAACGTGAATGGATATAGGAAATAAAACAGATTCAATAGTCCAAGAGAATTTCTGATTATTGGCATGAAATCCTGTGTATAATGGGTGCTAGAGGACAGGTGCTCATATGGCAGTAACATACTGAGGCTGAGAAAATGATCTGCTGTCATACCAAGAAACTGGTTAGTGCATGCTTCATCAAAATGCCTTTCCTCTGTTTTAAACACACCTAAAGAATAAGTAATTAACACGTTATCGTTTACAGATGAACAAGTTTTCGTTTCCACGCGTTAACGTTGACGTCCCTAGATTACATAAAGGCCCGTCCACACAGCAGCTTTGAAAAAATCTTGAAAATCTTGGAGCTGGGCGTGTCTGAGAGCTTGGTTTTTTTTGGCGAGCAACGCGACCAACAACCAATCACATGAATGTCCCGCCCCCGACATACAAAGCAATATAAATGTTAAAACGAAGGAAACTGGATATAAACTCTCCAAACAGGCGAAAACCTACCAGTTTCACCCACTGTCTCTGCCACCTCCCTCCATGCCTGGTTCCTCCGGTTTGTATCCCGGTAAATAGTTCTGGTCGTAAAGAACCGGGTGATTTGCTACCGTAATATCTCGTCTGGAATATGAGGAAATGAACTGCGGTCTGGCTCTCCCAGCTTGCACGCGGTTTGATTGGCTAGCGCTTGAACTGTCAGATTTGCATAGACGGGATTTGATTGGCTGACGCTTCCAGCTCAGCTTCAAAAGTTGAACATTGCTCAACTTTTGAATCCTGAAAATCCTGGAAATCTTCGCTTTGCCTCCCCACAATGCAGTTCGGCGAAAAGCGAGGCAAAGTGACGTCACCCCATTCAAAGTGAATGGGCAGAGAAGCGTTGGAAGATTTTTTTTAAGCTGCTGTGTGGACGGGCGTTCCTCTTGTTTTAGTAGTAAATGTGTCTTAGTCAGTCTATTTGTGTATCTATATACAGTATGTATCCATAGATACTTGTAGACAAAACAATTTCCCAACATGGGATCAACAAAGTATATATAAATAATCTAATTGCACCCAGTTGTTGAATTGAACTGTACTTACAGTAAATACAATTGTGTAGTTCTTCACTTGAGAATTGTTACTAATCTGAATAAGCTACTTCTTTCACCCTTAGCGACATGTTTGGGGAACTATTCTGTAGTAATGTAAAGTATTCACATGTGCATAAACTCAATATGAGCCTTTAGATAGAAGGGGTTGCACGATGTTGCCCCTGCAAGTAAATCAATATGTTAGAAGGACTCCAATGCACTCAAGCAGAGCCACCACAGCAAAGTAGAAAAATACTAATCACAGTTTCTACAACAACGTTAAATCAGGGGGTTCAAGCAGCAGCAGCAGCAGAGGGACGCTGTGACTAATGCAAATGAGGGACATCAGTGTGAGCGTTGGGGGACTCTGTCTACATCTCCTCTGCATGTCTTACTCTCCAAAGGTTAAGTGGCTGCTTTTGCCGGCTAATTCGGCCATATGCTCATCTGTGCATTTGACACTGGCGGGCAGCAAATTATGCCTTGTGAATATGCAGCCAATTAAAAAAAAAAAAAGGACATCATCGCTCACTAGCTCTTGTCTATTGAGTTTGAAGTTGTTAAATGGAAATGAATCTTTTGATAGCACTGGTTTTAAAAGGTTGCATTGATGTGGCTTATGATCCAGTCACGCTGAATTCTACAGCCCTTTGCATAACTAGTTGCATAAGCACTGGCAGGCACACTGTGTCATGTACGGTCCGTGTCATTTCTGCTTTTGGTCGGGCTTATTACAGTACAGACTGTTCCCTAATGTCACAGCGGTTGCAAAACCACACAAGCCATCGCTCCCCTTCTCTTTTCTTTTTTTTTGTCATCTAAGAACTGGCTTCCTGTTTTCATTGTGTTCTTTCTCTCTGCGGAGGTGTCGTAACCCAGGAGAACGTGCCAAGAACAAACCAAGGTCTGGTGGGGAGAGTGTGGAAACTGACACACACATGCACGCATCTCTTTTGCACACACACACACACACACACACACAAATATCCAGATGTTAAAATGTGTGTGTGTGTGCTGTTTGATGTGTGATGTGTATGGCATGTACAGTACTCGATGCCAAGCCATAAAAAGCCGTTTGCCTGGGCCTGATCTGATATGCCCTTCCATAGCAGAGTGAGAGCCCGCCAGGTTCCTGTCTCTCTTTTTACTGTTGCACACTGTTGTACACACTCATTAAGTATAGGTTCACATGGCATAGCTCAAGGGAGGGACACACAAGTAGCAAAGTGACGTGCAAGAACATTTTACTGAACCATTACTTGGCTATGAATCAGGAGATGCAATGTATACGCCTTATATATATTATAGGGATTCTTATGAAGTGGGGTCATATGAGGTATTTAGTTACGTGCATGCCAGGTTTTTATTGTTCTAAAGTGTAACAGTAAAGTTAAAGTTAACATAGAAAACCAGGTCATAGCTCAAAGGCGTCATGCAAGAAGCAAAACGTGGTGCAAGAGAAGTGTTTAGAAAGTTTACATGAGAAGCAGAAAGTTTTATGAGGTCAAAAGTCACTTTAATATCTAATTTGATGAAGCCCATTTAACCCTTTAAGCCACTTCAATTACACATTCATGCTAAATAACCAATTGAGTTAGGAATGGACAACCAACATCAGTGAGAAAGGTCAAATTAGGTGTTTTTATCAATAGACTCTGGTGGCTTTCATAATGGCTTCAGTTTCACGATTAAAAAAACGGTAAGGTAACCTCATACTGGTTTTATTAGGAGGGCCATTTTTAAGAGGTGTTAAATGTTTTTGCTGCAGAAATATATTTTCCTTTCATATTAAAGGGGCTGGTTCAGTGTTTTTAAGGCGGGGTGGTCCGTGGTCTGTACTTTGGAGAAGCTGATTCAACCCTTTAAGACATTAGACCACAATGCAATGTGATTGACTTTTTTTTGTCAATGGAGTCTGGTGGCTTTTACACGTTTAGATAAAGGCAGCAGCAGCAGCACTGTAAACCAATAAAACATTCTCAATATAACACAGACTGAAACTCGTACTGTTTTTATTACTAACTACATACTGTGAGTCCCTTATCTGTATGTCTTGCCTGTACTAAAAGAATAAAAAAGATCAAAGCTTTCAGATTACACAGTATCAGACTGCCAATCAAAAGCATTTCCAACATCACAGTCCATCTATTTCCTAAAAACAAAGTACTCTATACGCACTTGAGACATGGTACTGTACAAATAGGACATTTAGATACGAAGTTGCATTTAAATAATGTGTATTTTGTCTCCGCTTTAACTTTAATATACAATCTTTATCTCCCTTTCGCACAGTTTGCCCCCAACATGTGTGTGAATATGTTCTAAACGTCCATGCTTTTGTCTCCTTTTTCGTTGCGCAGCTGGTGAGAAGGCCATCGTCTGTGACCAGTGTGGAGCCCAGTTCCAGACGGAGGAATCTCTGGAGTCTCATCGGAAGATACACACCGGTAGGAACAATCTCACACACACACACACACACACGCACACACACACACACACACACACACACACACACACACACACACACACATATCATGTCCTCCTGCTTTGTCAACATGTTTGCATTGGATGGTTTGTCCTGAACGCTTCCAATTTGTGGGAAAAGGTCTTAAGGAAGAATCCGATCACATTCCGACACACATTGGCATCACCAGGTCCCGTCCCTGTGTGTGTGTGTGTGTGTGTGTGTGTGTGTGTGTGTGTGTGTGTGTGTGTGTGTGTGTGTGTGTGTGTGTGTGTGTGTGTGTGTGTGTGTGTGTGTGTGTGTGTGTGTGTGTGTGTGTGTGTGTGTGTGTGTGTGTGTGTGTGTGTGTGTGTGTGTGTGTGTGTGTGGGGTTGCTGGATTGACAGATAGCTAGATCACATCATCTCAGATTAGTCCCCCCTCGCCCTAAATCAAAACAGACCCAACAGTAATCAACAAACTGGGGGATCTTGGCAGGCCGGAGTTGTTTATCAGTGCTCACGATGAAGATTTTGGAAGATGAGTGCGATGTAGGTGCCAAGATGTAAATAGGAAGAAAGTAAATCCCCCTGAAGCAGATGTGCGATGACCCAGAACAGCTTCAAGACGGGTGATGAACTCTTTAATTTGGGGGAAGGATTGACTCAATTCTCTCATCGTTGGGAATTCGATTTGTTTGGGATGAAGTTATGTGCCGGAGTGTTTGGGAGTCCCTTTGTTTCTCTTTGTTGCTCTATGAACACGGCTCAGTTAAACAGAAAAATAGATTTTATTGTGTTTTTTTGGGCTTTTTAGATGAGATTAGGTTAACCGCAGTGCTAATAGATCATCCTAAACTAGCACTTAAGTAAAAGTACTCATACCACACTGTAAAATGACTCTGGTTTAAGTAGTCCTGCATTGAAAATGTTCTCTAAGTGAAAGTAAGCAGGTATAAAAAGCTACATTAAAGTATTAAAAGTACCCAATGCAAATAAAAGTTTGAAAGACATTTGGACAATTATTGAAATGTTTACACTGCAAAATAATTGTCTCTAATTGGCTAAATGATTCTTGTATAAACAGTTAAATGTATCATCAGATGTTATATTTATAAACTGCTATTACCAACTAAACCACTAACTACCAAGTGTTAATTGAATGCCAATTAAAGCCAGATCCCCAAATTGGCCCTCATCATCATTATCATCGTCTTATTGCTTTGTCCTTGATCTGAAGCCATGACCCTCACACTCCCATTGCGAGGACCCACTGTTTCTTTGCATCCATTCTTACCCCCCTCCCCCCATTCCTCCTTAACATTTAAGAGGGGAAGGTGCAGGATATGGGGGGTTACTCCTGCAGGGCATGCCCTCAACCAATCAGATCCATGGAGGTAAAGGATGGGTTAAACGAGGCTAATGATCCAAGAGCCATAACAGCGGAAAGCAGCGCTCTAAATATAGAAATTCCAGCCTGGAACGAATGGGGGGGGGGGGGGTCTCGGGCGTAAAAGCAGCAGCCGGGGCCAGACGTCTTTTCCTGCCAGACATAAGCAGTCATGGTATATTAATCATGTGTTGAGCCCCTCTCAGGGATCAAGGTCTGCGGAAAAAATTGGCTCGAGGTAAAATATGACAAGGCAGATCTATAGAACTAGGGTTACTATAATGACCTTGGTTGACCTGCACCATATGGTTCACAGTTGAACTTTCTGTGTGCACTTGAGCTCTACTACTTTACTTTCCCCAGGTTAACAATATATTACTATTTGGTCTTTAAGAAATTGGCTCGAGGTCAATTATGACAAGGCAGATCTATAGATCTAGGGTTAGAATAATAACCTTCCTGCGTCAAATGCATTTAACTTCCTCTGTGCACTTTACACTACTTTAAATGGTTAATGTTTAATCTTTACCACTTTACTTTCCCCAGGTTAACAACATATTACTATTTGGTCTGAACAAATTGGCTCTGCTAAAATATGACAAGGCAGATCTATAGAACTAGGGTTACTATAATAACCTTAGATCCCAGTTTAACTTCCTCGGTGCTCTTATAACTAATTAAAGTGTTTAATTTAGCTTTACCATTTAACTTTCCCCAGGTTAACAACATACAGTATTACTATTCAGATTAACAAATTGGCTCTAGTATATATATTGTGGGCGGTGGTGGCGAGGTCGATAGGGACTTGGCTTTGCAACTGGAAGGTCAACAGTTCAAGTCCCAGCAAGACCAAGTGCTACCGAGGTGTTCCTAAGCAAGGCACCGTTCCCTACACTGCTCCCCGGGCGCCGTACATAATGGCAGCCCACTGCTCCTAACACTAGGATGGGTCAAATGCAGAGAAACAATTTCCCCACAGGGATTAATAAAGTATATCAAAATCAAAATCAAATATCAAATCAAAAAATATAACAGAGGTGTGTGGCGCAGTGGGTTGTGCGTTGGTTTTGGGATCGGGGGTCACAGGTTCAAACCCCACTGCAGTCAGCATGTCGTTGTGTCCCTGAGACACTTCACCCCAAAGTGCTCCTGTGGGGATTGTCCACAGTATTGAGTTTGTAAGCCACTTTGGATGAAAGCGTCTAACATGTGACATGTAATGTAACAACAAGGCAGATCTATAGAACTAGTGGTAATCAGTAACCTCCGTTTCTCATCCTAACCATTAACTTTCCTTTGTGAGACCCTCTTGGACTTTCTTCTGTGTAGTCGCATTACATACTGCTTAACTACTAGCCAAACAACTATTACATACACTATGAATATTCATGGTCTTTGAGGATAAGTCAAATAATGTAACTTACTGAACACATTCATGCTCCCCAGAGGATGAACACTTTGGTGTTATAGTTGCTACTCATCTGGCCCCACCATAATGCCATTTTTTACCCTAGGAATCCCACATTTCTTTAGTCATACATGTTTATTTCTACAATACGCATATCTTTTTCATCTATCATAAAGTTCAAAAAGGCATATACAAGCAGAACAAACAACAACAACAACAACAACAATAGCCCCTCTGGACAGTTCAGTGTTAAATCAGCTTGAGCTGGAAAAGGTTAACAAACATGGATTTATTTATACAGAAATGTCTGTGTGTACAGTACCGAGACGCACAACATCAGAGAGGGGGGGGGGGGGGGGGATGGTGTGAGCATGGGGTTACTGTTGGCCATAAAGACAGATTTGATCTCTGCCTCTTGGCAGCGCTTCAGCCGTTGGCTAATGTCCTCTGATGACAATATTTGGCCTCCGAAACTGAGGCTGTTTCTTGTCGCTCTGAATGGGAACTATTGTGGCGTGTCCTCTGTCAGCTGCAGTGTGATCCAAACCCTCTTTCTCACTTTGTACGACCTTTTTTTTCTTCTTGAGTTGCCTTTTGGATATGTCACATGCATTGGTGGGAGAATCAACATGTTTCAATACAGCATTCAGTGTCTATTCTACTGTACAGCATTTCATTTGGTTGTATTCTTTGTATAGGTTTTTTTTGTCCTTCAACTTACTAACAATTTTTTTTCTTTTGCACTTTTTTTCATTGGACATTTTTATTTATTTGCCGTTTAAGTATATAAAATATTGCATTGTTAGAAGACACTTCAGGTTTTCCTTGCCATATAATTGCGCGGTAGATATTGTGCATTAGACAAATAAATCTTTGAATCTTTGTAGTACTCGGAAAAAATACTTAAGTTAAAGTATCCATACTAAATTTTAAATATGTCGTTCACAAGTTGCATTTAAATATCTTACTCAGGTAAAAGTATAAAAGCCTAATTGTATTAACTTGATATACTGCTGTAAAGTAGCTCATGTAAATCTAGTGGGTTAAGGTAACTCAAATACCCACATTAAGTACCTAAAGCTGGTACACTCTAGATACTTTCCACCCTAAAACACACATTTATTAACAGTCTTCGGTAAAGTAGGTAAAGTTGGTGTTTATTGGAGCAAAAGGGAATAGTGTAAAGGTCAGTAAGGGGGGGGGGGGGCTGGTAGGATGCCAACGGTAACTATCAGCAAAACATCATGTGGCTGTTTTTATACTGAACACAAACACACTGAAAACCTTCCCCTTCTTTGGCAACACACACACACACACACACACACACACACACACACACACACACACACACACACACACACACACACACACACACACACACACACACACACACACACACACACACACACACACACACACACACACACACACACACACACACACACCAATAGATCCAGGAATGCCTGTGGTCAGGAGCCAGAGCCACATTACATCTACAGACGGCTAATTGTTTGTCACATATTTCCCCAAATCGGATGGCATCGCGTCAGTCTCTCAATTCCTGTAATCTGGGACTCGCAGTGTGTTTGTCTTTCATTGAGCTTTTATCCTTGAATTAAAAACACTGCTTTCATTTAGATGTGTGGCTCATGTACTTCTATGTTGTGTCTTTTTTTAATTGTCATGCAGTGTACATGCTTCCAGTCTTAAAGTAGCTTTGCTTATATAAGGAAGATTTCTTCGTGGACACTTCAGTTTCATCATGTAGTGATTGGCAGGAAGCAGAGCGTAATGTGATGTGCATACTGAGATGAGACCGCTCCAAACTGCACTTTAGAATAAAGTTTAAATAGTAGTCAATGTCAGTCTTTAAAATGGAGAAGAACACACCCTAATAGTTGTGTTTCTGATAAGGCAGATATATTGATTTATCACTGTTATGTATGTGTCACGGCCCCGAATGGTTATCTTAGTTTATCCAGAATTTATCTAATTTGTTACAGGACGAATGTTTAAAATATAATTCTGAGGTGTGGTAGTGAAACCTCTTACTGTAGCTACTTTATAGAGTAGAAAAACAACATCAAATAACAACGTTTGCAAGCGTGCTCAGACCCTTTTTTCTCTGAGTCGCATTATTTCAAAACCAGATTCTTTTTATGGAGGTTTTTCCAACGTCGATTTGTGCATCACATGTGGCAGTTTTATTTGTAACATTGAGTTTGAATTTGTGGGCCAGAAAAATAAGATTTATCTGGAAATAGGGGGCTGCAAAAGTGAGTTGTAAACTGGGCAATGAGTCGGCATTTAAGCACTTCCTGTTTCCTCTTTTCAGTCAACGAGATCCCATTGGATTTTTGTGTAGGGAATAACAAAGATGCACGACTCGATTGAGTTTGTATTAGTTACTCAAACAGAAGTCAATGTTCCTGTTAGAAAATAAGTTAATGTACATTACCACTGTGCACATGTTCTCCTTGTGACATCTTTTTGTCCCACACTGTGATTGGGAAAATGCTTTCTTTAAATCGGTCTCTTCCAAAGTGTCGTTTCCATTTCCTGCAGCCTCTCACTGTCCAACATTTCTGAGCTGCAGATTTACTCACCATGCTCATCTCTCTTTTTCATTAGATTGTTTTGGTGCCCCAGCATAATGTATGGCTCTTGTATTTTATTGTTAAAACACACCACACTCACATTCCTCTTGATTCAACTGTGCAGAAAAGCAAAAGGTCAGAATGTGTTCACAGAAGGGAAAGTGGCTTGCAAACAAACACTAAGGAATGAATTGGAGATAAATGACTCTCTCTTGGTTTGTTTTTAGTCTGGAAAATGCAGATTTGAAACTAGTGATTTATGCGTTTTAAAGGTCTTGTAACTGCCAATCTGTTCCGTGTATATCCGAGTGCGTACTTGTTTTAATTGGTCTCAAATCTGCACATTCATCCATCAAACTGAGGCCAGATTCTCTCATGTGACCCGAGCAGAAATGAGAGCTCTGAAGAATTTGTTGTCCGACTGTTGGTGTTCCTGTTTATACATGAATCATCTCAACACACACACAAACACACAAACACATATATATACAAGGCGGTTCCAGAGAAAATCCACATATAATAGAAGGGGGGAAGCTGCTCACTCTTTCTTTCTCCCTTTATCTCCCTTGGTTCCTTTTTTTAAAGTCTTGTAATACAGGGGAAAAATGCAAACCATGGAGTGGCGATGGTGGGTTTAGCCAGTGGGAACACAGCGTGACTCCAGCAGGCCTCTGCCGCAGAGTAAACACTTTCTCTTCTCAAGCCAGAAATAGTTTGGCTGGAGAAAGAGAGGCAGGAAGGGAGGGAGGGAGGGAGGGAGGGAGGAGAGCAGGAGAGACAGAACAAGAGGAGAGCATGCAGGCAGATGTGGAAGAAGTACTCGCATCTATAACTTAAAGAGGCCAGATTGAGTTTATTCACTTTTTCCTGTAGTGTTATATAGGTTTTAGTGCATGTCAATGGTCTGCAAAGGCTAAGTTTAACATTAAAGCATGGAGACGTGTCACAGTAGAAGCATAACGTAACATGCAATGGAAATACTCAAGTAAAGAATAGGAAAACATCATATTTTATAAACTCTCAAAAGATAATTTTAAAATAATAATTGGAAATGATAAGTAACTAAAAGCTGTACGATAAATGTAGTGGAGGAAAAAGTGCAATATTTCTATTTTAAATGAAGTAGAGTATAAGTATAATCAAGTAAAGTATGTCACAATTGTAGTACCAAGTAAAAGGGGAGTGCAACAAGTTAAAAACTGTTCTTTTTTTAGTGACATTATTTATTTTCTTCCTTGTAATTTGTTCGCCGGTGGCCTGGCAATCAGTTAGCTTAAATACAAAGACACACACACACACACACACTCTAGCAATGTCACTCAAGTAAATTAGGCCAATGGCAGCGCTGCACAGGGGTCACGTCAAAAGTGCCGATTGTCTCAATCACATTAGTCCAGCGCTGGCATCTGTTTAGCATTTAGTTAATTGTGATGTTATTAAGTTGTCAGTGAGCATTAGGGCGGCGATAAGCAAGGCAAATATTCCTGCAGCCGGGCAGCCTGTGCTACACACGTGTTGCTCACACACACACACACACACACACACACACACACACACACACACACACACACACCCAGGAACATACAACGCATGTGTGATTCCACTGACCTGCTGCTCATGTTAAATGTTGGAAATGATCTCTGTAAACGGAAAATATCCATGTTTACGAGGCACACCGCGCTAAAGAGCAGATGTGCATTAGCATTAAGACTTTTGATCACAGAATGTTCCTGTGTTGAGCTTCCTGTCTGTGTCATCTGGTGAGTTTAAATCTTTATTAGCACCAGGCTAAGACTCACGAATTCAGCATCACACTCAAAAGCTGATCAAGCTGTGTTTGAAATGACTCAAGTACTGCAATTAAGAACAGATAAAGGGTACTTAAGTTGAGTATTTCTATTTTAACTACTCTACTACAACTCATTGGCTTTTTGGGCTTTTCCCTAAGGTTTTTGTGCATGCAACATGTCACACAATACAAATATGACCCTGAGAAGTTGCAGAATGTGTCTTCTTTAAATTAAAGATCAGAGTGCTACATCATGAGGGTATTATTTTGTCTATTTCTTTAAAAAAAAAAAAGAGACACATTTGCAGAAGGAAAAACTCCTGGAACAAGCAGTCTTTTGGACCTAATCAATTAACCTATTAAGGAAAGGATAGAATCAAATCAAAAGAAAAATTATTTTACAGATGTGTTTTCTGTCTGGATATGTAGAGAAAGTGCTTGTTCAACTGTATGATATCTACTTACTGTTTAAATGTTTGTACAACAATCTGTTAAAACCCCACTGCTCCTTTTCCCTCTCCCTCTGCAAACAAATAGCTCTTTCTCTTCGCCTCCCTCCATCTCCCCCTCCTTAGCACTCACTCTCACTCACCTCCCAAAATAAGAAGTGGTCAGAGACACTATCGGGGGCTAAATTAAATCAAGTGGCACTAGCTAGACTACAGTCACTTCTCCAGCCTCGCTCTCGCAGCAAACACATTTTTCCCCAGATAAGATCTAAATGAGTTTTTCCAGGCGGAGGAAGACCCTCTGTTCGGCTGATGGATACCGAGCAGGGCTTCAGAGTGACCCTGTGGTAATGCACAGCTTTGAGAAGAGTGCAGGAATGAGTCCTCAGACGCGGGACTGAGTTAGCATTTAAGCACTTCCTGCTCTCTGGTGTGGAAGTCAGTGAGTTTCTAAATGGATATTTGGTTAGATGCCTTATATAAGGACATCAAATATGTCAGTTAATAGCTGCCTTTAGCCTAGGTGTGATGACAGAGTGGTGCAGGAATGAGTGCCAGAACCCGGAAATGAGTCAGCATTTTACTAATTTCTTCTAGAAGTCAATGATTTCCTGAAATTGTTTTTGGTTGTTAGCCTCAAATAAAGTCTTTGGTTAACACAAGCTGAATAAATTGTGTTCTACGACATAAAACAAGTCAGTAAATACCCCACTGGTGAATTGAAAAAAATGGCCGTTGCTAACAAGTGTCTAAATGAGACGACTAAACGTCATCAGGCTCAACATTAGCCGCCTTTAGCTTAGCGGTGGTGACGTGAAGTCATGTGACCGTGCTGTAGTTCCTTTATAGCCCAACATTAGTCGCCTTTAACTTAGCGTTGTCGACTTGAAGTCATGTGACCGTGCTTTAGTTCCTTTATATCCCAACATTAGCCACCTTTAGCTTAGCGGTGTCGACGTGAAGTCATGTGACCGTGCTGTAGTTCCTTTATAGCCCAACATTAGCCTCCTTTAGCTTAGCGGTGTCGATGTGAAGTCATGTGATCGTGCTGTAGTTCCTTTATAGCCCAACATTAGCCACCTTTAGCTTAGCGGTGGTGACGTGAAGTCATGTGACCTTGCTGTAGTTCCTTTATAGCCCAACATTAGTCTCCTTTAGCTTAGCGGTGGTGACGTGAAGTCATGTGACAGTGCTGTAGTTCCTTTATAGCCCAACATTAGCCACCTTTAGCTTAGCGGTGTCGACGTGAAGTCATGTGACCTTGCTGTAGTTCCTTTATAGCCCAACATTAGTCTCCTTTAGCTTAGCGGTGGTGACGTGAAGTCATGTGACAGTGCTGTAGTTCCTTTATAGCCCAACATTAGCCACCTTTAGCTTAGCGGTGTCGACGTGAAGTCATGTGACCTTGCTGTAGTTCCTTTATAGCCCAACATTAGTCTCCTTTAGCTTAGCGGTGGTGACGTGAAGTCATGTGACCTTGCTGTAGTTCCTTTATAGCCCAACATTAGTCTCCTTTAGCTTAGCGGTGGTGACGTGAAGTCATGTGACCGTGCTGTAGTTCCTTTATAGCCCAACATTAGCCACCTTTAGCTTAGCGGTGTCGACGTGAAGTCATGTGACCTTGCTGTAGTTCCTTTATAGCCCAACATTAGTCTCCTTTAGCTTAGCGGTGGTGACGTGAAGTCATGTGACAGTGCTGTAGTTCCTTTATAGCCCAACGTTCTTTTTTTTCTCCTTCTCAACAAAATGTCTAAGTATCCCATTGGCTTTTCGTAGAGGAAACCAGGGGAGATGCTAACTTCCAGGTCGGCACACAGAAATACGTCATCCCCGCACCGCTCTATAGACGATGTGTGTAAATGAGATAAAATGTGTGAATGAGAGTTGGCACTGCACCCAGCTTCATTCATTGAGAAAAGAAATACCCAACTGGGTCTCTGCTCTGCGA
The DNA here is from genome assembly GCF_949606895.1 of Notothenia rossii. Taxonomy (NCBI): domain Eukaryota; kingdom Metazoa; phylum Chordata; class Actinopteri; order Perciformes; family Nototheniidae; genus Notothenia; species Notothenia rossii. The sequence goes on from NC_136907.1 coordinate 4,080,656, forward strand.
GGCTTAGTGTCATTGATGCATCTCAGCAGGAAACTGTGGGACAACAGCATGTCAGGGAGGGAGCTGGTATTACTATTATTAAGGGGGGGCGGGGGAATAGGTGGGTGGGATCCAGTATAGAAACAAATTGGGATGTCCGTACGGTGGAGAATCCCCACATCTTTTGAAAGAACATCCATAACATCTGTTTGCAACTCTAATATATCATAGTCCAATTACTTGTACTCTTCATGCACTATTTATATTCTATTCTATTTGAATTTACTTGCACTATTTTTTCTGTTTTATTGTGTTGCACTGTTTCAAGATTCAAGGCTTTAATTGTCATTCGAACATATCTACACTATAGCTATGTACAAATGACGATAAAAGCCTTGAATCTTGATAACAAAATAGAAATGGATGGATCTTTGTAAAGCAGGGGCACCAGCCTCACATCCAGAGACCAATAAAATGATGTGGAATGGGCAGTGGGAGGTAGGGCTGAAGGAGGGGAGGGAGGGATGGATTATAGACTCCCACAGGGCTCTGCGATTCACAGGCCATAAAATGGAAGTCAGCAGGACACACTGCAAATCTAGCCAGCCAATAACCACCCTTTTTTTTTTTTTTTTTTGACCCTGAGGATGTGTCTCCAGCGAACGTCACAATGCAACGCCGGCGATGCTTTATCTGACAAATCCACGGGTGAATCAGAATCCCTTTATTCTGCGGGGGACATTTACATTATTACAGCAAAGAAAGAAAGATACTTTAATCATCCCAAGTTGGGAACATATTGTGTCACAGCAGCAGTGTTGTCAAGCGTTACACGAGTTAAAAATATTTAAAAGATACAATAAGATAGAAATATAATACATTCTCAAAAGAAAGGAAATATATCTATCTAAATAATACAAAGAAAATGAAGAATTAATTGAATACTCTGCAATATACAATCTCCCTAGCTATAGAAATATATAGAAATACTTAACAGACATATATTGTCATAGAGAGTATAGATAAAGGCATGCACATATATTTATATACAAATTATAGAAGTACACATTCAGGTAGATAAGTAAGCAGCATTATTAATCAAATAAAACGTAACATTGTAGAATGAAGTGTGGTATATAAAGGCAGTACATGTATTATTACACATAGTGACATAATAATAATAATAATACATTTGGGGGGCGCCTTTTATAACACCCAAGGACACCTTACAGGGTATAGGGGCAATATAGGGAACAATTAAAACAGTGGATTTAGGGAAGTGTCAGCCGGGGTAAGACAAGACAAACAACAGGAAATGGACTACAGAAGGACACAAAAGGACACAGGGTACAGATTATAAAGAAAATGCCAGTTTGAACAGGTGGGTTTTGAGTTGGGTTTTGAACGTTGTTATGGAATCAGACTGACGGACGTGTAGTGGCAGCGAGTTCCAGAGTCTGGGAGCCGAGCAGCTGAAAGCTCGAGCACCCATGGTTTTGAGGCGAGAGCTTGGGACGGTGAGAAGTTCTACGAAGGAAGAGCGGAGGGTGCGGGAGGGGGGGGTGTACTCCTGAAGGAGGTCGGTGATGTAGATGGGGGCGAGGTCGTGAGTAGAAGGTTCTGGTATTCAATACGGTAGCGTACAGGAAGCTAGCTGAGTGAGAATGGGGGTGATGTGGTCGGATGAGTTGCGGGTGATGATCCGGGCAGCAGACTTCTGGATTATTATTACATAAAGCTTTGTGTTACAGTAATGGATGGACTAATGAAGAGTAGCAGCCAGTAGGAATAATAATATTAGCTATAGGAACATATTCCACACAAGTGTTTATGTCAATATTCCCCATTTGCATGCCTTTGTCCAGGATCTACTTGTTTGAAATGAAAGAGAGAGTCAAATCTACCAGGAATTAAAAGGTTTTGTCAGGAGGGTTCCCTCACTTTCCGATATCGCCGTTTAACCTTGGCGAGGCGACTTTGAGAATAAAAGGGATTCACCCAGGAGGGAGGGAGAGAGAAAGGGGTGAGGAACACTGGCCTCAACGTCAACAATAGCCCGGGGTCTTTTGTGTATTTTGAAGTAAATCTCCCTCTGCAATTAGATTGGATCTGTTTGTGTACATCTTAGAGAGCGCGTCCGTGTTTAAAACAGCATCGGTGCGAGGGCCCTTTTAATTTACAGTGCAAATACCTTTCGATTAGCGTGGAGGCAGGGAGGGAGGGAGGGAGGGAGGGAGGAGGGGGTCTATAGGGGAGTGAAGAGAGAAGGGGGACAATGGAGGAGCTTTTCAATCCCTTTTCTTTTTTTGTTGTTGTTGTTTGAGAGCGGGAAGAGGTTCGAGCAGCTCTCCTGTGTTCCTTAATTGTGAAGCAAGGAGATTAGTACGAGTGCTTCCAACCTTTCACCCCCAACAAAGGAGCCATCAGATCCAGTTGCCTGGAGACACCGAGTCTCACACCGGCACATTTAGCCACTGCCGATTCCTCGAGGTGCATCTTAGAGGCGTGTTAGTAACGGGATAAGTGTCTCTACTTTAAAGAGTCCTCTCTTGCTGATGTCCAGGTGTATATCAGTATGTAGTGTCTCTACTTTAAAGAGTCCTCTCCTGCTGATGTTCAGGTGTATATCAGTATGTAGTGTCTCTACTTTAAAGAGTCCTCTCCTGCTGATGTTCAGGTGTATATCAGTATGTAGTGTCTCTACTTTAAAGAGTCCTCTTCTGCTGATGTTCAGGTGTATATCAGTATGTAGTGTCTCTACTTTAAAGAGTCCTCTCTTGCTGATGTTCAGGTGTATCTCAGTATGTAGTGTCTCTACTTTAAAGAGTCCTCTCCTGCTGATGTTCAGGTGTATATCAGTATGTAGTGTCTTTACTTTAAAGAGTCCTCTCCTGCTGATGTTCAGGTGTATATCAGTATGTAGTGTCTCTACTTTAAAGAGTCCTCTCCTGCTGATGTTCAGGTGTATATCAGTATGTAGTGTCTCTACTTTAAAGAGTCCTCTCCAGATGATGTTCAGGTGTATTATGGTTAGGGGGTTGAGGCAATAAATACTAATCAGGTTACATTACTTTGATATTGTGATACTTATTGACCTATTTAGATGTAACATGGTGCAGGATCAATTTTCAAAGTGTAAGAGCAGGACTGAAATCTCTCCGCTGCTCCTGTCCGTGTGACGGTAGCCTTAATGGCCGCTAATGAAAACGAAAATGGCCGCTCGTCCTCACTCTGTCTCTCAGACTCGTATAAAAGTTAATGTACCCGTGACAATGACATTCAGAAGACCATTTAGCGCTCGGACAAATGCTGGTTTCTTGGTGGGGGGAGCGGCCGGGCACACAGAAAGCCTTTCCTCTGCGTGCAGCTCCATCAAAGGGCACTTAGCGGTGTCATATTGATTATGGGAGCTTAACCCTCGTCAATCTTTGATGGGTGCATTTTGGCAGCCTTCCCGAAAACATCGCCTCAAAGAAGGGCTTCCCTCATAGTCTTTGCATGAGCTATAATTCAATCTACGCATATGCACATTGTTTGTTTTTATGACTGTCTGTCCTTTTGTTAGGATTCAATTACATTAGATGTACATTATTCTACATTTTTTTTTTAAGGTACATATAGCTGTATTTTATGAGCATAACCTTTAGGGGTCGTGGCAAACTCTGAAGGTCAACAGATCTGCTTCTTTGCATATTCCTGCAACAAATATTATTTTTTTTGGATTATTTATTTACTTACTTTATATACATTTTTTAATTTTTTTTAATTTGGTTGTAAAGCACTTTCGAGCACTAGGAAAAGCGCTATTATTATTATTTATTTTTTCATTTATTAGTTGTTTTGTTATTATTGAGAAAAATCTCTCCAAATTACTGTGCATTAAATATCACGTCTGTTTAAAGGCTTGCTCAAAGACATGCACATTGAACAATTACTATTCAAAAACAGTGTTCATTTTGCACACCACTTATTCATGTTATATATATATAGGCCTTTTGGTCCTTCTCCCTATGTGTGCTACTTCATTCAAGAAGGCTTATTGTCATGTGTGCATAGCTACAGTGCAGTTCTTTAAATACAAGTGATAAATAATGTGTAAGTTGCAAATCTATCAATATAACTACATAGCAGTGCTTATCATAATGATGCCTGTCTTGTAAACCATTTTAATCACCAGTATTTGTCCTGAATATTCCTGATCAGACCCCAGTGCTGCTCAGACAGTTGGTTAATCACCGTGATGAAGACGAAGAGTACGAAGAGTGTGTCTCTTGTGTAGTGGTTGCATTCGTTGAGTGGGTTTGTCTCGGAGGTGGCCCGCTGCGAGGACTATACTCCCAAAAAGAAACTCAAGTGGGACCCATTACAGCAGAGAGGGACTCTTATCAGTTAATGGCAGGTTTCCCCCGAGAGATTGTTTTATAGATGGCAGCCACAGAAACAACAACCGCTGGACGCTAGATAAGCTCTGCAGGGGAGAAAGGAAAATAAAGAGTTCATCTGTACCTGAAGGACGGAGGAAATGTATGTCTGATGTCCAAGGTGTGACTCAGCGTTTCACCTGATCACACACACATTGGATTTCTCTGTTTTAACCTCGATCTTTGCTGCTAAAGTTGGATTTGTAGCCTCCTCGTTTGAGTAGAAAAGAGGCCTAAGAGATGTAGTAAGTGTTGGAAGAAGTACTCGGATCCTTAACTTGAGTAAAAGTACTTAATGCTTTAATGTCAAAATACTCACTTAATTACTTAAGGAAAAATGTATATTTAATCAAATGGACTTGAAGAATTAAAAGTTACAGTACGAATTCTGGAGAAACATGTCCTCCATATGTGATTAATTATTATTATATATGATATTATTAGATGTATAGACTGATTATTTATCTTTAAATCTTTGTAATATTGGGGATAATTTTACCTCTCATCGTCTACTGGTTTAATCGTAATTAAAAGTGACTGAAGCCGTCAAATAAATCTACTGGAGCAGATGCTTAAGATACCATTACATGGAAATACTCAAGTACAGTAAAAGTACCTTAAGTGCTCACAGGTCATATTTTGGTCTGTTTGAACTGGTTGTTGTTGTTGTTGTTGTTGTTGTTGTTGTTGTTGTTGTGAAATCAGTACACAGTATACTGATTTGATATCAGTACTTCTTATCTGGATTTAGAGACACTTGGCAGAAGCACAAGAGGGTTTTTTATTCTGGTGCTTTACTAAATGATAAATAATATTTATAGCATTGTATTTATTAATTGTACACACTGAGAGAGAAACAATAACAACATGACAACAACATGACAACAACATGACAACAATACAAAAAAAGACATTGACTGATATGACAAGCTTTAAATGAAAGTCATAGTTAGACAATTAATAAAGAATAATCTAAACAAATATTAAAATAACAAATACAAATAATTCCAAATAAATAAATACATAATAATTATAATTATAATTAAAGCAATACAGTTAATAACATATAATAAAAATGAATACATAACAATCATAATAATACAAATAATGCACACTGATCAGGGATTGGCTGCTTTTTTCATGTTTTAAATTAATTGAAATTATTAATATTAAAATGCAACAGTAGTACAAATGAATTGAATATAAATGATCACTGTGTTGCCGCCCTTCACTCCTGCTCCCCTGCCCGTGATCTGTAAATATTAATTAAGCATTTAAGTATGCATTTATTCACGAGCAAATACGGTGAACGTCTCCGAGGTGTCGACGGCCAGCTGTTCGCTGCAGCTGACCTTCCTCTTTAATGGAAACACAGAAACAGGATTATGATGTTATTACAAGTCTCTGCGACGTCACGACGACTCAGCGATATTGGTATTATTGTATCCAAGGAACTCAGCTGCATTTATTTATATCAGAAGGTGTCCATTTGAAACTCGCTGCACTTAATTCAACAATGTTTTTGCGTCCAAAAATCCTTAAAAGATGCACAAAGTTTGACGGATTTTGCTAAAAACGGTTGGTCTTTACAAAGTAAGTAAGCATATATTGCTCCTCGCTCAAAAGTAGGACTTGTTTACAGACAATTTGGAGGTATTGGAGGTTTCTAATCATTAGATAATTGATAGACAAACATTCAATAATGTAGTGTTAATATACTGTAATGTGCGTACATGTCCAAAAATGAAGTACATTTCTTTACTTTTAGGATGTTAGGACCCAAAAATCCGATGCTCTGACACTTTGAATTTGTCTTATTTTAAATGTATTTTATTCTTTGTTAGTAGATCACACTTAACGTAGGAGCCTACAGAACGGTAAAGCTTACAAAGAATAATCTAATCCAAACACTAAATGCTCCTTTTAGGTTTTAATAACACTGTCATCCCGCTGGTAATCCCCCATTTATAGAAATGCCACTGTAATCTGATAACATCTTACATTATGTAACTGTAAGGGAAGTACAGATTTCACTACAACCCTGAAATAATAATAATAATAATAATAATAATAATAATAATAATAATAATAATACTTAATTTGAAGTGCTCAAAGCGCTTTACATGACACATGACACACATGACACATATTAGACGTGGACAAAACCCAGAGCAGCAAATTAACATAAGGAAAATAAGGAGTTTTATTTCTCACCAAATCTGCTCATTTCTCCCCCTTTACTAAAGTTTCCTCCCAGGAATGTTAGGGGGAGGGTCGAGGGTCATTGGGTGTCCCCTTACAGTCCAGGGGGGGGGGGGGGGGTCGGGGTGGTGATTGATTGGGTGAGGCAGGGGCCAGAGACGAGCCTTTCTGCAGCTTTAGGGGTTCAAAGGTCGTCTCCTCTGCAAATCTGCTTCCTTTTGTACAGTCGCAACACCAGCAGAAACATGTCACCTCGACCCCCCTCCCCCCTCTCTCTAATCTCCTCCCTGGGAAAAGAGAGTGGGGGGGGGGGGGGGGTCAATTAAACCTCTCGCTTCAGTTATTCTCTATATATCTATCTTCTGAAGTTGCCCCCTTTTTAACCAGCTTTTAAGTCCAATTATAACTCTTAAAACTCCATTTGAACCGAATAAAAATCTGGTTTTTATTTGAATGTTTTTGTTAGCATGAGGTTTTTTAAAGCTTCTATCTAAATAAAGATAAAAATCACAACGTTATATAAAACAAAAGATCAATAAACAAACAACCGCTTGGTCTTGAGGTGTAATGATTGGACGTTTCTCTCCCTTTTTAACCAGCACTTAAGTTCAATATTAACTCTTAAAACGTAATATTAACCAAATAAGAACGAGGTTAGACGACTCAGTTGTTTCGCTCTAATATGAACTCATAAAACCTTATTTTCACTCAATTAAAATCAGTTTTAACAGTTTTTTTATACAGAATTAGCCAATTTCATACTTATTTCAATCAAAAACTTGACTTTAAGTTGTTGCTGTGGAATGTCAACTAAACAAAAATCCTATATGAACAAAATAAGGAGAATTTCAACAGTTATGTTTCTCCTGGGAAGATGGGGGAGGCGTCCTCCTCTCGCTTCACTTCTTCCTCTCTCTCTCTGTATATCTTGTGAAGCGGCTCCTCTCTAAAATGCTTCTTTAGGTTGAATGCAAAGAGGCGCTCAGGGCCGTTAGAAAGGTTTGTTAAGTTCCCGCAGAATGAAACTAATGATAATGGAGCATGCAAGCTGTTGTAGAAACACTCCTTAATGGATTACTTAAGCGAGCAATTAGCGGTACACTAGCAGCCAGATATCAGCCTCTGAATGGAGTCAAATATGTGTCGCTGTAATGCCGCCACTGCGTGACAATTACTCTTGTTAATAGATTGATGTAAACTGCTTTGGACCGAGGCGTTCACGAGAGAAGTCTGCTCTCTGTGACGCTGCGAAAGGTTTAATCCTGTACCCAAACTCGACTGAAACACTCGGTGAGATTTGTATTATATATTTTCTGCACCTGAAATGTTTCGTCCTGCATAACTGAATGCAATGAACGACACACAAGAACAACCCCATGACAATTATATTAAAATAAATGGTTAAATACAAAATATATCAATTTCCCTTGAATAAAAGTAAATACAGTTAATACAAATTAAAGGGTAAAATGGTAAGGGAAATAATGAAAGTTAAAAGTAAAAAGTAATAACAGTAAAAATAATTATAGAAAATAAAACCAATAATGAAAATATTGTTAAAACAATTCAATTCAATAATAAAGAACTCACTTTTTTATTTGTGTATTATATTAATACAAATGCACGGTTGATTATCAATGATAAATGCAGTAAACACATTAGTTAGCATTTAATGAAACATGAGTTCAGAGGCAAGCCCTCCTGAAAGTCTCTGAAGCTGAATCTAAAGCGATTCAAGGATTAAAGGAAGCGTCCTGCAGATGTGAAGCTTTCCTTTAAGATCCGCTTGCTGAGGGATAACTTTGCAATTCAGAAAATGTGGCCGGTGCGTGGCCCTCGGGGGCCAAAAGCCTTTGTGGTCACAGGACCAGGATTACACTTTAACCCCCCCCCAAATCCAGGGCCTGGGGTCAGGTGAAAGGCCAGGGATCTCAAACAGGGAGGCAGAGGAGGGAGAATTACATCTTGAAATCATCCAGAAATGCAGGTTCCCCCTCTGAAGATGCTTTGTTCCTCAGACATCAGAGCACGCAGGGTCTCTATGCACACAGATCCTTTCAAGTAAGTGTAAAGATCTGGGTTTTCTACCTTGAAGCAGTCTCCAGAGGATATGAAAACAGGCAGAAATTGATTGAAAGGCGGACCTTTCATGTGACGTGCGACCGTTAATCAGAATGAAAGGTGTTCCCGTCACTGAAGCCGCTTCAATTAGCTTTTGATTTGCTTGTAAAACATGTCAAAAAATGTCAGTTAAAGGGAATACAGGCGAATTACAGTTAAATTGAGTCCACCGTGTGTCTCTATCTATTGTTCAGGAAGCGCTGACGCCATTAGATTTCAATCTGACAGGAAGTTGAATAGGTTTTTATCCAATGAACGACTCATCAACAGTCGTAACTAATTTGTGTGTGTGTGTGTGTGTGTGTGTGTGTGTGTGTGTGTGTGTGTGTGTGTGTGTGTGTGTGTGTGTGTGTGTGTGTGTGTGTGTGTGTGTGTGTGTGTGTGTGTGTGTGTGTGTGTGTGTGTGTGTGTGTGTGTGTGTGTGTGTGTGTGTGTGTGTGTGTGTGTGTGTGTGTGTGTGTGTGTGTGTGTGTGTGTGTGTGTGTGTGTGTGTGTGTGTGTGACATGCACTCAGTACTTTTACCTAAGTGAATGGCTCAATCAAGAATGAATCAGAACTGATATAAGATCAACCTGTGTAAATATTAACTCTTCAAATCGTATTTTAACCTAATAAGGAGTTTTAACTGTTATTTTTATTATTATTATTATTTAAATACATGTTTCATTTCATTTGATAACGTAGAAAAAACCTAAAAGAACATAATAGAAAGGGGTTTGTATACAGAATGTACCACCTTGAAGTCATTTCATCTTGATGCAAGAAAAACCTCTGTACGCAAGGCAAGGTTATTTATTCTGCACATTTCAATACACGGCAATTCAAGGTGCTTTACAAGTAAACATTACAACAAGCATTAAGATACAGTGCAACACAGCAGAAAGGACTTCTAACACCAGCAACTGAAAAGCTAAATAAATACAAAAGGCAAGCAAAAATAAAATAAGAGTTTTATAAAAATCCAGCGGGAAAGTGTGAGGTTTGATGATACGTGATGTTCCTGCCGGCTGACGGGAGGCTCTGCAGAGTCCATTTGAATGTTAGGGTCTTTCTCCTCCAACTTTCTCTGAGTTTTAGCAGAACCCTCTCACCCCCTGTGACCTGAAACTCTCACCTGACCCTCCACAGCTCGTCTAATCTGCGGTTCCAGACGTTAAGTGTCTCAGCGTGGTGAACGTCAAAGCTCACGTTATAAGAGGCTTGCTTTCCTCCTGTGAACTGGGAGGTCATGTGAGGACTTCTTCTCCTCTCCAGTGGGAACCAGTGAGTGTGTGTGGAGACAGAGCAGCGCCCCCTGCTGTCCACACACACACATACACACACACGCACACACACACAGTCTCTATTATTCCCGCTCAGCAGCCTGTTCTTTATTCAGAGGTGACTCTTTATGGGGTCGTTGCGCAGCGCTCGGTGCCATTATATGATTATCTTCCACTAATCTGGGCGATGTAATATTCCTGCAGGACCAATTTCTGCCGCCGATCGTTTCTTATCTGCATTTTTAGGCGATCTGGGGCAGCCTGCGTCTCACTTCTCCCCGGAGATGCAGGCTTAAAATGATGCTCTTTTAGTAATGATTTCATTTCTGCCCTCGGAGAATCCCAATGTGATCACAGCGAGGAGAAGAATTCAACATTCAGAGACGTTTGTGACGACTAGAGAGGAAATACTCCGTTCAAAGGAAGAGACAGGAGTTCAATTAAATCTAACTTTGTTTATATTGCACTTAAGGTAACACTTAAATTAACACTTAAGGGCTTAATCAAACCGAGATGAAGCAGTCAGCTAAGCTAAAAACAGTGATATTAAGTCATTAGTGCCGTTGAGTAACACGTTGTGAAGAACAACAATAGAATATAATAAGAATAATCTAAATATATATATAAAAAGAAAAGAAAAGTACAAATAAATAAATATAAAATAATAATAAAATAAGATTGAAAGCGTAATAAAATAAAAAACGCAATTAATATAAAATAGGAATAAAATGAGAAATAAATAAAACTAATGCAAAACAAATAATCACAGAATAAAATATATATAAAAAGGGAATTAAATAATAATATTGAATATATAAGATGAAGATATAAATTAAGAAGGAAATAAGAATGACATAAATATGAAATAGGAATTAAAGAAGAATTCAATAAATGTAAAATGAGAAGTGAACAGATTGAACAAACAGGAAGTGCACAGCATTTCCTCTCTGTACGACGTATAACACAATCTGAACTCAGGCTTTGATTTTATTCACATCTCCATCTTCTCTCTAATCTTATCTCAGAGTCACCGGGCAGAGGCAGACTTAGTCATTTCTCTTTTTGCTCAGAAACAAGATGGCAGAGGTGCTGGTTTTACACGAGAAAATCAAACGCCGCTGAGAAACGTAAAAAATGTTCTCAGACAGAAAAACAAAACTTGTTCAGATCCAGGAAACAAACAGCTGACACCTGCGCGTCTCAAATGACTCTCACAAGACGAATTCAAACTATCCTGAAATAATCTGTAGGAAATGTAGTTTAAAGTACAATAAGGGAAACATGTATAAATACGATAAGTGAAATGTACGGTAAAGTAAACTGGAATAATCCGCTTGTGTCATGTTAGTCACTTTAATATGAATACATGATGATACCCTATTCTCCTGCAACATTCAAAGGGGAGTGATCAATATGTATTGTATGATAATTGAGGACTTGCAGAAATAAAGGGATTTTAAAAAGAGACATTTGATTTAAAAATAATAATAAATGATGTTTTGCAAATAAAACAAATTCAATATTCCCTAAAACAGGGGCGTCAAACTCAAATACACAGATGGGCCAAGATTAAGAAATGGGTACTAGTGGAGGGCCGGACTGGTTCAATGTCTATAACAGAACGTATTGAAATGAACTTATTGCACATATTAAACCTGGAACTAACAAAGCTTCAATGATTGCCTATAAAAACAACATTAAACATTAAATAATCAGTTCATTCATTTCTTATGGCTCTATCTGCAGCTTTTCCAGAGTCATTTCTTGTGATCACATTTTCCCACAGGCCAACAACAGCTTCAACAAAACTATTTCCCTCAAAGAGAAACCAAACATGCCCTGTTGTCGTGAGAGAGAAAGTGCAGAAGGAAACATCCATTAAACTCAGTGTGCTGCTCTGTGATGCTAGTTCAGATACTTGGCATCTCATCTTGGGTGCAAGGTCATCAATGTTTGGGCTCAGGCTCTGAGCTGAGGAGACCCTCAGGATGGAGGGAAGGTGTGCAATATACCGGAGGGCCAGATCTAATAGAAATTAGATATTATCCTGAGGGCCGAAATTAAATCCACCACGGGCCTGATTTGGCCCCCGGGCCTTGAGTTTGACACATGTGATCAACAACATTAAAAGGGAACACGTTTGTTTGATAACGGTTAAAACGTAAAAGAGAATAAGATGTGAAACATATTGTGTGATTAAAGCAATATGGTATGTACAGCAGGAAAGAACAAAGAAAAGAGATTACAAATATATGAAACTGTTATTTTTATATAAATATATATAAAGTTTATATATATTTTTCAGTTTTTTATAAAATAAAATAAAAATTACAATTAAAACCATTTTTAAACACTCATCAAAGAGCCAATAGGATATACATAAAACCAGGGTTAAGTAGAATTAAAGTATAAAATACACAAAATAAAATGTTTAAAAATCTTTCAATAAAGTGTTATTTTAGCCCAAAAGGAATATGAACACAGAAAGTAGATTTAAAAGATATTAAATATGTTATTATCATATGATTGTTGTTCTTGTTGTGAATGTCCTGTAACAATACTATTTCTTAAATGGAACAAAATATATATAAAAGTGTCAAAATGCAAATTGAAACCGTATAATCACAATTATATTCCATACAAATATGCAGTTCACTTTCTTTAATCCAGTATTTAAAACATAATCAAGTCAAGATGGGAAATAGTCATTATTGAGCTTAAAGATTAAGCATGTAAAGATTGTTATAGCGACAGCAGGAAACACACAAAGTCGCTGAGAGGCTGAGGCCGGGCCTGTTCGATGTTGTATGACACGCTAAAAAAGTACTTGCTGAGATCAAAAGCTCTGTTGAATAGTAATGTAGTTTAAAGAAAAAAGACTCTGTGATCAGACGTAGACATTGTTATAATAATCAAAACAATCGTAAATCTTGCGGTCAACAAAAAAGTACAACGGCCCTGTGTCACCCTCTCTTCCACACACACACAACTCACGCAGGTGAACAGGATAATGAGTGCCGCCCATATTTCATTTCATTTCATTTGTATTTGTCCCGCTCGTGGTACGCAAAACCAAATGTACAATTATTGCCAACAAAACATGTCTCTACAAACACACCGTTGAGCGAAAAGGAGCAGGGAGAAGAATACAATCTTTGACCTGCCCCTTTCTAAAAAAATACAAAATAAAAAGAAATAGATGGTCTGCCCTTCATAATAACAAAATGTCACACCCTCATCTGAGTCCTACTGGAGAAGAAGGTGGAAAGCATAATAATAATAATAATAATAATGGGACCTGCAAATAAAGAACAGACATCACATCAAAGACATCAACATATGTATGTATCAATGCAGGACCAGAGTACATGTCCATGTGACCCGAGCCAACCAATCAATAGTGATCAAACACATATCTTCTATTAAAACAAAACGGATTACTACACACGTTTCATGGCTCCTACAAGTGTACAACATTCATTTTTCTAACTGTTTAAATCAAAAACAATAAACAGAGATTTGTGAGATCAAAAGATCAGGCACATGCAAAGTGCAATATTAGTTTTTCTTGCCCTTAAAAAACAATAGTGATGGCATAAAAACTCAAATGTACAAGATAAAAAATCCATATTAAACCTTTGCAGAGCCACATATTGGATGAAGTGCGTTCTGTATTCCTTCCTCTCCTGTATGAAGTGTTCATTTGAGCAGGGGCATATATATAATATATATACATATATATTATATATTAACGCTGTGATCCTTATTTATATTCTGCTTCAATATACTCCATATTTATTGCGCTACTTGTTGCTGCAGAGCCTCTCCCCCCCCCCTGCAGGGATCATTAAAGTGTCCCCTCTTTTTTTTGTTTATAACTGTATACAGAGGCTTAACGGGATTACTCAATCAGGATCCAAGAGAGAAGTAACTGTATTCCCTTTCAGCTAGAGGGTAAAACATGTGGGGTACCAGCAGGATTACCTTGTTTCAATCAGGAGGGACGATTTGGATGTAAGGATACATATCTATTGCCAGGAATACACAAATGAATGTAATGGAGTTTTGGCGATTAGGCCCCGCGGGAGTATCATTCGGGAGGGGAGAACCGATCCGATGAAACCCCCGGGGTCTAGACACTGGTGGTGGTGAATGGATGGTTGGGTTCGGTGGTCTAAAGGGGAGGGGCTTAGCTTGACCCTGGTGGTGGTGAATGGATAGTTGGGTTCGGTCTGAATGGGAGGGGCTTAGCTTGACTCTGGTGGTGGTGAATGGATGGTTGGGTTCGGTCTGAAGGAGAGGGGCTTAGCTTGACCCTGGTGGTGGTGAATGGATAGTTGGGGTCGGTCTGAAGGGGAGGGGCTTAGCTTGACCCTGGTGGTGGTGAATGGATAGTTGGGGTCGGTCTGAAGGGGAGGGGCTTAGCTTGACCCTGGTGGTGGTGAATGGATGGTTGGGTTCGGTCTGAAGGGGAGGGGCTTAGCTTGACCCTGGTGGTGGTGAATGGATAGTTGGGGTCGGTTTGAAGGGGAGGGGCTTAGCTTGACCCTGGTGGTGGTGAATGGATAGTTGGGTTCGGTCTCAAGGGGAGTGGCTTAGCTTGACCCTGGTGGCGGGTCAAGGGTTAGCGGAGCGCTATGATAGGCTCGTGAGAATAGAGCGAAGTGATTGGTTATGCTGGGGAGTGACGCCCCTGATCACTTATTGAGAGGAGAGAGAGTAACATGGGAATATTAACTTAATTAGTAAAGACGGTCTTCCTGGTTGAACTTGCGCTGAGCTTCATTTGTAAACCTAAAAAGAGCGCAACACTCACGCTCCAACACAGGCAGGTTTTCCTAGAACATTTCTGAGCAGACGACTCATTTTTTACCTTAGATATCTTCCTCTTTGCTAAGGTTGTGCTTGTCTTTCACAATAATTAAAAACATCCTATTGATATGTATCTTCTCTTGTAGTTACTGTATATGCATATTTGAAATTGAGTTAATCCAGAAGTAAGAAAAAGTAATCAGGTTTTTTTTTATATTTTTCAGATTTAGATTAGGTTACTGATTACATTTTGTAAATAGAAATTGTAATGGTTCCAACATTGCTGCATTAAGCACCATGAAAGCACAGGAGAATTTTAATGGAGAAAAGAGAGACAGAGAGCGCTCCCTCCATCCTCCAAATCTATTTCTTTTAAATGGAATTAAGTGAGATTGAAGCACCGCACTGTATTAAATCTGCACACACACACACACACACACACACACACACACACACACACACACACACACACACACACACACACACACACACACACAGCTGATCTATAAATAACAACCTTTTTCTTCCCGAGCCACAGAGTCACGTCACAGTTTGGCTCCAAGGTCACCTCTCTGCCTCCACTCACCACAAAAAGCTCTTTGAGCAAATGTAAATGTGTTGTTCGCTCAGAAATGGACACTAAAAGTGAACAAATGGCTTCATATTTCCACATTTTGAGTTACCTGAACACCTGTAATCACCAGCGTTAGACCTTCACATCCATCACAGTAACTGAACGTCCTCTGCCAGATGTTCCTCACTAACACGGCTTTTAAAATGATCTGAATCGTTAGGGTTTTGTTTTGGTTTCCGACTAAAACACGCCGCGGTGTCGCTTGTAATTAACTCGTCTTAAACCCTATTTATTTAATATAATTAAATCTCCTCGTTTGAATCACCATCAAGCGACTCAAATGTCCACTTTTCAATTTGACGCCTCGTCCCAAAATGGCTTTTTTCTTGAAATAAAGCAGATGATGAAACACTGTTCATTCATTTCAACACTCGCTGCTGCTTCAGTCAATATAAAACTGCCTGAGTTTCAGCCGAGACGCACTAATGGATATTTTTACTGCTTTATTCGCAGGTAATTTCAAGTTATTGATACATTATGTTGTTGAGAGCATAATGGGAAACGGACAAATACATGTTCCTCTATTACAGCCTTAGATATGTGTTCCTACCGGCAGCATGGGTTTAAGAAATACATTTTAAAAACAGAAATATTTATATTAAAATAGGATATTAAAGATAATAGGTATTGGGTTTCAGGACAGTTGTTGGAATTTAGAATAAAATAGAGAAAGGAGATAGAAAATTACAGAAATAATTTTTAAACATCCATCAAAAAGCCAATAGATAAATATAAAATACAAGTTGAAATACACAAAATGAAATGATATCAGTTCTTTACATGGCAAACATTTTGGGATGTTAAATCAACATCCCATCCGTCGCAACTCGGTGCATTTTGGGATCTGTAGGATGAGGCTTATATATATCTCTGAGTGAGTTTCTGAGTAATTGTCTCTTCAGTGTCATCAAATACGGATGTCTGATTGTGTTTTTGTACCTTTAATCATTCCCCAAGCACCGCGCTTGAGTAAATCTTCTTTATTTTCCGCTCTGAAACTCCAGCACAGGTGGAAGAACTGTCTGGCGTTGATGTGAAGTCAAGGCCGCTTCCATACGCTGCTGATCTCGTGTCACTTTCACAATAAGAGCCTCCTGTATGTGTGTTTTAAATGCAGCGCTCCTAACAATGGCTGCATGTAGTTCAGCGTGACTTCCTGTCAGACCTCCACCTCTAAACTCATCCTGCGCTCCCCCAACAAAAGCCCTCCGGTAACTACATTAAGCCCATTGTGCCGTTCATCATTCAGCCTTTCGTTACGCTCCTCACGTACGATTCCTTTTTTTCTGTACTTACACACACCTCAGTCACCCCTCTCTCATGTACGGTGCTTATTCCCCCCCCCCTCTTCTTTCCCCCCCTCTTAGCCGTCTGAGTAAACAAAACAAACACCCCTATCGTGTGTGTGTGTGTGTGTGTGTGTGTGTGTGTGTGTGTGTGTGTGTGTGTGTGTGTGTGTGTGTGTGTGTGTGTGTGTGTGTGTGTGTGTGTGTGTGTGTGTGTGTGTGTGTGTGTGTGTGTGTGTGTGTGTGTGTGTGTGTGTGTGTGTGTGTGTGTGTGTGTGTGTGTGTGTGTGTGTGTGTGTGTGTGTGTGTGTGTGTGTGTGTGTGTGTGTGTGTGTGTGTGTGTGTGTGTGTGTGTGTGTGTGGACAGTAGAGTGAAGTGCTAAAAGCCTTTTGTCCAGCAGCAGGAAAGACGATGTCAGCAGCGGCGGTGAGGGGGGGGTCATTTGGCCTTATCGTGTGTGTATGGGCCGAAGGACCTAAGAGCCTGTGACTAATGTGGGTGTGTAACCCCCGTAACCCCCCTCTCTGTTCCCTTTACATTGTTGCCCCACTGTCCAGATGGTCAGAGAGGAGAATGAAACCTGGGAAGGCGAGGAGAGATTTTAAATTCCTCTGCAGGACGGGGGGTAAAAGTGTGTGTGTGTGTGTGTGTGTGTGTGTGTGTGTGTGTGTGTGTGTGTGTGTGTGTGTGTGTGTGTGTGTGTGTGTGTGTGTGTGTGTGTGTGTGTGTGTGTGTGTGTGTGTGTGTGTGTGTGTGTGTGTGTGTGTGTGTGTGTGTGTGTGTGTGTGTGTGTGTGTGTGTGTGTGTGTGTGTGTGTGTGTGTGTGTGTGTGTGTGTGTGTGTGTGTGTGTGTGTGTGTGTGTGTGTCCTAGTCTGGCAAGAGTGTCGCTTTCTTTTGGGGAGGGTTACTTTAAACATGTACTCAGTTAGTTTAAATCTCTTGTTGCAAACTTTAGTTTTTGTATCAAAGTTATATTATTAGATTTGTATTAATACATATCAAAGTATAATACGTGAACAAACCTCTCACGAAGCGTTTGATATTTTAAATGTCTTAGGGTTAGGCTATTTTTATTTGATTACATTTTGATTGTGTTTAGATTTTAAGGATGTTTCAGGCTATACAAATAATACTTTTTAGATATTTGTTAGTTTTCAACATACATTAATAATTATTCGTGGGGAGGCAAGAAAAAAGTCTCAAAGCGATGGATTTTTGTAAAGTAAGAAATGAGCTCCAAATCGACACAGTCTGCATATTGAGGTGATACTTTAAGTACAAGTAGAATTGTAGTAATGTATTATTTTTGGCAATCTTTTGACTCCTTTTTTACCTTTTCATCAAAGAAATCGTATGTCTCTATTTGGGTCGTCTTTGCAGTGGTTTCTTTTTCATTTCCTCCTTTTGATGGCTGCATAAAACTTTCTTTTATGAATGGATGCCTTTGCAGAGAATCAGCGTCTCAGAATAAGATCAGAGGAGATGGTTTTTTTCCTTGTTCAAGATCATTACTCTCAGTGACAGGGATTTACGTCAGCCTGCGTCTCTCTGATATATATTTAGAGAGCAAATGTCTCCATTTCCTGTGAAGGAGAAAAATAGGACTGCACTTAAACGTGGTGCTTCGTCTGTAAACACACAATTGAGCATTTTATGTGGAGAAAACTGGGAATACAAATGAGCAAGCTGCGCACATTTCTCCGTGGGATTCTCCCGCCTCCCGCAGAACGCTGTCATTTATTTCCATTGGTTTCCTGCAGTAATGGACTTCGCTTGAACAACATCTTTGTATTTAACCTTGAGAAGCATCTGAGTGCATACGAGCATTTATGGAGCGCATGCACGGACACACACTTCACTTCCATAATGACCATCGCATGCACTTACCAGTTTTTCTGAGTAAAAGCGCCATGGGTTTGTCATTTCTGAAAGGCCACGATGAAGAAAAGTAGTTTCAATTTAGCTGTAAGTCATTGAGGATCAAATATCCACCATTATTTAATGTACAGGTATTACGGACTGTCAAATGGCGTCACTCAGTCACTGCAAACAGCTAAATGCCGACACAAGGCACCGTTTGTTTTTTTATCGTTTTGTATTTTTTTTATGATTATTTATTTATTATTAATACATTATTTTATTTTTATTTTTTTACTTATTTTACTTACCATAAATCATGTTTATTTTTCTAGCATTTTATATAATTTTTTTATTGTAAGCTTTTTTGTTTGCAGGCATCGTTTTACATGCTAACACTATTGTTAATTAGGTTTAAATAATAGCACAAAAAAAGATGATTCTTACTTTTTTCAGTAAGTCATAAAATCCATAATACAGAAAAACTCTCAAAATGCTTTGAAAACTTCATTTAAGTTCAAGTACCAAAGAAAAAGCATAAAAATATAGATGGATAGATCGATAGACTTCTTTTATATGGAGGGAAAGTACTCATTATGCAGAATAATATAACGTTGTATCTATAATATACATTACATATATTATTATTAATCTGAATCTGTGTCTAGAAGTATAAAAGTACCAGGAGGTGGAAATACCGGCAGTAGAGTATCTTTCAAAATTGGCCGAAATATCCTGACTCTGAAGCTCCAAATTTCTCCTACAATTCCCACAATGCACCTGTGTATCAGTACAAACACAGCCTGTGTTATCAGAGTTTAAATATTTGTTAAATGCAGATTAAAAGTGGGATCCTCCTCTCTGCTGCCTCTCATCTCCACTTCATTAACGCACTCTTCGGGTGTTTCTCAATGTCGAGGACGCTTCCTTGGTAGGACATGTCCCTCCGAGTCACTTCCTTCAGAAGCGAGGCAAGAATTCATTCCTAGCCTCGGAAAACAAAGAATGGTGGAACAGGCTAACAGGCTAACGGGTGTGCAGGTGTGTGTCACATGCGAGGCCCCGCCTTAAATGAAGCAAGTTTCCCGACAAAGATTTTGGAAATTGGTCCGTGTGCAAAGCATTGTGGGGATTTTAAGACCGCGGAGGATACACATGTGCAGCCTAGAAATTTCCTGCAACGAAGGACGCCGGCCTCGGTAGGATTCCAAGCATCCTGGACATTGGAACAGTCCTTCGGCGGCACTCGATGACGTAGCATCCTTGAAATAGTGGCTCTGCAGCAGCCTTGCTCGACATTGAGAAACACCCTTCCTCTCTCTTCCTCTTCCTCCTCTCTCCTCCTTCCTCCCCCTCACTGGACCCTCTCTCTCACTGTGCCCACTCAGCTGTGGCAGATCAAATGTCCTCTCTTTGTTTCTGCTTCCTCACACTTCCTCAGAGTGCACACATATGTATATTATAAAGCCCATTTTCAGGCTCATGTAATAGTCTTTTCCTGTTTTTAAAATGTAAATAAGAAGATATGTACTTTTCTCAATTAGTTATAGCGTTCATATTCCCTCCTTTTACCCCTTTAGTCATTAAATCTACATCCTGATGATTATTTATCAAAATGGTGTAATATTGTTGTGAAACCATTAGCGGTAAAACTTACTAATTTGTCGTTTTTTGGTCAAAAACATCTTTATATAAGATTATATTTCCATATCGCCCAGCTGTATACTAGACTCATGCTAACTGGAAGTAAGATAAGATAAGAAGTACTTTATTGATCCCAATGTGGGAAATGTTTGTGTTGGAGCAGCATACAAGACATGGCATACAATACAAATTAACAATAACAAAAACGAAATATGAAGCAAGTTATTATATATATATATATATATATATATATATATATATATACATACATATATACATATATATGTATGTGAGGGATGGAATATTAAATATGAAACTGAATATATAAGATAAGATAAGAAGGAGCTTTGTTAATCCCCGTGGGGAAGTTCAGTAGTTTAACAGCAACAGGGTGAGAATGAAAAACAGGACAGCACGGATTAATAAAGATTAATTCAATTAAGGATAACATTACAAATGATAAATAACTATAAAATAAGAAACGAATTAAAATGAACATATAAATATATATGTGTGTGTGAGTATTTAATTGAGTCACATTGTTGACACCCTAAGTCAAAGTCAGCTTTATTGTTAATCTTTCAGTTTGCTCGACAGACAGAGAGATCGAAATACCGTTTCCCACAATCCCGAATATAAAAACAAATGTATATATAAAAAGATGTGTGCAAATATGTATATATATATACACAGAATCAAAGACACATTTTTACATATACACACATTAAGACCTAAATAAAAACACAACAATCAATATATAGAAAATAACAGTCACTTCAATATCTTTGAGAATGTGCGTTAGTGGCAGATTGTCTATAGAGTGTGCGTTAGTGTCCATACTGTAGCGTTAGTGTCCATACTGTAGCTACGGTGTTTGGTTATAAAAAATGATTCAGGAAATAAACCAAAGGGAAGCGAATCACTTCCAGGTTTACAGCCAGGTCCAGACAGAGGGCTCTCTCTCTCTGTTTCCTCCCCCCTCCTCCCTCCCTCCATCCTCTCCTTGGTATGAATCTGCCGTATCTCATTCCCCAGCGCTAATTCCAATTTAATTGCCAGTAGCCCGAAGCCTCCTCAATAGGAGTAACAAATGGTTTGATTCTGTAGACTTCATCAGACTGCATTTTAAATGCGACACAGTAACCCGGTGAATGCCAATGAAGCCTGGCGAGCAGCTCCTCTGTTTACTAATTATCCTTTTTCTTACTCCCAGCCACACTGCACAAGTTGTCTGATTAAATCGGATTTGTGGGGATTGGAGGGGGGCGGGGGAGGGGAGGGGGTGATGTCGGTGGGAGGCATGGTCCGACTTTTGTAAATGATCCGCAAGACCACCAGAAGAACAGGCCGACTGTAAATCACGGTAAAGGAGCTTCCTGTGATTCTCACGGAGACATTAATTCCCATGGAGCGTCGTGTTTGAGCTTTACATTCAGCGTGGCGGGGGGTGGGGGGGGGGAAACAAACACATGCTGGTAAATAAATTCTTTACCGACATTTCAGGATTTATATGCGATGCAGCCGGGCGGGGTGTTCAATAAAAAATCAAAACAACCTTTCAGGAGACGTGTTGCAGGAATACTGATTCTCCTTTCTCTCTGTTTAGATTGTAGGTACATTCTACAACGCTTTCCCTACTTGCAGACATTTTCAATAGCTGAGGGTCTTGATTGATTTGTTGTGAAAAAATAAGCCTCCCAATTCCTACATTTCCCACAATGCTCTGCAGTTGCATTGGATGGGAACTGAGGAAATGTACTCATGTAATGTATTTAAGTAGCATTGGTTTTTGGTATGTATATTCCCATGGTTATAACCTTGCGTTATGCAGGCAGAGATTGTTATCCTTAGCATTGGCCAACGTCCCAATTCCTCCTACATTACCCACAATGCACCTGAGCAGCACTGATTGTTGTCACTTTATGAACAATTAGCACAATTTAAATCTTTGGTAAATGCGAATGTAGTCAGAAATATCAACTGAAAGTATTTTTTGGCATATTATGTTTACGGGATTTGCTCTAAATGTATTGATTGTATTCTTTAACCTCATTTGGAGACAACACGAGTCCTTCCTTCAATGTTTTCTGACTCTATTCCCAATTGTCTAAAATATATAGCTTATTTTCTGAAAAAGCTTGAAATGGGGCCACCTCCAAGTCTTTTTATCCTACATTTCCCATGATGCACCTCATTAGCATTGATTTGTGTTACATTATGAACAAATTCCCATGATGACCTTGCATTATCATGACTTAAATGCCTTGTTAATGCGGATTTGAAGAAAGAAAAAGCATGTTGTCGTTGTTTTTAATGCAACAGATCAGTGTGTTGTTGTTCGTTCTCTTCCTCCCGTCTTTTCGAGCAGTGATAATTCACGTCGGCTCGCAGCGGCGCCGACGCTGGAAGATGAACGGCTCGCAGCGAGATTAATGCCACCAGATGCCAGGCGAGATGCCATATTAATTACCCAGAGATAATGTCAGCGACACCATATGGCAGCTCAACCGGCCATTTAGTGACAGGGAGAGGTCTTTATAACACACTCTCTATACTCTATACTGTACTGTTATTCTGTTCACAGTAATACTTCCATTAGATCTCCAAATCATGCATTTCAAAATATAATAAAATGAAAAAATGACGTTGTTATAGAAATAATTTTTTTATTCGATTTCATAAAAATACTGAAATACAAAAAATATGTGAAAATACAATTTACGTGTTTAAATAATTATGTATTTGTTATATTGTCATGTTTTTCGATTTGTATAGACATTTATGAAAAATTATATTATATTCTAAAATATTTTTCTGTTTAAGAATAATAATAAATCATAAAAAAGTAACATTTATATCAATATTTAATAAAAAAAATACAATGTGTAAAATATAAATTAAAACATATTTATATTAACATTTATTTATTTTATTCAAACATGGTGCAACCGCCTCGTAACCTAATTTCCCCCTGAGATTAATATGGTGATTCCGATTTCAATACATGTACAGTACATAAAATACAGCTTCCTAAATACCTACTGTATGAAACACTGCCGTTCAACACCAGGCTATTTCCAGTCAGGAATATTCTCTTCTTTATTAATAATCATATCAAATCAAATCATTACAGAGTCATCTTTGGTAACCTCACATGTGGAAAACACATAGCATCACCACCACCACGTCTAGAGGTAAACATTCTGCTGCAGAGTCCTCCTACTGTTGGATCAATTAATAGTTCTGTGGAGGTGTTTTTAATCAATTAGCAGCGGCACACACATCTCATTCCTTTGGCGCAGACACAAACATGCGTACAGAGCGATGTGTTCAGAAGACATATGGCTGATAAGAAATGTGAGAGGACGCTGTGCACAGCTGGAGAACAGGATCCTCTGAATGAGACCTCGAACATTAGAACAAAGGTGACGCTGTTCTTCCTCTGGAGGAGAAGGACGTGAACTGATTATGGTTTGTGTATGAGTTCCAAAACTGAGACATAATGCGCTTTCACACCGGAGTTCTTCCCCAGGAATAGTTCCGATAGTTCCTGGGATTTTGCGATCACACCAAAAAGATCTGGAACTAGAACTTTTTTTTGCAAACCACGGCCCGTAAAACTCTGACAAGTTTTTGTGAAGCCGCCATTTTATTTGCTCGCATTAGCATTATTAGCATTAGCATTAGCCCAGCTCACAAACGCAGAGAGACTAACTTATGGCAACATAAAAGAAAACATGGGAGCGGTGGAGATGAGGAGGTGTAGTACCTGCTGCAGTAGAAGCTGCTGGGAGTCCCAGCAGCTTCTACTGAAGCCTTCCCCAACTCCGGGGACTTCCGGCCGGGGACTCCGGGTGGCAGTATACACCGTGAAGTGGTTTGCGGCCTGCCAGTAAACCCAAAGCAGAAGAAGAAGTGACGTCAGCGGGTTCATTTGCCTAATCCACCCCCAGGGACTTATTCCGGTGTGAACGCGATTTACTAGATGGTTCCAAATAAACGTTCCTGGGAAAAGTACCTGGTGTGAAAGAGCCTATAGGTAAACAAGAAGAAATCGTCAGTAGCAGCAGGTTAACGCTGACAAAAAGACAACTCTTTGTATGGAAATATCAGCATGCAGAAGCCAGTTCAGGTTCCTAAAACAGCGATAGAAGATTGTTTACTTGCTTAGATGAAACCATTAGCGTCAGTTTGAGGCGAACCGGAGGTTATTTGCTCAGGTTGAGGAGTGATGTAATGTGGATGCAATGCATGTTATGTAAACTAGTTTAAGTGTGTGTGTGTGTGTGTGTGTGTGTGTGTGTGTGTGTGTGTGTGTGTGTGTGTGTGTGTGTGTGTGTGGGTGTGGGTGTGGGTGTGTGTGTGTGTGTGTGTAAATGGTTTGACATTTTAATTTTCTTTGGTTTTGAAGATCATGCAGAGGTGGAGGAAGTAATCAGATGTTATACTTAAGCAGAAGTAGCAATACTAAACTGTAAAAACAAAACTAGTTAAAGCCCTGCATTCAAAGTCAAACTATCTTATAAAATATTCTTCACATTTGTATATAAAGTACCAAAAGTACAAGTACTGGCTTTGAGCAGGGACCCGTCACAGCTGCTAAAGGTGGAGCTCATTTTAATTAGTGTATTACGTTAATTACTTTCTCAACACTAATCCCACCATTTAATCTCCTGAACTTTGATTATCCTCTTTAGTTTCCACTAATCTTGCCCTACAGTTGAAAAAAAACACAGTATGGCAACGTCACTGAGTCCACGTTGATTTGTGGGAGCGGTTTTAGTTTTTGCGTTAAATATCTGAATTTAAAGTGGTAAAGCTGTGCAGTTTTGGAGAGGTAGCATTGTGCTGAAGTGTGCAGAATACACAAAGGAATGTGCAAAGTTTGCAGAAAGGAGTATGAGAGCATGGCTCACAAGATGTGCTTTAAGCCAAACCAAGATATTTAGGATCAAAAATGATTTTATTGATAGGAAAAGATGCCTTTCATTAAGCAGATGCAGGCAGTAGGCTAACGGCCCGTCCACACACAGGCATGAAAAAAATCTTGAACATCTTGGAGGTGGGCGTGTCTGAAAGCTTGGCGATTTTTTACGAGCAACGCGACCAACAACCAATCACATGAATCTCCCGCCCCCGACCTACAAAGCAATAGCAATGTTAAAACGAAGTAAACTGGATATAAACTCTCCAAACAGGCGAAAACCTACCAGTTCCACCCACTGTCTCTGCCACCTCCCTCCATGCCTGGTTCCTCCGGTTTGTATCCCGGTAAATAGTTCTGGTCGTAAAGAACCGGGTGATTTGCTACCGTAATTTCTCGTTTGGAATATGAGGAAATGAACTGCGGTCTGGCTCTCCCAGCTTGCACGGGGTTTGATTGGCTAGCGCTTGTACTGGCGGGATTTGCATAAACGGGATTTGATTGGCTAATGCCAGCTTCGAAAGCATCGGGAGCATCAAAAGTTGAACATTGCTCAACCTTTGATGCTCACGATGCTTGCAAAGCCATGCTCCGCTCCCCACAATGCAGTTCGGCGAATATTAAAAATCTTCTACGTCACCCCATTCAAGTGAATGGGCGAAGCTATGAAAGATTTTTTTCATGCCTGTGTGTGGACGGGCCGTAACAGTGAAACACATGAGCATTGACTACAGTTTAAAAAAGCAGAAATGAAATCTGAGCTGACAGAAAATGCTATGTTTTAGTTTAAGCTCACAAACACTATTTAATGAACATATCGGTTCACCTGCTGAATTAAAAACAGAAGCAAAGAAAGTGAAAACCATAAAGCAGATTCAGGCAGTAGAAGTATAGATTCACACTTAAAGTATTATCCAGAACAGTTTACAGAGAAGAGATTACATCTGATCCATTTACATCAAACACTGTATGCTATTTTTAGGTGTTACTGACATTGTAATCCTGCTAGTAATCCCACATTACAATACCTTTTTTGTATCATGATAACGTTGTTTTGTTCAATGCAAGCCCCGAGTGTCGGAGCAGTTAAAATGATCTCGTTAATCAAGCCAGTATGAAGAAGAACTTGTTTCTTTTCTGATGGAGTTTGAGTTTGGACTGGAATCAACGGTTGCACAGCGGGGGGTCCTGCTAACACTGCGGTGTGAAGTCCTTCCTGTCCCAACGTTTCAGCGGGGACCTTTTCTCCTCGCACCGGAGTAAATTACAGACGGCATGTATTTCCACCGCTGACATCGGGCGACCTTTACAGAGACGCCGTGCCCTGATGTGTGATGAAGGGACACTCTGAGAGGAGACGAGCTAAAGAGCAGCAGACAGAGAGGATGTTGTGACGGGAGAAACATTCAGTCTGTAGAGGAAACATCTCTGTTCAGGTGTATATCAGTATGTAGTGTCTCTACTTTAAAGAGTCCTCTCCTGCTGATGTTCAGGTGTATATCAGTATGTAGTGTCTCTACTTTAAAGAGTCCTCTCCTGCTGATGTTCAGGTGTATATCAGTATGTAGTGTCTCTACTTTAAAGAGTCCTCTCCTGCTGATGTTCAGGTGTATATCAGTATGTAGTGTCTCTACTTTAAAGAGTCCTCTCCTGCTGATGTTCAGGTGTATATCAGTATGTAGTGTCTCTACTTTAAAGAGTCCTCTCCTGCTGATGTTCAGGTGTATATCAGTATGTAGTGTCTCTACTTTAAAGAGTCCTCTCCTGCTGATGTTCAGGTGTATATCAGTATGTAGTGTCTCTACTTTAAAGGGTCCTCTCCTGCTGATGTTCAGGTGTATATCAGTATGTAGTGTCTCTACTTTAAAGAGTCCTCTCCTGCTGATGTTCAGGTGTATATCAGTATGTAGTGTCTCTACTTTAAAGAGTCCTCTCCTGCTGATGTTCAGGTGTATATCAGTATGTAGTGCCTCTACTTTAAAGAGTCCTCTCCTGCTGATGTTCAGGTGTATATCAGTATGTAGTGTCTGTACTTTAAAGAGTCCTCTCCTGCTGATGTTCAGG
>NC_136907.1:4110364-4235866 GCF_949606895.1 Notothenia rossii
CCAGCACCTCTTTGTTTGTGTGTGTAGGTTTCATATTCCCTCCATAGCCACGACCTTAGGTCAGAGGTCAGATGACCTTTTACATTCCCTCGTTGTTCTTCCTCTAATTCTTCATCTTGGAGCAAAGTCTCTCAGCCTCTGAAGATTACCTCTCCAAACAGCGACTTGTGTCAACGTGACTGTGAAGCATTTGGTCTGAAGTCGTCTGCAGACAAATCCCATTCAATAAAAGTCATTAAATTGTGTTTGTTTTAAAGCTTAGTCTCATTTAAACCTTCTTCATACGTTTTAAGTGATTACATGTAATTGCTTTCACAAATGAATGCCGATTATAAGGGATTTGAACGATTACATTTGAATTTATCTATAACTATCACAAGACTGAAATAAAAAAGAAGATTTCTCGAGTGTGTCTGTAATGTGATTTAATGTATGGATATAGAAGAAGCGTTTCACAGCCTGATCCCTGATGTTTTCCACAAACATGCAGACAAAGAAGTGTGAAATCTGAAACACAAAAAACAAGGTAATCCTTCAAATTGAAAACAGAAGATTACCTTCAAAACCCGACATTTTCCTTTTTTCACAATCAAGAACAAGTGGGTCATTCCAGAATTGGAGGACAATTTAGACACCAACATTTTTGAAAAATTAACCTTTTATTTTATAATGTTTTTTTATGTATTTAGGAAAAACAGATAATAAACCATCAAAAAAAGTGATTTGCCCAGCTTGGCATCAAATGTATATTTTCCAATAAAGAATTACCCCTGTTACTCTAGGTATAGTAACAGGGTTGAAAATCAATGCTAATTTGAGCTTTAAACCTCAGGAATTATTGCTAGATGTAATGCTACTTTTCAAGGCAATGACAAACTTGGATATCTAATGCAAGAAAGATAACTTTGAAATTAATATGCTTTATTCTGATAATATCAGTAACAGGGTTGAGTGGTTCAGAGTGCCACACTCTTTTACGACTGAAAAGATTGTAAAAATATGAAAAATAAAAGAGAGGACTTAGTTTTGGTCTACCCATGGCACTAGCACATGGCTTGCTGATGTCACTTCCTGTGTGTCATCTGAGTTACAGTTTTTTCACTTCCTGTGCCAATCTAAAAAGGTTTGGGTAACAGGGTTGAACGCATGTTGAGGGACACACCTTCTGTGCAAAATTACTGTTATTTAAAATATGTTTATGATTTAACAAATAGATTTTACCATTACAAGAGACATATATCAATAGAATGATACCAAAAAAAGTAAATAAAATCCCTATTTTAAATGTTATATTTGACATGCAAGTTGGTCACCAAGAAGCGGGGACAAGAGAAAAATGCCATTTTAGGGGATGTTCGAGAGCTATTTGATATTTAAATAATATTTTGAAACCACTTTTTCTACAATTTTATACACATTTTGTCTCAAGACAAGTATGTTTAACACAACAAGTGCATGTTTTAGCATTTTGGGCAAGGATTATTAGATTTTTTATATGGGGGACAATGAAATGTCCTCCAATTCTGGAATGACCCAAGTATCCTAGGAGATTTACGTTCCCGAAAACCCACTGAAATACAAGCACTAGCAGAAGCGTACGATAACAAACAGACTCTCAGCGGCCGGCAGACAGAAGCTTTCAGATGCACGGCGCTCTAAGAGAGAGGCAGGGAGAGAATGGAAGTGAGCAGGAGGCATGTCTGTCAATCAAAGCTCGTTAAGGACCTGCAGACCTGGAGGGGTTCCAGCAGCGATCGACCCCGATCGATAGCCTCTTCATTGATAGAATCAAAGAGCAGGAGGAGACAGGCCGAGGAAAACACAGCACAGGAGGAGAGGAGCTTCACGCATGCATCGGTTTGGATTTAAGATGTTACCTGCGTGGCAAAGGTGGAATGGTTTAGAATAAGGGTTACTAAAGTTTGCCTTCAAAAGCTTCCAAACTAAATCTTAAAGCAGGGTGATGTTAAAGACTCATGGGGTTTAAATCTGTTGCTAAAAAGTTTGATTCTTAGGTTGGCATGTTCACATTGTGTGTCTTAGGGTTAGTCTTTATATCAACGGGTCAGGAAAATACAGCACAAGAGGAAGCTAGCTTAGCATCAGGAGCATGCATTGGTTTGCATTTAAGATGTTACCTGCAGGGCAAAGGGCCAGTGGTTTAGAAAAAGGGTTACAGTTTACTTATAAAACAGAGGAAGAAGTACAGGGCGTTACTTCCCAACAATCATCCAAACTAAATCTAAAAGAAGTGTGGGGGAAACTTCTGAAGGAATTTGAGTCAGGACTCAGAGAGACACGGGGAGAGCTGGAGCTCTGATGGCAAACACTGACGGTTTATTTGGAGTTACGGCCGGAGAGTTCACAAGACAGGTGGTTTGTCACGAGTTGACACAGCGGTTGCCAAACCAATTCTGAAGAACTCTTTCTGCAGCTCGAGGTTTTAACTAGTTCAGAGTTTAATAATCAACATTCTTCATCAGCGAGACTAAAGCAATATGGACCCTGAATCTAACTAGAGCTCTCGTCCATAGAAAATAATGTGCGCCAGGGAGCCTTCGTCCCTGAACAGTAAACTACCTCATGGCGGCTTGTGCTCCGTCATAGACTGGCAACAACAATGCGCCCAAGCTGCCCCTCCTTAAGAGAGATAGCAGCAACACCCAAGGCCGTAGACATGTGCCGTGGGAAAGGAGACGGGGAGAGGAGAACATGATGAACTGGGTCGAAGGTTGAATACCTAAGCAAATGATTCCCTAACAAGCAGGGTGATGTGAAAGACTCATGGAGTTTGAACCTGTCGCTAAAAAGTTTGATTCTTAGGTTGTTCACATTTAGTGTCTTTATATCAACGCAGGAGAAAGCTAGCTTAGCTTCAACCACAAGCATGGACTAGTTAGCATTACTAATTCATCTTAAACACTGCATTGCTTCATATACTTCTACTCCACAACGTGCGTTTATTCAACACTAAAGTGACGGGATGGATACTTTTTATCTACCGACTATTTTAAAATTGTCTCAACAGCACAATGAAACTTCATGACACGTATTTGTGGACTATAAAGACACAATATTTATATTTATTAACAGCCATTCTGCATACCGTTGATACTTGTGATGGAGTATTTTAAGAGCAGGATGTGATTCCTCTCCTGTACGACAGAAATTGAAACACAGAGACAGACCTAAGTTTGCAAAGCTTTGTCAATATTTATTTGTCTCCCCTATAGCGAAATAAGGTTGTCTTCTTAGTTTGTGCAGCACCTCCTCCCTCCTCTCTTCAGCAGAGGAGAGAGAGAGAGAGAGAGACAGTGATTGATTTGGCGTTGAGGCTGTCGCGAGCCTCCTCCTCCTGCAGTGGTTATGAACACGAGGCGGGCTGCTCTTCATAGATTTTTAAATTAGTGTCAGCTTTGCCCCAAAGATGTGTTATTGACTGATGAAATGGAAACTGAGCTGCAAACACTCAGTCCGTCCCCAGAGTTTTCCCTCAGCCTGGTAATTGAAAAAGTGTGAAGGGAGTGTGTTCAAGGGAGTGTGTGTGTGTGTGTGTGTGTGTGTGTGTGTGTGTGTGTGTGTGTGTGTGTGTGTGTGTGTGTGTGTGTGTGTGTGTGTGTGTGTGTGTGTGTGTGTGTGTGTGTGTGTGTGTGTGTGTGTGTGTGTGTGTGTGTGTGTGTGTGTGTGTCTTTATCTCTGCTGGAGTAAAATGCACAGTGCTCGCTGGAGTCGAGATGCAATTGAAGTATTGCATAGGAGATCTTTATCTGGTACACACCCACCCTGAAACACTGAGCGCACCTTTCATCCTATAAATACTGCTTTCTTCTTGTCAGCTATGAAGGCACGGGTTATATGTAACAGGTTATCAGGATACAAACTGTAGAAGTAACTGTTTTCCCTTACAGTTACATTAAAATAAATTTAAAAAATGCGGATTACTAGCAGGATTACAATACATTTCAAACACAGATTGATATATTATAAGTAGAGTTAGAGCCTGACATGTCTTTGGCTTTCAGAATGCATGTACTTTTAATTTTTGGTACAGTATACTCTGATAATAATTAATAAAAAGTTTGTACTTTCACCAAAGTAAGTGACTTTTACTCCAAGTACTACCCAGGTCACAAAAATACTACAATACATTTTCAGAATGTGCAATACGTCCATCTCCTGCCTCTCATAGTTGATTGCACTTAACTTTATTTTAAATAAGACCTTGCCGTGAACTTGCGTCACCCTTTCATTCTCCAAAGAGTGCACTAGGAGTGATACCAAACTACAATTGAGCATGAAGACAGGATTCATATTGACATGTTGAAAACAGAAAGAAAATACGTGTTAAGTCAAGGGGATCATCTTAAATATTTTATTTCATGTTTTAATCATGACCTCGCAGTGAACTTGCATTTCTGCTTGTGTCTCAGCTGAGTGTGATTTTGAATGCAGGACTTTGTGTCTCTACTTTAAAGAGTCCTCTCCTGCTGATGTTCAGGTGTATATCAGTATGTAGTGTCTCTACTTTAAAGAGTCCTCTCCTGCTGATGTTCAGGTGTATATCAGTATGTAGTGTCTCTACTTTAAAGAGTCCTCTCCTGCTGATGTTCAGGTGTATATCAGTATGTAGTGTCTCTACTTTAAAGAGTCCTCTCCTGCTGATGTTCAGTTGTATATCAGTATGTAGTGTCTCTACTTTAAAGAGTCCTCTCCTGCTGATGTTCAGGTGTATATCAGTATGTAGTGTCTCTACTTTAAAGAGTCCTCTCCTGCTGATGTTCAGGTGTATATCAGTATGTAGTGTCTCTACTTTAAAGAGTCCTCTCCTGCTGATGTTCAGGTGTATATCAGTATGTAGTGTCTCTACTTTAAAGAGTCCTCTCCTGCTGATGTTCAGTTGTATATCAGTATGTAGTGTCTCTACTTTAAAGAGTCCTCTCCTGCTGATGTTCAGGTGTATATCAGTATGTAGTGTCTCTACTAGGACATGTCTCCATCTCCTTTATTGTTCAAAAGCATATACTCACTAGTATGGCTGAAACACATGATTATATCAAACTGATTCTACACCATCATCACCGGAGCCATCTCTCACTAACCTCCTGATTTGTGCCGTTCTCCTCAGGCTCAGACATGGCCCTCTTCTGCCTGCTGTGTGGGAAACGCTTCCAGGCGCAGCCGGCGCTCCAGCAGCACATGGAGGTCCACGCGGGGGTCCGCAGCTACATCTGCAGCGAGTGCAACCGCACCTTCCCCAGCCACACGGCACTCAAACGCCACATACGCTCTCACACAGGTCAGTGAACGCACCTCAGGCCCACTCATAGTGGGTCAAAGTGGGTCAAACTGCTGCCGAGGCAACGGGTATCTGATGTTACAGTAAAGTAACTAAAATGTTCTTAACTTGACAAACTACCACATTAATCATATTTTAAGTATACGTTTTATTCAGGTATTGAATCGTAGGTCAGTGAACGCACCCTTGAGCAAGGCACCGGACGTTATGCATAATAAATGCTGATGATATATAAGATAAATAATTTTGAAATTGATTTAAATATGATTCTTCAACAATGCAAAACACTACATCAGCCATGAAAGGAATTAAATAAGTAAAAAATATTTAAAGGTTAGGTAAATTCACAAATGTCTTGAAACTCTGGCCCTCATCCAGGATTCTCATTGACAAATATTCCTCACAAATTAATGAAAAGTAAAACTCCTGTTGTTATTTAAGGACATGAGAGGTAATGCTGTTCCTCTCCTCTGCTGCTGGAGCTCACAATAAACCGCAGTAAATCAGGTCAATGCAACGCAGTTTATTTACAGAGAGGACTTTTATTTATTCATACGTCCCCCCCCCCCCCAGTCCACTCATAACTCTCTCAGCGATGCTACTCAGAAACCTGAGTCAGTGCAGTCAAAAGTATATCTTTGAGATGTAGTGTACTCCACTGGATGAATGATGTGAAATCTAATCAAGTGTTAAATCAGACTTCAGTTCCACCTGGAGTAAATCCACCAGCTACCCTGCAGTATACAAAGTCATTCAAACTAGCTGCACCTTTACCAGCTTTGAGAACACTTTCATGATCAATCATTATAAAACATATCATATATATTATTCTGAAATGGACCAATCTGCACAATGACTACTTTTACTGTCGCTACTTTCACTATATTTGGATGATAATACTTTTCTACTTTCACTTGAGGAACATTTTGAAGTAAGGACTTTGACTGTAACAGAGTATTCCTACACTCTGGTACTTCTACTTTTACTAAATCACAAGATCTGAGTACTTCTACTTTTACTCAAGTACAAGATCTGAGTACTTCTACTTTTACTCAAGTACAAGATCTGAGTACTTCTACTTTTACTCAAGAACAAGATCTGAGTACTTCTACTTTTACTAAAGTATAATATCTGAGTACTTCTACTTTTACTAAGTACAAGATCTGAGTACTTCTACTTTTACTCAAGTACTGAGTACTTCTACTTTTACTCAAGTACAAGATCTGAGTACTTCTACTTTTACTACAGTACCAGATCTGAGTACTTCTACTTTAACTAAAGTATAAGATCTGAGTACTTCTACTTTTACTGAAGTACAAGATTAGAGTACTTCTACTTTTACTCAAGTACAAGATCTGAGTACTTATACTTTTACTAAAGTATAAGATCTGAGTACTTATACTTTTACTAAAGTATAAGATCTGAGTACTTATACTTTTACTCAAGTACAAGATCTGAATACTTATACTTTTACTCAAGTACAAGATCTGAGTACTTATACTTTTACTCAAGTACAAGATCTGAGTACTTATACTTTTACTAAAGTATAAGATCTGAGTACTTATACTTTTACTCAAGTACAAGATCTGAATACTTATACTTTTACTCAAGTACAAGATCTGAGTACTTCTTCCACCTCTGCTTATCCAATACTTGAGTAGATGTACTTAGCTTCTCCCCCCGTGTGTCTCCAGGTGAACTTATTCTGGAGTTTTGAACCATGTTTACCCCGCAGAGTATACTGTAAATGCGATTAGGAACATCAAAGTGTCTAGAGGAACAT
This sequence comes from Notothenia rossii, assembly GCF_949606895.1. Lineage (NCBI taxonomy): Eukaryota > Metazoa > Chordata > Actinopteri > Perciformes > Nototheniidae > Notothenia > Notothenia rossii. Next base: position 4,117,444 of record NC_136907.1, read on the forward strand.
CATGCCTCCTTCTCTGCTATATATATTTGTTGGATGGAGGATGGAGGGGGGGTATGGAGGGGGGGACATTAGGACCTATTTCTGGCTCCGTGCTGGCAGGGTGAGTGTCTGACTTTATAATCCCCCGACAAAAGGCTCCACATCATTTTTAAACGATTTGCTTCTGCGCCGCTGCCTCTTTGTGGTTTAACACGCACGAGGCTCAGAGACTCAGACCAGGTGACATTTACCCGGGGGGGGGGGGGGGGCTTTAAATCCGTTACAATGACTAGTTACCTGTGAAATATTGTAATGTAATCTGAGGATCACAATATAGAAGTAACCTGATTTCCTCAATATCAAATGCAATGCTAGAGATCAACAAGTGGATGTGTTTTACTAAAGGGAAGTCGGGTTTCATAACAGTTGCTACACTTTTAGAACAAAAAATTATATATATATATATATATAAAAAAGTCTACTTAAATAGTTATGTGAAAAAATAAATAATTAAAATGTGTATAATTATTTGTGATTATTTATATTAAATAATATTATAAATATTTTTTTTAGACATTTTTAATCATTACAAATAATAAATAAATAAATAATTAATTAATAAAATATTAAAGTACGATTGCACAATTAAATAAATAAATGAATATAGATATTTAAATAGGAAATGATGATATGACCTTCACATATTTATCTTATTTTAAACGTTGTATTTGTATATATGTTGTATTACATATACAGAGAGATATCTAAAACATAAAATCATGTGATATGATCAAGAGCTTAAAGTGGCCTGCTTCATTACCTGGTACTGAGACACTAACGTAACGTCAAATAAAGATATTAAAATAAGACGTGATGATACTGTATGACCTTCACAAGTGTTTTCTAAGAAATATTAAAATATTAATCTTTTTATATTTGTCTTTAAATGTATTGGAGAATAAGTATGAAGTAGGGAAAATAAAATGATGTCCAATACTTGAGTAAATGTACTTTTCACTGTGCACCAGCCGCTCTGCCCTCCCCTCTCTCTCTCTCACACACACACACACACACACACACACACACACACACACACACACACACACACACACACACACACACACACACACACACACACACACACACACACACACACACACACACACACACACACACAGGGAGTAATGGTGTTTCCTCCTGACGTGTAAATCGGCCGCCTGCTCTCATCTCTCTGCTTTCGTTTCAAATATTTATCCGTGAGCCGGTGAGCTAAATCTGCTCTGACAGAGAGAGAGACTGTTATTTAAGGTCGCAGACGGGGGGGGGGGGGGAGAGAGAGAGAGAGAGAGCATCATCCCTCCCTCCCTCCCTCCCTCCCTCACTACTGAAATGGGATTCATTTCCATGTGTTCATATTCTGAAAGGGTTTTTTTTTCTTCTCACTGTGAACACACACCATCACAAATACAGGCGGTGAAAATGCTGCAGTATTTCTCGAGTACCGTTACGTGTACTTTACTCGTAGAGTACTTCAATTAACTGCTACTGTTTACTTCTTCATGTCTGCATTTCAGAGACACGTATTGCACCTTTTACCCTCCGACATTTATTTGATGATCACTATGAGAATCGAGATTCTGAAAAACCATTTGATGTATAATAATAATAATAAGATAAATTCAAAAATGACCCTCTGGGATTAGATACGTTCTTTCTTATAGATTGATGGACATTAACAAGCTACAGGAAAAGCAGTTCCTTTACCAGCTGCAATGTTAGGATAAGATAAGATATACGTTGCTTTGCAGCAGCTTAGAAAACAATGCATTGCTCTTAAGTAGAAATTAAAAGAGTAGGAATAAACAATTCTAAAATGTAAACATCTCAAAATAGAAATAAAACAGAATTGATTCCAGTCAACCAAAGAGAAGCTATGGAGCAGCCGGAGGGGATTTGTTTTAAAGAGTCATTGCACATTATTGCATCTACATATTTCTCTCTGAAATGGGCCGTGCACATTTTATACTTTTGACGTTAATACTTTTCTTAGGGTAAGATTTTGAATCCTTGTACCAACGTATTTCCTCCACATATGCTTGCCGTACTGTTTATCACACAAACACATGTTGATGTTCCTGCAGGTGAATCTCCTGTGAATAACAACGTCTCCGTCTTCAACCCTCACTTAATGCACAGACGGCGTTTTATTCCTACACATCTCAGTTATTGGATGAATCCCCAGTCTCTTGTGTCAAATGACAAACACATCGCAGCAAAAAGCACTTTTATGGGCGTTCATTACGTCCGCCTCATTTTACCTGTCGGCTGCCTTATCTCCTGAAAGCAGCCTCGCCGACACTGCATCAACATTTAGAAGGAAAAAAAACACATTTAATGGTGTTTATTTCAGCGTTTAATCACACCATCGATGCTTCACTGCACCACTGTTACCCCTCCACCGGCAGATCACGCTCTTCATGTCCTTGTTGCATGATATTTGCAAGAGCAGGGTGATGTCAAAGCTTGAAATAGAGGTGGGTAGGGGGCTCAGACATGAAGGTATTTCATTTAAAAACATGCCTAAGCTTAAAAAAAAGTCAATATTTGCATTTAAAGTAGATATTTCATCAAGTCTAACAAGCAGAAATAAGTGTTTGCAATTCAGGCAACATCCTCTTGTGGCTTCCTACCAAGATTTAGATTTTTGAAAGGATTGTTAGAAAAATAAATACGGTATATTCAGACCAGGCTCAGGGAGTGCCAGATTACATGTAACTGGATTATTATTATTATTATTATTATTATTATATTTAGAAACCTGAATATGCTTAATTTATATTGTGATACTCAGACTAGATTAAATGTTTTGCTTAACAGCTGTCCACACACACACACACACACACACACACACACACACACACACACACACACACACACACACACACACACACACACACACACACCCTCTCTCGACAAACCAGACCTTCATTAATATTCTGTTGTTGTGCACTGTGTGTGTGTGTGTGTGTGTGTGTGTGTGTGTGTGTGTGTGTGTGTGTGTGTGTGTGTGTGTGTGTGTGTGTGTGTGTGTGTGTGTGTGTGTGTGTGTGTGTGTGTGTGTGTGTGTGTGTGTGTGTGTGTGTGTGTGTGTGTGTGTGTGTGTGTGTGTGTGTGTGTGTGTTAAACCCGGAGCCAATTTGCTGTCTGCGGCGGTGTTTTGTGTTCGCAGCTGTATTTGATGGCGCTGCAGCCAGAGAGGGAGAGTGATGGAGCTGGTGATTTACAGCCTCTTACCGTATATAATGCACACACACACTCCACAGGCCTAAGGGGAGTCAGAGGAGGTGTTGAGGGGGGGGGGGGGGTCAGGAGACGCAGGTGGCGATGCTCGGGGGCACCCAGGGGTCCGATCACCAGGCTGTGGTCCTCATCTGCCATGTGGGCACAAGAGGAAAAAGTCAATTTACTCGTACTTGAATTGACTTGAGTATTCCTATACTTCTGCTATATTTATCTGAGAGAGGAAGAGGAAGATGTTGCATTACAAACATGTGATAAACCTTTAAAGAGTTCTCTCCTGCTGATGTTCAGGTGTATATCAGTATGTAGTGTCTCTACTTTAAAGAGTCCTCTCCTGCTGATGTTCAGGTGTATATCAGTATGTAGTGTCTCTACTTTAAAGAGTCCTCTCCTGCTGATGTTCAGGTGTATATCAGTATGTAGTGTCTCTACTTTAAAGAGTCCCCTCCTGCTGATGTTCAGGTGTATATCAGTATGTAGTATCTCTACTTTAAAGAGTCCTCTCCTGCTGATGTTCAGGTGTATATCAGTATGTAGTGTCTCTACTTTAAAGAGTCCTCTCCTGCTGATGTTCAGGTGTATATCAGTATGTAGTGTCTCTACTTTAAAGAGTCCTCTCCTACTGATGTTCAGGTGTATATCAGTATGTAGTGTCTCTACTTTAAAGAGTCCTCTCCTGCTGATGTTCAGGTGTATATCAGTATGTAGTGTCTCTAATTTAAAGAGTCCTCTCCTGCTGATGTTCAGGTGTATATCAGTATGTAGTGTCTCTACTTTAAAGAGTCCTCTCCTGCTGATGTTCAGGTGTATATCAGTATGTAGTGTCTCTACTTTAAAGAGTCCTCTACTGCTGATGTTCAGGTGTATATCAGTATGTAGTGTCTCTACTTTAAAGAGTCCTCTCCTGCTGATGTTCAGGTGTATATCAGTATGTAGTGTCTCTACTTTAAAGAGTCCTCTCCTGCTGATGTTCAGGTGTATATCAGTATGTAGTGTCTCTACTTTAAAGAGTCCTCTCCTGCTGATGTTCAGGTGTATATCAGTGTGTAGTGTCTACTGTGATATGTCTCCATGCTTTAATGTTCAAAAAGCCCTTTATTTTTCCTCTTTTCACCCTCTGTCTGAAACCAGAGCCCAGTCTGCCCTGATTGGTTAGCTAGCCGGCTCTGTTGTGATTGCTTAGATATGTCCCGCCCCCTTAGCCTATCACGTACAATGTGTTGAAGCGCTAGCCAACACAAGCGTGAGGGTTACATAGTGATGTCACTATGGAGGTAGGAGATAAACAAAGGAAGTCCAATGGAGCCGTTTCAGACAGGGGGGGGGGACAGAATATTTTAGCCGCTGCAGACCATTTACATATCACATATATAACACATAAAGCACAAAAAGGGCCTCCTTTGTATTAGAATAACAAAGAAAGGAGCTCCTGCAGAGCGTGCTGCAGCAGCAGGACATTAGGCGTAAATAACTGAGAGTATTAGCGTCCCTCCCTGCCTCTGATCGGCTCTCTAATTAAAGTCAGGTGAGTCTGATTATTATTCTGAGAGCGTGTGCAGCCACTCGGTGATGGATTGTGATCTCTCTGCGGCTGAAACGCTAGAAAGAGCACAATGTCTTACAGCGGGAGCCACTGATAACTTCACGCAGACAAATAAAGACTGTCACTTTTATTGATTTTCCCCCCCCTCCACCATATACACCCACACCCGCTGCTCCATCCCTGTCTGTGTTTTAGCCTCCCTCCTGCACACCTCCATCCCATCAAAGCCCCCCTTTAATGGGGAGGCGTCCAACAGCAGGCACGGAAAACGTTCCTACTCTCAAAGCGTAGCACATAGGAAGATGTTTAGGGTGGCCGAGGGGCAAACAAAGGGGATTTCTTTGATTTAAAGGCAGGTTTGATTGTAACCAGGCAATTCAAACATTAAAGAATAGAGACAAGGATATTAAGAAAATACAAAAATAAAAGGTTGACTCCTTGTCTGTCTCTCTTGCTAAATAAACGTGCATACTGTATATACAGGCATAACCAAAAAATCACTTTCAAGATTCAAATCGTTGTGAGAAGATGTAAAATAAATACAAATGAATTATCATATTATATGCATCCGTAGTTAATCCCCAAAGTCTGTTTCTCCTTATAAATAAATGTGCGTTCTGTACATACAAATATAAAATGATAAATAATTAAAAGCAATCAGAGTTTGTTTTGTAGCTAGGCTAATTAAACGTTTTTAAATAATACACAAGGCATTGAGAAAAGATCATATGGAATGAAATGGGTCATCAACTTTTAGGAAGTGGAATAAAAATTGTGATTTATTGGATTAAAAGGCAAGTTTATTTGTAACCAGACAATTCAAACATGTTTAAATAAAGACAAAACAAAAAGGCATTAAAAAAGATAAAGGAAAGAAAGAGTCCAAAATGTGAGTTTCCTTTTATCCCTCTGTCTGTTTCTCCCTCCAGATAAACATGTCTAATGTACATACAGATATCAAATGTTAAATAAAGTCAGCAGGATGGAGGTGAAATTGTCTCCTAACAGCGTGGCGGCGGCACATAACGAGAAATGCAATTTATTCGTGGGCACGTTGCTGCTCGGACAGCCACATAATGAAAGGCATAGGTCATTGACGGAGACTTAAACCTGCAGCGGCGGAGAGAAATACATTAATAAATATCCACAACATTACTCCTAACCCACGGAGGGAGAGGGGGGGGGGGGCTCCTTATCAAACACCAGAACACAATTAGTGTTGGAGCTGCCTGCAAATCATAATATCCCCGATCATTGACATGTGAATATCCATTACAGCCGCCCTGTGGGAGGAAGGTGAAGCGTGCCGTCACTTTCACTCTGCAGGCCACATGGGAGACTTTATCTTCTGTTGCATACATGTGAGAGCAGGAGAACACTTCTTATAAACGAAATGATGGTTTGCAGAGATCCACAGGTATGGAAGGAAATTCATAACAAAACTATCTGTGTCTGCTTCTAAAGAGGCTCTATTCCCTGTAGTGTTTTGTGTAGGTTTTAGTGCATGTAAATGGTCTGCAAAGGCTACAATCCCTTTGTTTCCCTCCCACACACTTGCCTGATGCGCCTTCATTGGACTCCTTTGTTTACTTCCTGAACATAATGACATCACTTTGAAACATTCGCGTTTCCATTGGCTAGCGCTCCAACATCATCATCTCTAAGCGGTTGACCAATCACAACAGAGCTGTCCAGCTAACCAATCAGAGCAGATCTGGGCTCTGGTCAAAACATCTTAAAAATATAAATATTTGTTTTTATTTTAATAAAACTTAAACATTTTTAATTACGTTAATGTCAACAACAAAAAATTCTCTCAAAAACCTGTTCTTATAAAAACTGTTGGCTGCTTTAATTTACACCAAAACATCATATTTTATAAACCCTAAACACATCATATTTTTAAACCTTTGTTTATCCAAATTGATTCATTTGTAACGTTACTTTATGTAATAATGAAAATATAAAAAAGCACTACAGTTTACGCAATGCTAGATTAAATGAGGTCTGTTCTCAACTTGTTGTTATTTACACTCACAATACTTCTGATTGTCTGTTGGAGCCATTTGCTAAATCACCCTGTTTACGTGCACAGAGAGCAGGTGTAAAATGTATATTGATGTATATAAACATACGTCGCTGAGGTTATCCATTAATGCTCTGAGAGACGAGGCTGGTCAATAACACATCTCACGGCCGGTGAACGGGCATGAAAGGCGGCAATTATTCTGCACAAAGAAAAAATAACAGTGCGGGTGATTCTCAGAGAAGTAGAAAACACTTGAATAAAGAGGGACTCTATTCGAACACAAACACCTACATACTCGGACAATTGGTGCCATGTTAGGGTTGGGGTTCAATTTGTATTCTACTTAACCCTCCTGTTGTCTTCGGGTCAAATCTGACCGATTTACTACTTTCATCCATCATAACTTTTTTGTTTTGCATTCGATTGCATTCAGGCTTTATGATATCCTTCACAGCAGACATTTGAACGTATACAATTGCTGATCACCACTTTGTAACACCCATGGTGTTCCCGGCATAAAGAAAAGGAATTAGTAACCATCAGGATCAGATCACACACACACACACACACACACACACACACACACACACACACACACACACACACACACACACACACACACACACACACACGCCCCCCATGTGAATCACACCTGGCACATGCAAACAAACACACACCACACACACACAAACAGAACAATTTGATACATCTCCCGCTCTTATGTGCCCCTCCCCCCACATGGATCACACCTGGCACACGTAATACATGTTCAGTGTCTGTTCTTTGTATATTTACTGCAGTTTTTCATGTATACCAGTAGTCTGATTCAACATGTACAGTTTGAAAGGGTGTTAAATGAAATTGGGTGATGATTAATGGTTTTTGTGTTAATGTAATAGCAGTTAAAACAGGACTGACCGTGAACACCAAAGTAAGGGGGGGGGGAAACGAAGACAATAGGAGGAGCAATACTGACTTCTTAAAATAGTATTTTTATTTGATTTGATTACGTACAATATCGGCTTCCTAAATGTAGTGGATTAAGAGTATAAAGTAGCATCAAATGGCGATACTCACTTAAAGCACTTGAAAATTGTACTTCCGATTTGTATTATTCTGGTGGTGCGAACATAGACAATCTAAGAAAATAAGTTGCAAAGTAAGTAGGAAAATAAACATACAGTATTAGGATAATAATACATAAGTATTGTTAAGAAACAATTTGGCATTCAAAAAGGATGCTAAAGACAAGTATTTACACCAAATAAAAATGCAAACTATACAAATAAATTAAAAAGCAAAACACTTAGGACAATGAGTATACGGCAAACTACAGTGTATTATATTTTATACAGACATGTGCAAAAAGCAAGTGGTATACTTTGTCCTTTCTCACATGAAGTAACATTTTCCCCCCCGTTTTCCCCCCCGTTTTCCCCCCCCTTGCAGCCGGAGACCATCCATACGAGTGTGAGTTCTGCGGGAGCTGCTTCCGGGATGAAAGCACGCTGAAGGGCCACAAACGCATCCACACCGGGGAGAAGCCCTACGAATGTAACGGCTGCGGGAAGAAGTTCAGCCTCAAGCACCAGCTGGAAACTCACTACCGCGTGCACACAGGTACGGAGAGCAAAACTCAAAGTCTGCACGCTAAAAGACAACTATCTGAAAAGTCGACTGATGAGGATGATCAAAGGTTTGGGAAGTGTTTGAGCGGAGTTATGTGCGGGAAATATTGATTTACAACAATGTTTTCTTTCGCAGAATCTGGAGTTATAGTATAGAATCAGAATACCTTTATTAGTATTCTGATAACTCAGTATAGGTTGCCAGATATGAGCAAAGATTGTAGTCTTTGTGCAGGATTAGTGTACCAAACCACCAAAGGCAGTGCAATTGCTTTACAAAAAAACATTAACGTACCAGCGGTGACAGCAACGTAACTTGAAATGGCAGAAGCGCTGATCAAGGTTTTTCGGTTGACGGTCCTTATTTATTCATCTTTAGTTTTGCTCAGTCTTATCAATCTGCCATTTAACTGCTTATGTTTACGTATAGAGATCATGCAAGGAAATGACATTATGTATATTAGCTAGCCTTATATGAGTTCAAAGTTAGCTGGTAATTAGCAAGGCTAGCTGTTTCCCACTGCTTCATGCTAAGCTAGGCTAACAACTCCTGCTCCGTAGTTAGCAAACAAACAGGATGCTGATATTAAGAACGACGGTTAATGTGTCCTTTCTCTCCGAGTGGCTCTTTAAGGTGTTTTGGTTAAGATGTTGGCCCTTTACGCACACTAATCACTGTATATGTTGGGTTATGGTCAGCAAATATCAGGATATTATATCAATATTGTGATATGGGACTTAAATGTTCCTGGATTTTGGATTGTTATATGGCATAGGTGGTGTATTTGCCTGGTTTAAAGGCGGCACTACAGCAAAGTGATGTAATTCACCATGTTTTGTTATTTGTCTTTACTCACTAAATCTTCATATCACTTATGAGTATGTATCAAAAATCTCATTGTGTAGTTATTTTATGAAAGCAGCAAAAGTCAAGTCTTTTGTCAAAAATGTCGATATAAATGATTTTTCTTCATATCGCCTGTGTTAGGGTTTCTATCTCTGAAATATCCCTATGGTCACCCACCTAAGAGATACAGTGGTATCAATAACACTATCAGTCAGAAATCAGCCCATTCTTCCACTTCTCCTAATTTGATTTGAGTGCAACCTTCTATCTCATAGCAACCGCGTCCACACACATTAATGCAGCTTTCTGTTGTAGGAAATCCTCGTTGCAAAGCCCAGATGAATATCTTTGTTGCTGCGATACAGTAGACGAATGTCTCCGAAGAGTCTGTATTGATCTCAGTATATTTAGAGCCCCATAAAGATGTTGACACAGTGATAAGCCGGCTGCCCTGGAGAACGAGTGCAGACTGAGCGAGGATATCAAGCGATTCTCCCCAGAATGGCACCCAGCCAAGGCTTTATGCTTCCTCACCATCTCTTTTTCTCTCACACACACACACACACACACATCTCCCATTCAATAAGCCAGCTGTTAAGCCACACTATCAAGGCAGCCTGTCCAATAATTGGCTCCCCCCCGTCCACCCTTTTCCCCTTTTGTGTGGGGGAGGGGGCTTTGCGTTAAGCCGCAGAGCAACAGCAGATAACAAGAGCAAGTGACAAGCTCACAGTCAAAGGCCACCTAGCACAAAAGGGAGCTGCTTGATGAATCATCGACATTGGCAACATAACCCCCCCTTCCTTCGTCTCTCCACACATCCCAAATGCCAATGTCGGATCAATACCCCGGCCTCATTTGCAATTCATTATTAGCTGCTTATTTGCGGCGACCCTATTTACAGTCCGGTTATCAATAGCAACAGAAAGAAGGTGTCCGCGCTGTTTCAATGCAACACGACGACTATCAAGATGTGTCAACGCCTATATTGGCTGGATGGAAGCTACGTGAATGCATCTTTATGTCGTTGTTGCTGTGATACAGTTGATGAATATCTCCGAAGACTCTGTATTGATCTCGGTATTCTTAGAGCGAAGTAATGCAGGTGTCCACGCTGTTTCAATGCAACACACGACGACCCTTACGCCTATTGGCTGAATGGAGACTGGATTATTGCAGCTTTCTGTGGTGGGAAATCCAAGTTGCAAAGCCTAGATGAGTATCTGTGTTGCTGAGATACGATCGTTAATACTTTAATACGATACGATATACTTTATTGTCCCCGTAAGAAATGTGTTCTGTACTCCGTCCAGCAGTTCCGCGTAAATGTACATATACAAACATAGTGGACATTAAGAGACATACACATATCATCAGTCATACACCAATGATAATGGTCAGATCAAGTGTGAAAGCAGCTCCGTGTGTAACATCAACAGATAAATATCAAGACACAACACATGACAAACAAACATTTAACATAACAGCAGGATCAGTGAGAGAAAGCTGCTCAAAGAGCCTTCAGCGTGCATCTGATCTGGAATCAGCTCTGTGTTTACTGAGAGGACTGACTGGAGCACAAAGGATGCTTCAGTCTGACTTTATTGAATCTCCATTAGATGGTAGCAGTCCATATTCTCTGTTCAGAACATGCTTTGGGTCCCAGATGATGTTGTTGGTTATTATGGTACGCTAAGTCATTAAGTCTCTGACAGGGTTGACCAACAATGAGCAGATACAGCAGCAGACAAATGTCTCCGAAGACTCTGTATTGATCTCAGTAGACATAGAGCGAGGTAATGCAGGTGTCCACGCCGTTTCAATGCAACACATGACAACCCACAACGCGGTGTTTACTCCTATTGGCTGAATGGAGACGTAGCCGGGGCCAAGGTTAACCCTGTTGATCCAAAAAGGACAGGCACGAGTTTGCCAGTTTCCTTGTCGGCACACAAACCCGAGCCTCCAGCTGAAAGGTGACAGCGAGCGAGGCTTGATCACATCCGACAGCTCATTTCAAATGCCATTGGAAAAGGTCAGCATTTACATGTCTAATTTGCCGTCTGCCCGGCTTGAGCGCTGGTGGATTATTCCCCGCCATCACTCAAATCATTAGCACATTTAGGACGGCTGCTGCTGTTGCTGAATTGAAATGTGCTTTTTTTTTCTAATATGGCAGCCCCCCCACAGCAAGAAAGCAGTGCCACGCTTTGATTTATGACACCTCCAGGAGATCTCCATGAAGGGAGCGGGCGTTTTGTGTAATGTGCCAGATTGATTAAATGTGGCTTTAAAAAGGAATGGCAGATATTTAAACATCACATATTCAAGGGGGTTTAGCACATTTAGATGTTGTCTTTATTCCTCATCTCAGTCACTGCAGGTTGTGTGAGTATTAACATTTTTATTGCACTAGGGAGGTGTGTGTGCCACTGAATTTGAATATTTGTAGTAAGGATATACGTGCGTTAACGGTAGCAACTCTACAGTTTACGCACGGCAACAGCGATGTCCGTAATATAGTCAGAACCCAATTGAACGCTTTGGAAACAAGTCATAGTTCAGATTGGCCAACACAAATTGTTGTTTTGTTCGCTCTGGGCACCTGTACCGTAACTGTAGAGATGATTGTTTACCATGTTTAACACACACATCCTTATTATTTTCTAAGGTAATGGCATGGACTGGCGCGCTGAAAGGAAACATCCCAAAGTGGTTGTTAACGAATGTTGACACACTGTTGTGTAGATTTTTATTAGTATTAGTACTTTTACGGCTCAGCGAAGGCACTTCCTGTTATCCACAGCTTTCCACAGAAACGCTGATCAGAATAGCCTCACACGGGGCACCACATGTTCTCGTGACCACAGCAAAACACACGCCAAGCATGAAGAAGAATTGGTGAAACGCCCTTGAGTTTATGAAAGGCACTATTGAAATGTATGTTATTAATATTTGTATTATTATTATGGGTTGGCGAGATAATTGAAACTTAGACGTAAGACGTAACCGTTGTCTCCGACCCCACTCTTTATCATGGGCAGAGGTTGGAAGTAGTGGAGTACAATTACTTTATTACTGTACTTAAGTACATTGTTCTGGTACCACTACTTTACTCCACTACCTATTTTAACACAAATACCTGTACTTTCTACTTCTTACATGTTGAACTCAAATACCTGTACTTTCTACTTCTTACATGTTGAACTCAAATACCTGTACTTTCTACTTCTTACATGTTGAACACAAATACCTGTACTTTCTACTTCTTACATGTTGAACACAAATACCTGTACTTTCTACTTCTTACATGTTGAACACAAATACCTGTACTTTCTACTTCTTACATGTTGAACACAAATACCTGTACTTTCTACTTCTTACATGTTGAACTCAAATACCTGTACTTTCTACTTCTTACATGTTGAACTCAAATACCTGTACTTTCTACTTCTCTCATTTTCCAAACAGGCTGGTTCCTTTAGTCTGAATGTGTGTTTGGTGGCGTGATCATTATTATTTAGAGTCATTGCGTGCCTATTGATTTGAACACGATCCGTGTATCCATCATTTCCTGGTCTTCTCTAAAGAAGAGGGACCAATGAAAACGTTGTCATGTTGCCGTTGGTCACCATGGAAACATTCATTAGCTAACAATGACATTATTGTTCTATTAATATAAAGGGAGGTCAGGTACTCTTTAAAACAGCTGCTAGTTGTGAGTACTTTTTACTGAAGTACATTTCAAAGCCTCTTTACTTTTACTTGAGTAAAGAAGTTTAGTCAGTACTTCTACTTTCACCAGAGTATTTTTAACACGAGTATCTGTACTTCTACTTGAGTAAAGGATGTGTGTACTTCTACTTGAGTAAAGGATGTGTGTACTTTTGCCATCTCTGTCCTTAGGTGAGAAGCCACATCCTGTAACTGAGCGGCCCTTTGTCTAACGTACCCCACTCTTTATCATCCGTAGGTGAGAAGCCATTCGAGTGCAAGCTGTGCCACCAGAGATCCAGGGATTACTCGGCCATGATCAAGCACCTGCGCACCCACAACGGAGCGTCGCCCTACCAATGCACCATCTGCCTGGAGTACTGCCCCTCTCTGTCCTCCATGCAGAAGCACATGAAAGGCCACAAGCCGGAAGACGTGCCCCCAGACTGGCGCATCGAGAAGACCTACCTGTACCTGTGCTACGTCTGAGGAAGAGAGGAGGAAGAGGGGGTTGGGGGTGAGAGGTAAGGGGAATGTAATCGGGAGGATAGGAGGCTAGGGGTCAACCATTTTTTTTTTATTTTTTTTTTTAGAGAGACCCCCCGAAAAGCTAGAAAGTTTGTTTTTCTCTTTTTTACTTTACATGCAAAAAGGCAGCGACGACGACCAGCTATAAGGGTGGTGACGGAGTAACTAAGTGCTAAAGAAGAGCAGAGGAAGACTTGGACACGGAGAGAGAGAATCTCCATCATAGTTCGGATTCACCGGGTCATTCACTACATCTGCAAACTGTGGTTTTGTTTTAGGTCATCGGACGCAGCAGGCACAGACGGGACTTTTTTTTTAATGCTGCTGCGAGAGAAAGCAGATTCTCAAGGGCTGTCTGAACCTGAACCGGCTCCCATCACTCCATAACGAGTGGGTTTTTTGTTATACTTGATATTGGTTTGTTTACATTTACCCTGAAGTCATTATAGTTTAAAACAAGAGCATCAGTTTAGACCCCTAAGTTCATCATGTCACAGTTTGCTTTCCATGCCAAAGCCCTTCCAACAAACCTTCTTTTAACACAAAGGTATCTTGGAGGAAACAAACCGATACACGCTCCAGAGTTTGAATTATCTACTTGGGGTGGAAATGCCCCAAATCGTTTCAATTCCTAATTATTCTGTTTTGCAGCTTCCTGTCATTTCTGCTTTTGCAGTAGACACAAATGATCCCAGTTTTTTTTTTTACAGAAATCCAGCAGAGAAACATGTCAAGACTGTTGACAGCGGTGGCGGTGAGATAGCCCCTGAGAATCTGAGACAATATGCTGTAGATGAAGCAGTTGAACTGGATGAATGGGAGCACTAAAATACTGGGAGGGTTGAGGGGTGGGGGGGGGGGGGATGCTTTTTAGTTTGAAGTTTTCTCAGCAGTCTTCCTGGTTCTCCGTCGATGAGGGCTGGAGAACGTCGAGTCACCACTGGCCCACTTGTGTCACTTTTTCATCTTATATATTCTTAGCTCCGCATGGTAGTTTATCAAGGCTTGATTGCACAAATCACGACAACAGTCTCTGTTTGATGTCTTCAGAAATATATCTTTCATTAAATCATAACTCAATATTACAGTATACCACATTAAACCCAGCATATCCGCCTACTCAATAGCAATAGATAACTGGACTGCTTTTTATCCATGTACATTTAACCCGATGACTATCATTATCTCACACTAATGATGAACTATACACAAACTGACACGTTAAGAAAAACACTTTGCAGCAGACCTGTCCACAGGGACGGAAAACTAAATGGGAAAAGGGTTGCTCCTCGTTGTGAATGTTTGAAGAAGTTGCTGGGAACACCTGAGCGTTTCCCAAAGATGGTGTGGCAAGTTGAAGACCGTTATGTCATCAAAACATGAATGTGAGTGACTGTGAGCCGGGTTCGAACGTGGCTGTCGTCAAAATACAAACCAGGGTTAATGCTGCCCTTCATTAGGAGTCAGGAGGTCGTTACTCTCCATGCCTTCATGAGGCAGTGGAGTTTTGTTTAGAAGAGGACGTCCAAACAACTCTTTTCCTGTAGTTATAGAGAGATGGGTGAATGAGTCCTGAAACCCTGAAATGAGTCATTACTCAAGCACTTGTTCATGCCTCGCCTCAAACCAATGCGTTCTTTGAATGTGTTTTTAGTTAGATGCACTAAATTAGGTCTGGGGTTTAGATTTGTATGTTTTGTTCAATAAGATCAAATGAGTCACCCCACTGATGAATGTCTAAGGCGTGTATGTGTCTTTTAAAACATCATTGTTAATACGTTTCAAGTCTCAACGTCATCCCGCCAAACATTAGCCACCTTTAGCTAAGAGAGTTTCGTGTAGCTCCTTGATAGCCTCAAGTTAGCTTCTTAAGTCTATTGATTGCGTAACAAGTATCATTTCTGCCTCAGAGCCTATTTTTTGCACTATTCCAAAATCCAGCAGTAAAATCTCATTGGCTTTTTGTGGAGGGAACCAGGGAGATGCTAACTTCAGGGTTAGCCTATAACATACGCCATCATGGTTAGCCTATAACATACGCCGTCAGGGTTAGCCTATAACATACGCCATCAGGGTTAGCCTATAATATACGCCATCAGGGTTAGCCTATAACATACGCCAGCAGGGCACCACTTTTGCCAATAGTTTAAATGGTGCATATTCCAGTATGCATTGTTGTAAGCAACCACTAAATAAAAGTTACATGTCGAATTTAAACTACAAAACATTGGTATTTGCCGAATGTCCAACTTTCTGACGCCACTGAAGGCAGCATTGGTCCTGGATGAGTGACGCAGCCACAGGTATTAAAGATGAACCTTTCAGCGAGCATGTCACTGCAGCACGGCGGTGATCACGTGTCCAAACGGCCGGTGGAAAAAGGGGGAAATCACTGATCGGACGAGACGCTGCCCGGCAGCCGAGGGGCTGTAAGACCACAGAATAAATCGACTCCTTCTCTTCGGTTTTTGTCCCCGCGCTTCGTCTCTCTCGTCTCCTGTTGATGTTGTTGTTGTTAATGTTGTTATTATCGACCTTGAGTTTGATCTCAACGCATCGTACTTGAATTACCTCGTTATGTGACCTCATGTTGCTTGTGTATTTTTTTTCCTTTTTTTTGTTTCATTTTCACACTTTTTATTTGTGGAAAAAAAAAGATGCATTGCACAACATGATGCAGCGATGTGTACGCAGAAAAAAATAAGTGCCACGGTGAAGAGATTTCTAATGTTGTTGTGTTTGTTTGTGCATTACATGTTACCAAACTTGGTATTATTAACCCCGCTTGTTAAAGAGTCGGTCGGTTTGGTCATTTGTTATAAAAGCTACCTCTAAGTTGTTTTCATTTTTTTGGGCAAAAGCACATTTTATTTGTGTTTGTGTTTTGCATTATGTTATCATTGCTACTTCATCTCATGCTTCGTTTTTGTTGATTTATGATTGTCTGTGTTTTTCTAAGCAAAATGTACATAAAAGTGTAAGCGAGTACAAGAGGTTGATGGGATTTTGGAAAGTGGTTCAGAGAGGCGTTTATTCTTCTCTTATAGTCTCCCCCTGCCCCTCCGGCCACAGAAGAGCAGATGAACGTAAACAAAAAAAGCAATTTTGAAGCCTTAAGTGACGAGTTGGGAAGCGGCAGATAAGAGGAAGTACTATTGCTTTTTGAGAGGGGTTCAAAACAAGAATTAAAACTTGAAAATGTGTGAATACAAGTGTAGTTTTGTAATGTGAAAAAAAAAAACGAAGGTTCGTGACAAACGCTGAACCGACGACGACAGGTTTTATTTGCAGCGATGCAGAGTGCGTTGGACAATTGGAACTGCAAGTGGTAATCAAAAAAGAAAAACCAAGAAGGTTAAAAATATCGACTTCTCTCATGAACGTATTCCTGAACAAGAGCCAACAGAGGCAATTTGATATATAAAAATTGTGATATTTTTGTATTCAGTGTCAGTCCTTTTTCCATTTGTGGAGGGTTACAGCAGGGCACAAATATTTGTATTTCTTTTATTTTTTACCTGTTTTAGTTTTCTCTCTATGGGTGTGAATCATTTTTGCCTTGCTCCCCTTTGATATTGTTGGACAAAAAAACATGTGTGTGAACATATTGTAATAAGTGTTGCTTTCTTGGATGTCAATTGCATTGTAGGGTGAAGGACTAAAATCTATCCGCCACAAATTCTACGAGTGTCTGACTGTGACAAAATGTAAAAAAAAAAATACGGCACGGCAGGGGGGCGCTGCCAAACCGACCAATTAGTACTTCACAACTTTTCAATCAAACTTGACTGTCAACATGTCTGTTGTTTTGTTTTTGTATTTGAAAAAAAAGAAGGGATGGCATGTCCCGTGGTGATTTTATTCTCAAACACTGTGAGCCGAGGGGCTTTTCCCCCCCTCGTGTAATATCCACCCACTATGATATACCGCGTCAGTCTGAACACCACAATGCAAGACCTGAGCAGTTATTCCTCTCATCGTCCTCTGAATGTTTTCTACTTTTTCGTGCGGGTGAAAGAGTGCGTTAAAGAGTGCGTAACTACGTGTGTGTGTGTGCGTGTGTGTATTCGTGGAAAAATGCACTAATCAGATCAGATACAAAATAAATATTCTATGCCACTTTTTTTCTCTATGTTGGAAAAGATATATATATACATTGGCATCGATATAGTTCTTCCCTCAGTGTTCCTCCGATGTTTTCTGTACTATCTTTGTGCCTAAAAATGGAATTTGTTCAACAAAAATGTCCATCTATATCTGCTTAGTTTCCGTATTTTTCAGAAGAAAATAAAAATGGTGTCTCCAGCACACTAGGGATGTCATGACGCTCTTAGTTTTTTTATTTTATTCGTTTTTAAATCCTGAAGAGAGCAGGTCTGCAATAAAACCCTTAATGCAGATGTAACTACAAATCTGCATCCACTTATTTTCTCAGGCCGTGATTTGACAAAAGCATTTATTTAGCGCCATTTTCTGGAGACTGTCGGGACAAACTCGGCTCCAGATAATCGTTTTTCTGCACGAAAACGAATCCCAAGTCTAGTTTTTGACTTATTTGTTGCTCTTTTAGTCAGCAACAGGTTTGCTGATGAGCTTAAGATACAAAAGACCTCCATTTGGGCAGGTTGGCACGAGGGAGTCCCCCTTCTGCTTTCTTCAGTTTTTTTATTAAAGTACTTTTTTCCTTTTCTACACAATGCATTTAAAAAATAGGGCGGGATCGGGGGAGGGCGGGGGGTTAAATTGTTCAGAGAGGAATCATGGCATCCCTGGAGCGGGCCCTCTGTGTTTTGGTGTGGTGTTTCTAGAACAAAGTAGCCATTTCATGCAGTGTTGCAAAAGCATGTGCCATCGAGGTCTAGACTAAAAACTGTTTTGAGTAACAAAGCACCAAGACATTGTATTTTTTTATATTAGCACTGAGGACCAATCGCCCTGTCGGACCAAGCTTAACGAAGCGTTTTATGTAACGAAGCTTTTCTCTCTTGTCTTTCCCCGGCTTTGTCTGTTTCTCTCCTCCATTGTTGTGACAGCACAAGTGCCAGTCAATTTGCTCTGTATTAAAATAGTGTTTTTATTATGATTTGAATTATAGTTTTTGTCTACCTCAGCACCTAATCTTAGCCTAATCTTAGAAGGTGCCCAATTATTATTTTTTATTTTTCTTTATTTCTTATCGTTGTATGATTCTTGTTTTTTTTGTGAACATGTTGCATTAGAGCTTTGCAAAAGGTCCTTTGTCTTTTCCAGCGACAACGTGCTATTTCTTTCCGTGGCAGTACGTTTTTTCCTGTTGTGCCACCAATCTATAGCCACCGTCTGTTGATAAA
Organism: Notothenia rossii; assembly: GCF_949606895.1. NCBI lineage: Eukaryota > Metazoa > Chordata > Actinopteri > Perciformes > Nototheniidae > Notothenia > Notothenia rossii. Next base: position 4,136,342 of record NC_136907.1, read on the forward strand.
GAGGTTGTTCTTTTGATTTTGTTTTTATTTCCATGTAGAATCAAGACACCTCTCTTTGTAACATTTCAGTGTTCTCTGATGGAGTGTGAAAAAAAAATAAAAAGGAAAAATAAAAGATTTAATGCTGCAGGTTCTCCATGTTGTCACTAAAGTCAATGTTGTGCCTTTGATCGTGAAAAATAGAAGAAAAAAAAGAATATTTCTTTTTCTACATCCTACTAACGCTAGATTGTTTTTTGTAGTGGATTTTTTTGTATTTTTATTTATGAGTCTCATAATAAAAATCAAATCATGATGTTCAGTTGTATACTTTCAATCTGCGGTTAGAAAAAAATAAAAAATGGACTTCATGTTGTTTTGTCTTAGCCCTTTTTCTGGCTCGATATGTGTTTCACAACAACAAATATAACTTACGCAATAGCTGTGTGTGTTTATTGTACTCCTACAGTACTTATACTACATACACTATCAATATATAGTATTTAAGTCAAATAAAATGGCTTCATTTACAACAATTTAATTTGTTTGTATAAAAACATTGTCATTTTTAATCCCTTATACGTCTTCACCTTTAAAGCACTTTTGCATGAAAGATAAAACCAAGAATGAAAAAATACATTTACTTCTTAGTGGAATACATCCAAATATTTAATAAAAAAAAAAAAAAAAAAAAGATTGAATTGACACAATAAGGAGTTACAGTATTTAACAACAGTGGTGCAGGAATGAGTCCTATAACCCAGAAATGAGTCAGCATGTTATCACTTCCTGTTGCCTGGTCTGTAAATCAATGGATTTATGAATATTTTTTGGGATAAATTAGTCTGTGGTTAACACTAATCAAATATAATTATATTCAACCACATAAAATCATCAGTAAATACTCCACTAGTGAGTGAAAAAACAAGTGTCGAAATGAGAAGACCGAACGTCACCACGCCCAACATTAGCCGCCATTAGTTTAGCGGTGGTGTCGTGAAGTCATGTGACCGTGCTCTAGTTCCTTTATAGCCCAACATTAGCCTCCTTTAGCTTAGCGGTGGTGACGTGAAGTCATGTGACCGTGCTGTAGTTCCTTTATAGCACAACATTAGCCGCCTTTAGCTTAGCGGTGGTGACGTGAAGTCATGTGACCGTGCTGTAGTTCCTTTATAGCCCAACATTAGCCGCCTTTAGCTTAGCGGTGGTGACGTGAAGTCATGTGACCGTGCTGTAGTTCCTTTATAGCCCAACATTAGCCACCTTTAGCTTAGCGGTGGTGACGTGAAGTCATGTGACCGTGCTGTAGTTCCTTTATAGCCCAACATTAGCCTCCTTTAGCTTAGCGGTGGTGACGTGAAGTCATGTGACCGTGCTGTAGTTCCTTTATAGCCCAACATTAGCCGCCTTTAGCTTAGCGGTGGTGACGTGAAGTCATGTGACCGTGCTGTAGTTCCTTTATAGCCCAACATTAGCCTCCTTTTGCTTAGCATTGGTGACGTGAAGTCATGTGACCGTGCTGTAGTTCCTTTATAGCCCAACATTAGCCGCCTTTAGCTTAGCGGTGGTGACGTGAAGTCATGTGACCGTGCTGTAGTTCCTTTATTGCCCAACATTAGCCGCCTTTAGTTTAGCGGTGGTGACGTGAAGTCATATTACCGTGCTGTAGTTCCTTTATAGCTACGTAAGCTATTTACTTCAAAAATCCTAAAGTGGTGTTAATATGCATATAATCCTGCTGAACAAAACATGTAGGCCTAAATATCATCAACTTTTGAGATCATTTTTGCAATAATCCAAAATCCAACAGAAAAATCCAATTGGGTTTTTCTCTATTGAGCCCTTGCAATGCTAACTTCAGATTGGGTCTACAACAATTCATTATCACTGCACCGCTCTGTAATTATATTTTAATACAGTCCATCTACTACTAAACCCAGTAGAAAACCTTTGAAATAACCTCAGAAACCACATTATCTATCTGTACTAATACATGTCATTTCCAGTTGTCGTAATGTGTGAGACTGCATGCCTGCCGAGAGAAGACCTTATGGAAACATAATCTGATGCTAGAAAGCAAACTGTTGCATACATTCAATTTAGATTAACCTTCATTAACAGTTGAACTTCTCTCCCTCCACAGGCTGTTGTCTGTTCCCACATTAAAAGCTCCATGTCCTGTGTGCTAACAGTTTCTGCTGCACTTCAGGCCTCGCTGCCTTCTGTCTGCTCTCCACAGAGGTCACACATGCTGTCATTAGAGATACTGTGTGTGTGTGTGTGTGTGTGTGTGTGTGTGTGTGTGTGTGTGTGTGTGTGTGTGTGTGTGTGTGTGTGTGTGTGTGTGTGTGTGTGTGTGTGTGTGTGTGTGTGTGTGTGTGTGTGTGTGTGTGTGTGTGTGTGTGTGTGTGTGTGTGTGTGTGTGTGTGTGTGTGTGTGTATTACGTGTGCAGCGCTATCGTGGCACATGATTGTCATTACAGAGGAAGTGAGCCGAGACACAGAGCTTCAGACAGATTCACCTGAGGCAGGTTTTAGTGGCACGTTGTTGCTCATAGTTGACCTCCAAGAAACAGATAAAAGGAAAACAAAATAATCAGATATCAGCAAATTACATTCAAAATCAATATTTTACAATGTTAATTGTGGGTGGAAATGCATTATTTTCAAGTCTTGTTTGTCAATGAGTCGTGTATATTCTTTTTTTTATGACACAGTGTTGGATTTATAAGTCATTTGAAGATTGATATTTAAATTAATATTATGATTTCCAGAGGATGTTTAAAAGGTATTATTGTGACCTGAGCATTCCTCTAGTGCCACCATCAGGCCAAATACATGCTCTCCAGAGGATGAACCACTTCCAACCACAAAAGTGTACTTTATTTATTCAGCTATTTGCAAGGCTAAGAAAATGATTCGTCCTCAGAGAAAAACCTCCTTCGATTTGGTGATTTTACTGGATTATTATGTCGAACAATCGATAGAATAAGCTTTACAAATGGTCTTTATTCTGCTTTTCTCCTATTGGCTATCGCTCCAACTCATTGTACGTGATAGACTAAGGGGCGGGACATCTCTAAGCGTTTGACCAATCACAACAAAGCCAGCAGAGATAACCAATCGGAGCAGACTGGGCTCTGGTTTCAGACCGTGAAAAGAGGTGCAAAAACACTTGAATTGCAACAAAACATCAACAGTATGCTTCGTTAATATTAGAAAGTGAGTCTCACAATTGATATGTCTGTGATTTCGTCCCCAAAAAGCAAAAAAAAAGAAAAGGAGAAGCTTGTCCAACAAATAAGTTTTATATGAAAAGTGTCCCGATATCGCCGCTACACTTTCTCATTTCCTCTGTGTTCTCATAAGGACGATCAGATCATGACTTCAGTGCGTTGGAAACTAATGAGGCCGCTCTCCACTTATGCACCAAACACTTTACCACACACTCTCTCTGCTTATTTATCTATTTATTTATGTTAGATTGTGGCATGAAAGGAAAACAGGAAATGAGGGAAGAAGGAAAGTCTCATTGTGAAGGGTTTGGTTTGTTTTTGGTGAGACTCTGATCTTACTTTGGGGCGAAGGAAAGGGCTGGTGAACAGTGAAGAGCCTTTGTGTTGCAGAATGACGCTCCATCACTGATCTGTAAAACACTAAGTGCATTTTACTACGCTACTTTAATTTAAAAGCCTCAATTACTTTACGGATTAAGATTGTGCATGTAATAAACTTTTACCATAATGCTTCTCTAAAGATTAAACCAGAGGGATTACTGCTTGAGGTACAAATTATTCAATATATTACCAAAATGTATAAATATTTGTATCAAAACGTACCCTTTGTCTACCACAGTAGTGGTAGTAGCTCCCTGATGCAACAATAATAACAATAATAACATCAAATATATTAATATATCGTATATGGACACGTACTGTAAGTAAGTAAGAAATTGAGGTACTTGGACATTACTGGAGTATTTTAACCTTATTCATACTTTTAATCCACTACATTTGTTTTACAGATTTAGTTACTAGCTACTTTGCAGATTGAGATTATAAATACGAAATATAAATCATATATTATTATAGGTTAAGCTACCCAGTAGAAGATAATAAGTTAATAAGTAATTAAATCAACCCCCATTTCTACAGGGGCAATATTGAAGTCATGAACACATACATTTTAACGCAATATTTGAAATGTTGTGGTGCTTAAATGGGCCATTCTGCACAAAGAGTACCTTTTACTTTGGTACCTAAAGTATATGTAGGCTAATGCTAAAACTTTTGTTCTCTTTCTTAAGTACATCTTGACTGCAGGAATTGTAGCTACTTGTAGAGGAGTCATTTGACATTCATTGTATACTACTTCTCCTTAAAGGTAGGGTAGGTAAGAATGGAGAATTTGAAAGTACTCAGCCGAAAAAAATCTGCCCCTTCCTTCGACACACACGAACGCGCACATGACCAATGAGGGCACGAGATAAGTTTGTGCACAGATGGAAGGCTGACAGGCAGGTAGGCCATCCAGTTATTTTAGCCAGACCGGCTCAGATGATTGGCCGTGCTTTTTACAGTACCACGGCTTCCACAGATGAAAATGTTGTATGTATTTATTGTCAAAGCATTTAATGTATTCATTGCTATCGGGATGTTAAGAGCATTCCATGGAATATAACAACAACTGTTTCTGAAGTGAATTACCTACCCCACCTTTAACTAATACTTCTTCTTAGTGGCACTATCCCAGAGGATCTGTGCAGCTCCTCTCTGATGTTTTTGTGTATGGCGCCATCTGCTGGCTGAATGGTGAATTACAGGAGGAAACTCTTAATCTGCAGTTTTAAATAATAATATATCATAACGTTTTTAAAGTGGCTTCCAAGAGAACAACTTTCTTCCTTGTACTTTGGAAAACACCAGAAGAAATGAAGAATAACATATTCCTATCCTAGTTATAAGAGTAGTAATGATTCAATAAGTGACAACAAATTGGTAAACATATAACTTAAATTACACAAAAACATTTCAGAAACGTTGGAAATGAAATGAAATGATGTGCCGGATTTTTGAAAAGTTACATTTTGATAATGTTGACACTTTATTTGATTTATTGAAATATGATTAAATAGACAATTTCAACTCGTCTCTTGTTGCAACACAGCTGTGTTTAATTACAAGTTATTATACAGATGTTATTACATACAGTGACGCAATACCGTTAAAATGATGTTGATTATCATTCTCCTTACAGGCTTATGATTTACAATATAGTGAAAGGTTATGAAAGCATGAATAATTCATGTTAATATATTTGAAATGTCACATGCAATCAATACATGTAGTGCAAAGAACATATGCATTTGTTGCCTTAATAATATAAAATCAATGTACATACTTATTTTCTATATTCATATAGGTGTTTTACATTGCTTTATTACAACTTTAAGCATTCACATACATCCTGCAGCTGTTTCTTTTCTATATTTTTTATTTAAAGTGTCTCATGAATGTTGGATATCTCCTGGTTTGACAGCTTTTAAAGGCACATATTTTAGAGGCGCTATTTTATATTTGTTTTGATTTGTGTAAATATATCCCAAATCGTTTTCCTCCAAGACACGACCAGAGCAAACATATTTACAGATTGCAACAGCCTTGCATTTTCTTTTCTCAGTTAAATGACATGTATAAGTATGTTGGTACAGTTCATGCTTGGGCAACTTGTTGATATACCTCTAGTCCCAACTACAGGAGCCTCTTCCTGTCCCATCACCATGAGGCTGCCTCTCTGAATCCACAGAGCTGTACAGGCCATGGAGCTGAAACTCTGGCCTTTGGAATTCAACGCTCTTTTGTGTGTGTGTGTGTGTGTGTGTGTGTGTGTGTGTGTGTGTGTGTGTGTGTGTGTGTGTGTGTGTGTGTGTGTGTGTGTGTGTGTGTGTGTGTGTGTGTGTGTGTGTGTGTGTGTGTGTGTGTGTGTGTGTGTGTGTGTGTGTGTGTGTGTGTGTGTGTGTGTGTGTGTGTGTGTGTGTGTGTATTTAAGTACATGTTTCTGGTATCAGTACTTTACTCCACTTCTTATTTTTCTGACAACTTTTTATTTTCTACTTCTTACATGTTGAACCCACATACCTGTACTTTCTACTTCTCTCATTTTCCAAACAGGCTGGTTCCTTTAGTCTGAATGTGTGTTTGGTGGCGTGATCATTATTATTCAGAGTCATTGCGTGCCTATTGATTTGAACACGATCCGTGTATCCATCATTTCCTGGTGTTCTCTAAAGAAGAGGGACCAATGGAAACGTTGTCATGTTGCCGTTGGTCACCATGGAAACATTCATTAGCTAACAATGACATTATTGTTCTATTAATATAAAGGGAGGTCAGGTACTCTTTAAAACAGCTGCTAGTTATCGGTACTTTTTACTTCAGTACATCTCAAAGCCCATACTTCTTTACTTTTACTTGAGTAAAGAAGTTTAGTCAGTACTTCTACTTGTACCAGAGTATTTAAACACGAGTATCTGTACTTCTACTTGAGTAAAGGATGTGTGTACTCTCAGGCCACCTGCCACACGGACCACAGGGTTCCCAGAGTGATGCTGTAGGCCACCACGGCCACCAGGTAGACCCTGAAGAGCAGCACGTCCAGCACGTAGCCCACCTGCAGCCACTCTTTGGCCACCTCCCTGCACCGGTCCCTCTTCTCCAGGAAGTGGCGTATGGCCGTCACCTCCTGAAGGATGTTGTCCATGACGGGCGGGGTGGGGTCTCTGGGGAGGGGGCGGCCGAGGCCCAGCAGCACCCCCTCCAGAGACCCCCCCCCCTCTCTGTCCAGGTGGCTGCGTCTGCGGCCCAGCTCACAGGTGTGGTGCAGAGGGCACTGAGCTGCAGGAGAGGGGCAGGGAGAGGGTGTGTTTAACTTTCACTTATTCATTCAAGTCAACTTTAAAACTGAATATGTTAAGAATACTGAGTGAACAAGATGTTTTGATATATATTTTTTATTTTATAATGTTTACCTTTTACATTTTTGGCATGCCTTACATTTTTATAATTTTAATTTGTTTTTGACTTTTTAACTTATTTGCTTTTTAACTTTTTAATTTGACTTATTTAAATGTTTTAATTTACATATACATTTTTGTATCTACAGTCAGAATATTTTTGAATTTCTTCCCCTGGGTATTTCTAAAATGTATTCTACTTTTGCATAGGTAAACATTCAGAGAGTGCTTTTCCTTACTGGTGCCGTAGCTGCTCTCCTTGTAGAGCTCCAGGTCGGGGGGCTGTGAGGTCAGATTGGAGCAGAGGCGGGGCTTCCTGTGGATGCAGAACAGCACGGGGGCCCGCTCCAGGATCAGGTACTTCAGCCAGGGCGGGACGGGGGGCTGCAGGTCCTGTTTGTGGACCAGACGCACGATCAATACGGTCTCTGTCAGGCTGATCACCAGCAGGGCCATGCACACCACGAAGTACACACCTGGGGAGAGGAGAGGAGGATGCTCTTACAGATATTATTATTAAAGCAGGTAGTTTCATATTATTTAAAAAAAAATCCCAACCTTTAATTTGGCTTCTTTAGAATAAAATCAATTATAATAATATTAATAATTAGAAGGAAAACAATTATTAAGAAAAAATACATTAAGATAAAATACAAATAAATAAACAAATACAAAAAAGTAAATACAAAATTAATTAAATATACAAATATGAAATAAAAAATCAAGATTTTAAATCTAAATCACATTTTCAATTAAATTAAGTTTAAAATTAAATGTATAAAAGTTGTACAATATTTACAAAAATACAATGAAAGGTGTACATTGTAGTGACATATAAAACAATGTGCAATATGTGAAAATTGATATATAGGACTTAATATATATATATACTTTTATATATATATATAACTCATTCTTATTTATTTATTTTAAATCACTAAATGCATCTTCAGTTGGATTATTGGTTTTGATTGTTCATAATTTGTGGCCGGCTGTAAAATGAAGCAAAGTATTTTTGTTATTATTGTTATGAGTGTTATGAACGATAACTGTTGATAAGCTGAAATCCTGTTCTGAATGTATTGTTCATGGATCCCATCATCACCTATGAGCGGGGTTCCTATGGCGGTGGCAGGTAGGGTGTCAGACACGATGATGAGGAACACAGAGTACCCCAGCAGCAGAGTGATCTTAAAGGAAACCCTCTCCCCGCTGTCAGGAGGCAGGTAGAAACCCACGATGTCCATGACCATCAGGAACATACTGGGCAGCAGCAGGTTCACCGTGTAGAACAATGGCCGCCGCCGGATCACCACCTGGGGAAGAAGGGTTAGAGTTATTTCAAAATGTCTGCTGGGGGAAAAAGGCCGGACATGGTTAACTTAGCTCAGCATAAAGACTGGAAACATGGCTCAGCATGTCTTAACACTGTAGATCATTTTAATGTTGTGTTGATTGATGTAATTAATGCACAAAACACTACAATATGTACTTACTCCTGCTACATACTAAACACAATCAATATTCTCATCCCCCTCTCACAAAAAAAGCAATGTTTCCCCAAAAATATACAACTGTTTTGTTCCCAATACTTCCTTTTTTTATTGTTTGCAGGCATTTCATGTATTTAACAGAGGCAGTACCAGATGTAAAACTGGGATCTTGCACTTCATGGTCACCACTTTACACCTTTCAGCGAACAGGTATTCTCAATTTGAGACGTTTTCTCAATATACTGTATTTATAACCCTTGTTCAAAAGTGGAGATTCAAGTAGTTACATTTTGAAGTAAGTAATGTAAGAAAATATTTATTTTGAAATATAAAGTATATATTTTGTAATATTATGGGATGTGAATAATTCAATAAACAGCTAATAGGTTTTATTTTTAACACAGAATACACCTTTAGTTACAATCTCGTTTTTTATTGGTCAACATAAGTGGCGGTAAGAGACGCCTGTTGTGATTGGCTGAAGGTGAGGAAGTAAAACATGTAGGGCGAGTATAGCGCAAACTGGCGAAGGTAAACAAATTGATAATGGAGTAAATAGAGGAGAAATAGGGGCAGTAGAATAATAAACCAACACGCGCTTTAATCCACATAATCTCTTTTAACTAGCCTGAACATAAGTGTTTCCGAAAATTTGAATTATGTGACCAACTGAAATCGCGTAGCAGTTAACGGCTAAGCTAGTTACAGCAACAATGCTAATGGTTAGCTGTTTTTAGCATCGATTAGCATAAAGATTCCTGTTGGGTGGAGCCGTTTGTGACCCGAAAATGCTACTCGATGCCTGAGGGGGAAGATTTCAACTTCCCAACTTTACCTTTAACACGACTGTAAGTCTTTAACTGTATTTACCTTTAGTAGTAGGTACTTGTATTTTACTTGTGTATTTCCACGTAATGCTATTTTATACTTTTAGTCGTCTCAATGTTGGTAGCCAATATTGTACTTTTTTGTTATTCAACTACATTAAACTGGACAGCTTTAGTTACTTTACAAACTGATATTTTTGGCTTATACTGAATATTAATAACATTTAAATAAATGGAGAATGATAGCTTAAGATATGCATACATCAGCATAGCAGTATAACGTTTTCCAGATGTGATGAACATTAATTAATGATCATAATCCAGTCATTTCACTGTATATGACCTGAAATGGGCTATTATGGATAATGAGTACTTTTAGTATTTAAATGTCAACACTTCTTGAGTTTTCATTAAGTGAGATTTTTGTATGAAATACTTTTACCTACAACAGAGTACTTTTACGATTTAGTATTGCCAATGTTATACTCAATTAAATTTGATCTTTTTAAGATGTTGCAAAGACTAAAGATAAGTTATAGGATAAGATAAATTATACATTATTCAATTAAAAAATAAATGACTACATAGGCCTGATCAATATTATTATGAAATTGGTTATGCATAATGACTAGATTTTTTATTTTAATACTTTTATATTTTTTCGCGGAGGACTTTATCTTGTTACGTGTACCTAAGTAAAATATCTGAGTAGTTCATTCATTCCTTTCGTTTGATCGATTGCTGTAAAGATGACGAGTATTTCCTTACACATATCTGTAAATCTTTTGAATACTCACGTGGAACTTCATCTCAGCGTAGTAGTCGTCGTTGTCCACGCTGAAGATCTTGTAGTTGGACAGAATGTGCAGCAGCTCCCACTCTCCCTGGTTCATGAACACACTCTTGTCCTCCCTGAGCTCCTCGGGGCTTCGCATCAGCGTGATGTTGATGTCGTCGACTGCAGATCAAAGTCAAAATCAACTTTATTGTCAATCTTTCAGTTTGCGTGTACAGACAGAGAGATCGAAATTCCGTTTCCCACAAAACAAAAACAAATATATAAAAATATGTATGTATATACTAGGGCTGCACGATATATCGTGTCGTGACGATAATCGCGTTATGGCATGCATTGACATCGCAGGATGTTAAAAAAAAATGTAGGACGTGCGATATTAAGTAGGCAAATTAACTCAAACACGTCATGTTAAAATTCTTTTGCTGCTTGCTACAAAATGAAAACTCGCGCGGCTCTCATGTCAGGGGTACTTGAGTGGGTGACATGCAGGCTCTGCATGCACAGCAAACCACCAATCACAATCATTCTTGATCAGATCACAGCAGGATAACCGAGCTAGCTCAGCTTGTTGCTCTGATAACTTAAGATCCAGAAGTCCGTGACTAAAATCCTTCATCCGGTTAAATATTGTTAAAAAATACCAATTGTATAGCATTAAAGTTCAACAAAGGATGGTCTTTGGACAAAAAAAACTGTCTTCTCTCCAATTCCTGTATTTTTTCATATCGCAATAGGCACTTTCACACCGGAGTACTTTTCCCTTGAATTCTTTGGGTGCTTGAATTTTGACTCGAGCCGTCCCTTATAGATACTGTCTTTTTACGTTAGTGAGCCGGATCATTTGGCTCGGCTCTCTTAAAGCGACGGCTGTTTCGGCTCCCAAACGGCTCTTCATGTTACCACAGTTTACCACGGAGCCTCAGGTTCTCAGCTGCGAGGCTCTGGTGCTCGCAGCTCACGCGCGTGCTCCACCAGCACTGCTCATCGCGTCCAAATCACGCACGTTCCGTGTTGTCCTGTAGCAGGTACCGCCGATGTCGGGGAAACGATCTTCAATACTCCGAAAATAATCCCACCAGACTCTTTGCCCCTCCAACAGAGGGATGTCGTTGTCCTTTTTCTCGATCTTCTCTCTAATTATTAATATTTTTGGACGCCCTCGGCTCGAGTTCAGGGCGTCCCGAGCTGAATAAGGGCGTCAAATGACGGCAAGACGCCTCCCTGGCGGAAACGCTGTGTGAGTCTGTTGCGAACCTTTGTGTGGTCTCAATAGCCATGCAGTAAGCAGTGTGCTATGGCATGGATATTCAAGTGTACTTGAATGGCATCTGTTTGTTTGATTATGCTAAAATATACTTTCCCCAACTATATTTAAGTTCCCTATGAAGAGCCAACCTTCCATTTTGAACATTCCCAGTTTATTCCCATAAATTCCCGTTAATTCCCGTGGAAAGTTTCCATCTTTGAAAATTCCCGGAATTTTGCAACCCTAAATAGAAATCATGACGGAAAAGGAGAGTCATTTTATACTTTTTGTAACAAAGTCGCCACACTAAGAGTACATTTTCTGTTTCTGATAGTTGACTAATGGTTCAGTTTTGAGGAGCATTAATTTCTTCAGTTCTACCTTTTTATATCTGAAATATACTATGGATATTTTGGAGTCACACGCGGATTTAATCTGTATTTATTTCATTGCCACCTAATCCGCCTAAATGAGCTGTGTTCATTTGTTCATTTAGCTAGTACTAGTGATGTTTTTAAACCAAACAAAAGAGCTAAATCCCCCCAAAATGTGTGTTAGTTGAGTGAATAAAGCCTTACTGGTGTGCAGCCAGCTCTGGAAGGTGAGGCTGCATTTCTGCACATCGAAAGGGAAGTTGTAGATGTTGAGCGTGCAGGCCGTCACCACCTGGATGGGCTTGTAGTTTCGCACCAGTCCATCGTGGGTCACATAGACGTACGGTATGTCCGGAGACTTCCCCACATCCACACTGTCGGATAGAGGCAAAATATTGATATAATCCAAAGACAGACTCTCTGAGAATAACTATTTAAGTGACAGAAAATGGGGTGTTTCTCTTACAACTCATTGATGAGGATGTCCGGCACCCACACGTTAGCCGTAGGTAAAGAAACCTGTTTCACTTCATCAAAATCCTCCGGGTTCCAAACCAGGAATTCATCTGTCCATGACTAAGATATGAAAGAAAGGAAGAGGCTAAATTACTATATACTAAATATAGATGAGGGCTTTTTGCACAGGGTTTAAATACATTATAAATGTTAAAGTAACAGAAGATACATGTTAAACGTATGCATTCGTTCTGAAAGACATAAGGATTAGAGGTAAAAGATAACACACAATGTGTCAGATTACTAAATTATCTTTCCTAGTAATCATAACAAATTGCTTTAATGGATCCGGTATTTGATCGTGAAAAGTTGCAGTAGCTTCCTCCCAGATGGAGCGTCTTTAGGACAAATCACAGTTCATGTTGTGATTTGTCATTTTTAGAAACTAAATGTAGTCTTACCTGCCTGTACCACACATACGTTGTCAAAACCTGGTTCTTCTCGTCCTGTAATTGAATCGAAATCTTCAATTAGAGACAGATTTGTTATATATATTTTATTTGAATATATGTTTACTCTATACTCTACTCTATTTTTTTGTATTAGTCAATTTATAAGCATGTTGGAAACAAACAAACAATAATAATAATAATAATAATTATAACAAAGAGAAGCAACATTTTAAAAAAAGTTCAAGGTATAAACAAATAAATTCTCAAATAGTTTCCGTCATGTTCAAAAGGGGCAAGAAGAAGCTTAAAAGCGTTTCTGGTCCGACCCCCTCTAGCGTGCATTGTTCATGAAAATTACATATATTATAATTTCATTTAATTTCAAACCTTTATTTAACCAGATTGGTCCCATTGAGATCATAGCTCTCTTTTTCAAGGGAGACCTGCATAATAATGTACCGTTCTGGATGTATGTAATTAGGGCTGCTCGATTATTGCAAAAATCTCAATTATTTAGGTCAATAATTGATATCACGATTATTAAAAACGATTATCCATTTACTAAATCCATTTATTAAAAAAAAAAAAATGTGAACAGTATGTTTTTAGCAGTTGATTACCCTGAGCTCTAAGCATAATTCAACTGACAAACCAATACAATTAAATAAATTAATACAAATAAATAAATAATCGTTTTATTTTCATTTTTGTTGCAAGCCAAAATCGTAATTGCGATTAAAATACGATGAATTGAGCAGCCCTTTGTGTAATAGTTTATTTGTTGACTATGACTCACCACATTGAGGATGGAGTACACCATGAGGTCGATGGCCACGATGGTGGACGTCCTCCAGTCCTTCACCGGTCTCACTCCCTTCTTATAGCCGGCACTCAGAAACTCAGAGAGACGCACCAAGGTGGCGTTAGCAAACCTCCCTGTGCTGCCGCCCGGCTTCTTCACTGAAATGTATCAAGTATTCATCTTTTATATGAGCTGACGCTGGGACTGCATAAAAAAAATCTGAAGTTAATTTAAACGTTATAGAATGACATTGTTTCTAAAGCTAATCTACTTTTTTAGAATAAGATCTGCCTGATTTCAATGTAAATAGTGTTTAAATAAATTGCAAATAAACCATTTTGTTTGAAATTAGAAATCTGTTGAATATATTGAATAATTCAGATACAAATTAAAACCAAATACAGTTTAAAATTAAATATATTTAGTAGCAGATTCCGGCTATTATAAGCAATATGACTTATAAATAATGTATTAAGATATGGTAAATGGTATTTATTTAGTGCAATAATAATAAATAGGCAATAATTTTGGGTTAATAAAATCAAATATGTACCCAAGTATGCATAATGGTAAAAAAAAAAAACAATTAAATAAGTAGCAGCATTATAAAATAAACAAACTAGCTGCCAAATCATAATAATAATAATAATAATAATAATAATAATAATAATAACAACTTAGATTTAAATAGCGCTTTACCTACAAATAATGATAATAAATAATACAAAATATATATTGCACTTAAGCATATTTAGAGCACATCAGTCAGCAGTCAATTCCATTTTATTTTGGTACTTCCTTGGTACCGCCATTCTCTACATTCCTGCTAATTATCAATATACTACAGTTACATATTTAAAGCCACTAAATGTAGTTTAGTTTAAAGAGAATCTGCTGTACCTGTGCAGGCTCTGGTCGCTCCTTGAATAAAGAGTAAAATGAGTGCGGTCCACGCTGATGAGGCTCTCATGGTGCCGCTTCACCTGGAAGTCTTCCTGCCGCTCTGATGAAAAGGCCTCGGGACGCCTCACTCACATATCCTCCGTATCCCTCCACCAAATCCATCACTACACCCTCCTGCACTATGAAAACCTTGTTAGTGTCATCGCAGTCTGACGCCACTCCTCCTCCCGTTCAATAAAGATCTGCCAGATAAGTGGAGCTAAGAGAGTGCAGAAATTAAAACTAGTAAAGTGGGTACTATGTCATGTCTGAGTAATCGTTTAATTAAGTAGTGCGTCAACATCAGACCACTGGAGTAATTAAGAGACTGTTAGACAAGACTGTTAACTCACTTACTGGCGCTTAAGTTTCACAGTTAGGGCTTCACAATGAATTAATACCTTATTAAAATATGGACTTTGGCAATTTCCAAATCATTGTAAGGCGATTTCTTTCTCTATTTATTGTTCAAATATTCTTTTTTTGCTCCTTTTTTTACGACATATTCCTCTTAATGTGTTTATGTATGCCTCATGCACAACAACAAAACAAATTCCTCATATGTGTAAACCTACTTGGCAATAAGCCGATTGTGAATCTGATTTTAAAGCAAAATATGCGGTAAAATACCATTCGAAAGAAGTATCGCGGCTCGGCCTACACAAGGTTTATGCCTCTGAATGATCATTTATGAACTGAAACATCACATAAAATAACCGGCAATCTTTCCTAGTTTATTGTCCAGTTCCGTCCCAAATCGCATAAAACTCAATAGGCGCTTTCACACCAAGTACTTTGCCGTACTTAGTTCATCAGAACTCTTTAGTTCTGATGAACTAAGAGCAGATCGCGTTCACACCCCGGAATAAGTCCCTGGGGGAGAATTAGGCAAATGAAGCCGCTGACGTCACTTCTTCTTCTTCTGCTTTGGGTTTACTGGCGGGCCGCAAACCACTTCACTGTGTGTACTGCCGCCCAAAGTCCCCGGCCGGAAGTCCCCGGAGTTAGGGACTGGCTTCAGTAGAAGCTGCTGGGATTTTCCTGAAGAGTAAATCGCCAGAATGCCGACACCTCCTCATCTCCACTGTATTTTTTTTGTGTTGCCATAAGTCTTTCTCCGTTGGTGCGCTGGGCTAATGCTAATAATGCTAATGCCAGCAAATACAATGGCGGCTTCACAAAACTTTTTTTACGGGGGCGTAGTTTGCAATCCGCCCAGCCAATCAGAAATGGGAACCTTTTTCTCCCAGGAAAGTACCTGCTCTCTAGCAGGGACTAAAAAGGGGGTGGAAAGGTTCTCATTATCTAAGTTCTAATTCTGGATGTTTTTGGTGTGAAGTGAACGCACATTTTCGGAAATATTTCGGAACTATACTGGGAAAAGTACTCCGGTGTGAAAGCGCCTAATGACACATTTCTAAGCATCAAATAGAAATGTGGTTTGGATTTTCACACAGATATATTAGGTGGTTTACTTGTTGAGCTCTTAAACTGCTTCCCACTATTCAAAAATAACAGATGTGAATGTGCATAGACTGATTTCTCATGTCTTCCGTGTAATTCAGAATAAATAATAGGCTGGTTCCTGGTTGATTTGTCTTCATGAGACTTTTATTTTCACTTTTCTCATTTACTATATTGACAAAAGATTCATTTTAAAGGCTTATCTTTTCAAGCATTGATCGAGTCTGTCCACAAAGTGGAAGCACAAAGGGATTAGAAACTTCATACAGACTGTAACAAAGCACTTTATCTCCAGCTCTGGTTGCATAACATCATGAAACCAGATCCACTGGAAGAAGACATTCTCAGATATGTGTAAATTGTGTTAATATGGATCTTTCCAGTATATCAAGTTCTCCATGACACACATTTGATATTCTAGTCAGGATATCAGGAAACCACCAGGGAAAAGAGGCAACGCAGCGGAGCTCTGAAGGCTTTTATTGATCTGTTTTCTGGCAACTGGATTGGAGATTAAAGTATGAATACAATAGCATAACATCACACTGAGGATTATCTGCTTTATTACACATTATCTTTGAGTGAATCTTCACTGTCGGGAATACATAACAGACGCGATAGCCATGTCTTTCTCAGACTATGATGTTGCTTTACAGTGGCAGTGCAATATCTGGATGTTAGGCAAACTGAATATTTAAACAATAGTACGAGTTTAACACAAATTCAATTTAATTCTACTCGTTTGTTTTAAATGATTTGTATAGTTTAGCGATAGATGGGGGAAGAAACATGATCAGATTTAAAACTTTAAAGCCATTTAACCAAAACAAAGGCAAACGGTTACATTTTTTCCCAAATTGTTTGTTTCTCTGTTTGGTAATATTCAATACGAAGTTGAAAAACATGGCATAACGTAAAAATAAAGGTATGTAATATATTGGTTAACAACAATGCAACTGTATAGAGTGTTTCCTATTCTATTTAATACGGCCTTATTACTTTTGTGGAAGGGAAATTAAATAGCAACAGTCTTTGTATACATGTGAAATGGGACACCCCAATTAGCCATGTGAAGCTTTACAATAAAAGCCCAGACACTAAAGAGAACATATTTAAAATATATCTTACTAACACTTCTAGAGTTGGAGAGAGTTTGTATTATAAAGAAACCTAATAAGCTTAAAAAAAAACTAACACTAATCAAATAGGCTAAAACAAACCTAACCCTTACTACGAAATGCTCCCAAAACATTGTCAATCAGTCAAATCAATGGTATAAAATAGGTAAGAGATGAACACATCTATACCGTATGACAAAGGGAAAACCATGGTACAAATCCAATGAGTTTCAGAGTAAAGGAACATGTTCACATCACAAGCAAGGGGCTTCACAAACAAAAAGTCAGGCGAAGCTCCAGCTGGCCCAGAGCATCAGCAGCGTCCCGGCGTACGAGATCAGGACTACGAGGTAGAAGCGAAACAGGAAGCCGTCGAGTTTTGAACACAGAGCCAGCCAATCAGCATGAGCCGAAGACTCGCTGTCCTCCTGAGATAACGCCAGGCGAAGAGTCACCAACTCCTGCAGGAGCCAGTCCATACCAGAGGGAGACTCCTGGATCTCATTCAGCGAGAGCAGGTCCTCCTCCAGAGAGGCATCCATATCATACTCTAAAGAGAAGATCAAGGAGTCTGGGTTATAATGTGACAGTTAATCAGAGAGGGCATAAGTACACACATCCTTTACTCAAGTAGAAGTACAGATACTCGTGTTTAAAAATACTCTGGTGAAAGTAGAAGTACTGACTAAACTTCTTTACTCAAGTCAAAGTAAAGAAGTATGGGCTTTGAAATGTACTTAAAGGTGACCGATCATGCAAAAGGCACTCTTGTACGTCTTTTCTACATGAACATGTGTCCCCGGTGTTCCAGGGAACTCACCAAGTGTCAGAAAACACAACCCTCTCTCTTTCCCTCCATACCCAAATCTCTTAAAAAGGGGCTGCAACGGATCTGATACAGACTGATCCAGATTTGAACACTTCTATGACGTCACAGAATTGGCGCTACGGCTATTGGGCCAACTCCACCAATCAGGAGGAGACAGCCACGGACATTGCCGTTGGAAAGCGCTGGAGACGCTGTAGTACATATGCCAGGCCTGTAGATGGTGCTGTTCTCACAGAATCAGCCCATGATGCAAAGACTGTGTTAAATTGAGCGAAATGAGGAATGGCTAAAATGCATGATCTGTTTGGTATTTTGAAAAATAAAAAGTATAAATATGTCTTATATAGGTATGGTCCTACACCATATTATTCAAATTTGCATGATAGGTCCACTTTAAGTAAAAAGTACCCATAACTAGCAGCTGTTTTAAAGAGTACCTGACCTCCCTTTATATTAATAGAACAATCATGTCATTGTTAGCTAATGAATGTTTCCATGCTGAACAACGGCAACATGACAACGTTTCCATTGGTCCCTCTTCTTTAGAGAAGACCAGGAAATGATGGATACACGGATCGTGTTCAAATCAATAGGCACGCAATGACTCTAAATAATAATGATCACGCCACCAAAGACACATTCAGACTAAAGGAACCAGCCTGTTTGGAAAATGAGAGAAGTAGAAAGTACAGGTATTTGTGTTCAACATGTAAGAAGTAGAAAGTACAGGTATTTGCGTTCAACATGTAAGAAGTAGAAAGTACAGGTATTTGAGTTCAACATGTAAGAAGTAGAAAGTACAGGTATTTGAGTTCAACATGTAAGAAGTAGAAAGTACAGGTATTTGTGTTCAAAATGTAAGAAGTAGAAAGTACAGGTATCTGTGTTCAAAATGTAAGAAGTCAAAGTAAAAAGTTGTCAGAAAATAAGTCGTGGAGTAAAGTACTGATCCCAGAACAATGTACTTAAGTACAGTAACAAAGTATTTGTACTCTACTACTTCCCAGAGCATTTTTAAACATGAGTATCTGTACTAATACTGGAGTAAAGGATTTGTGTACTTTTGCCATCTCTGGCCCTCCAGCTTGAAGCTCACCTGCGGACAGGTTGATGTGGTCGAGGGTCCTGGTGGAGGTCAAAGTGCTCTCCGGGAGCCCGTGCCCCACAGATCCGTATTTGTCGAGTAGGCAGGCGGACACGGACATGTGCCGAACCTCCGCCTCGCTGTGGTGCAGCAGCTTCACCACCAGGATGGACTTAGTGAGGCTCAGCATCAACATGGCCATAGACACCGCGAAGAACACGCCTGAGGAGAAAACACGAGACAATAACCAGAGCGATGGATTATTCATCTCCAGAATTTAGATCAGATGTGCTTTACTGATCTGAGGTTTGGAAATCATATATTCACAATGACAACAAAACTGAAGCAAATGCTAAATAATTCGGCCTAAAACAAAGCAAAGTTTAAAGAATTTAAAAAGTGTATATATACGTATAAATAATTCACTATATTTAGAAACTCATAGGATAGTTTTCTTTAGTTTTATTACTGAAACCACTAGTTTTCTGCATTTCAATATAAAAGTTGTAGTTGTTACCTTGATAACTTTTCACTGACAGTAACTGACTGACAAATTAACAATTGACTGAATGTTTTCAGTTCAATTTGACCCGTTTCCTAATTATTTGATGTCGAGATAAAGAGTTATTTTATTCAAATTTATAGCATAGCAATTTTTGTAGAATTATTCAAAATGTTTGGCTTTTTTTAAACTCAGAAATTAGTTTTTTTTTAAACTCAAAAGGTGCTACACAGAGTTGGGTAATTATGTATACTATATGCTTTAAAAACAACCCTGAGGACCAAAGTTGCACAGTTGATAGGAATAAAACCCAAGGGTTAATAAATACGGACCAATGAGCGGCGTCCTGAGCGCGGTGTGGGGCAGCTCGTCCGTCAGGTTGACTCTGAACACGGTGTATCCCAACAGGATGCTGATCTTAAACACGATGCGGGTCCCGCTGTCCAGAGGCAGAGAGAAGCTCGTCACGTCCACCAGCATCAGGAAGATACTGGGGATCAGCAGGCCCACCACGTACAGCAGGGGGCGCCGCCGGATCAGGACCTGAGGGGAGGGGGGGAATAAGGAACACAGAAATGAGAGATTGGGAATGAATATATATATCTTTTTTACATAGGTGAAATAATTAGAAATATTTAACTAAGAACAAATTAAGAAAAAATCATTTAAAGAAAAATAAATAATTGAAGAAATTAAAAACAAAAGGTTAAACATATAGAAATATGTATAATTTATGTAAAAAATAATTAAGAACACTTTTAAAGAAGATATAAGAAATAATGAATACAGAAAAAATAAAAAGGAATAATTGAAAAAATGATAACGTTAATATTTATTTAATAAATAAATTAACAAAGAAATAAATGAATAAAATAACAATAAAGGGAAAATCAAAAAAGGAAGTGAGATTTGGAATATCAGACTTTTTACTAGCAGTGGAGTATTTTGTATTTTGACATGTATCTGTACATATACTGAAGCACACGCTCTGAACCTTCTTCCATTAGCAGAAAGCCTTTCGCTCTCTGAGCTGCATGAATAGCTGCCTGCTCTCCACCTGCACTAACAAGCAGTCCATTGATCAGGAGCCACTGAGACAGTCTCATTATACCCCCCCCCCCACCCCCACGTCTATCAGCCTCCCTCTTTATCTGTCTCTTTACTTGCCAGAAACAGCCCCCCCCCCCCCGTCATCTGGCGTTAGCTCACTATCCTGATCCATGAAGGCCAATTGCTTTACACTTTACTGCTAACCCTCAGAGGGCAACAGTTAAAAGCGCGCCATCGATAAGCAATCACTGCAACGTGCTCACTGGTCACAGGGTGTAACAAACAGAGAGCTGCAGGAATGAGTTAGCAGCACTTCCTGTTCCTCCGTCTGGAAGTCAAAGGTCCCCTGTTATACTGTGGTGTAAAATAAATGTCATGTCAAAATCAGTGTAGAAACCATGAAGGCTTTTCACTTTTTGAAAGGAAGGAAAAAACTAAGAAAGCTAAGAGTGACTCAGTTATGAGTCCTACAACCCAGGAATGAGTGAGCATTTTAGCACTTCCTGTTCCCTCTTCTGGAAGTCAATGGTTTTTTGAATGTGTTTTTTGTTGTTAACCTGAAACAAGGTCTGTTGAAAAATGGCGCCGATGATGATGCTGCCTTTGGCTCGTCTCCAACTCTGCCTTTTTCTCGTATTATTTCAGTGTTTGTTTCTATTTTATTTTATTTACTTGCACTATTTTACCTGTTTTATTGTGTTCCCTGTTGGAGGAGCCTGGTACCTAAGATTTGCATTGACTTATCTACACTGTAGCTATGTACAAATGACAATAAAACAAATAAAAAGCCTAGATTTTCTGTTCAAAAAAAGTCAGTACTGTAAATACCCCACTGGTAGATTCCAAAAAGGCGGTTGCTAACAAGTGTCTAAATGAGACGACTAAACGTCATCACGCCCAACGTTACATATAAGGACAACGCGTACGTTGAACTGGAGTTGGGCGTAGTCGGTGTCGTCCTGGTGGATCAGCCAATAGCTGGAGGGGATGGACAACAGTTCCCATTCTCCATCATTCATGAACTTCCTCTTGTCGTTAGCGATGGCCTCGGCGCTCCTCCACAGAGCCAGGTCTATTTCCTTCACTGTCAGAGAGAGAGAGAGAGAGAGAGAGATATGTATACACATGCCACAACCTGAGGGACAGTGAATGAGACTCACACACACACACACACACACACACACACACACACACACACACACACACACACACACACGTTGAAATGTAATTGTATCACTGTATATATATATCATCAATAATATGTAAACATTTGAAATGTATGTTAATGTTGTTAATTATTTTGTATTGTGATGCTTTGGCAACATTGTTTAATTTGACTTTCATGCCAATAAAGCCCCATTGAATTGAATGACAATTCTCCTCCGCAAAGATGTTTATTCATGTATCTCAGAAACTGACCTGAGTGCAGCCAGCTACGGAAAGTCAGGCTGCAGTTCTGCTTGTCGAAGGGGAAGGCGTACATCTCCAAACTGCAGGCCAGAACCACCTGCATGGGCCGGTAGTTCTTCACCATCCCTGACGAGTTCACGTACACGTAGGGGATCGTGAGGGGCTTCCCCTCGTCCACACTGAGGACACAGGAAGGAGAGGCGAGGAGAATCAGACAAGGGTTGGGAAAATAGTTAATATACGCTTCCAATCTGAGAGTCCACATGATAACAAAGGTATCCCAACTGTAGCTGTGAACATGACAGGATGTGTGATTACCTAGAAGAGCATCAGGACTGTTTGAGGCATATGATAGCTATGTGATTAACATGATGATTCAGCCTCTATGGAGAGACATATGACAAGCATGCTCATTTCTGACGTGGAGCTAATCTGAAGTAAACATTGAATACTGCTTTCTATCCCTCCATCTTGTGACTGTGGAACTCCCTCTCTTGGATATCAGCATGTGAAGGACACTGTTCAGGAACTAGTTGATGCTCTGTATGTGATGACTACTTCCATTCTGGAGAGGATCACAGATACATGGATCCTGAGATTCAAGCTCAAGCCGGAGACGAGTGATACTTTTCTAACAGAATATAAGAAGTACTTTATTTGGGAAATTATTTTGTTAAGAAATGGCGTTGTACAATACAAATATAAAGACTAGAAATAAACAAGAAAGTAGAAAATATACATGTTGAATTACAAAATGTACAGTAACAAATATAAAGCAAGTTATTATATATACATAAGTATGTGAGGCATGGAATATTAAATGTTAAACTGAATATATAAATGTAAAATGTACGTAATGAGTAGAAGAAGTTGAATACTGAAGGAAACTGTAAAATGAGAACTAATTGTAATTTCTTACAATTCACTAATGATGACGTCAGGTGTCCAGATGGCGTCAGAGGACAGAGAGATTTCATTAATACCATCAAACTCCTCCGGGTCCCAAACCAGGAACTCATCCGTCCAGATCTGAACAATTATATAATTTATGGATTAGCAAACATTTAAAAACACCATCAAGTCCTAAACAATAAACTGGATGTAATTGATCAAGTGTAATCCAATCTTTAAATCAATCAATCAATGTTTATTTATATAGTTTCTTTTCTATAATATGGATTTTATGAAGGAGAAAAGTGTTTGTTACACAAGAAACAAAAATAAACGTGTACCTGTCTGTACCAAATACTGGTGGTTATGCTCTGCGTCTTTCCATCCTGCGGGGAAACGAGAAAGTTGTAGCCAATACATTCATGTATGTTAAAGGGGACCTATCATGCAACATGCACTTTTTGATGTCTTTTCTACATCAACATGTGTCCCCGGTGTGTCGGGGAACTCACGCAGCGTCAGAAAATAAAACTCTCTCTTTTCCCCCGTACCCAAATCTCTAAAAACGGGGGGGAACAACAGAGTTGATCCAGATTCGCGTCCGATATGACGTAATATCTGAAATGTGGACCCACGGTCCTATCAGAAACGTTGCTATCAGAAACAATGCCCGACTGTTTTGGACGTAATATGGTCGGTGTTTACATTAGCATCGCTAACACTCAGAGCTAACCTGTACTGGAGAGCATGTGTGTGAAGAAGCAGGAAGTAAAAAGGAACTCACCTTGTGGTATAACCGGCAAGAGAGAAAGCCTTTGAGCTCCATACTGTTTCAGAGAGAATCCTTGATAATCCATGATATGGCGTTTCATCACCGCAGTATTTAGTTTAGACCAGGGGTCGGCAACCTCTGGCACGCTGCACCGTAACCGTAACCAGTGGCACACTAGGAATAAGTGGAATAAGTGTGCAAAATATTTAAATTGTATTTTCGGATCCTGAACGAGACCGTCGCCAGAGCGCGTCTCCCCCTTACCTGCAGAAAAAAGCCATGCACGTAACGCAGCCCTGCTCTCTTTAACTCCAGGTGACTTTCTGCCGCTTTCCTCCGTGGTGCAGTGCTGATCGTTTCACCACGGAGGAAAGCACTTCACTAATTGCAGTACCCATAAGGAGCTGTACAAATGCTGCAGTTTTTACATGGCTGTGTCTTTAGTTGAAAGCACAGCGGAGATCTGCTCATCTCTCATCGAAATAATATGCTACACAGGGGCGGACTGGCCATCTGTTGATGTAGAAGAGACATGAAGAAGAGGGGACACATGTTGATGTAGAAGAGACATGAAGAAGAGGGGACACATGTTGATGTAGAAGAGACATGAAGAAGAGGGGACACATGTTGATGTAGAAGAGACATGGAGAAGAGGGGACACATGTTGATGTAGAAGAGACATGGAGAAGAGGGGACACATGTTGATGTAGAAGAGACATGAAGAAGAGGGGACACATGTTGATGTAGAAGAGACATGAAGAAGAGGGGACACATGTTGATGTAGAAGAGACATGGAGAAGAGGGGACACATGTTGATGTAGAAGAGACATGAAGAAGAGGGGACACATGTTGATGTAGAAGAGACATGGAGAAGAGGGGACACATGTTGATGTAGAAGAGACATGGAGAAGAGGGGACACATGTTGATGTAGAAGAGACATGAAGAAGAGGGGACACATGTTGATGTAGAAGAGACATGAAGAAGAGGGGACACATGTTGATGTAGAAGAGACATGGAGAAGAGGGGACACATGTTGATGTAGAAGAGACATGAAGAAGAGGGGACACATGTTGATGTAGAAGAGACATGAAGAAGAGGGGACACATGTTGATGTAGAAGAGACATGAAGAAGAGGGGACACATGTTGATGTATAAAAGACATGAAGAAGTGCATTTTGCATAATAGATGACCTTTTAAGTTTGTTGTGTTTTCCTCACCACTTCCAGCACGGACTGCAGCAGCAGGTCGATGTACACGGTGGTGATGCTCGTCCAGTTGTTCACGGGTCGGACCCCACAGTCATATTTCCTGAGGAGGGTCCGGGTCAGCTGGTTCAGAGCCGACCTCTTGGGCTTCTCTGGGATCCCCTCAGCCAGAGGAGCTGGGGAACACAAAACAAAGACACAGTAAAAACTGAGCAAAGTGTGTACAGAGGTACCTTTTAGTAAAGTATAATCACTACAGTGTAGAAATACAGTAATAGTCCTGCATTCAAAAAAACTAAATGGCATCAAAATGTAGTTAAAGTATCAAAACTAAAAGTACTTATTGTGCAGAATGGCCCATTTCAGAATCACGTATACACAGTTATTATATTAACCAAATACCTTGACCTCGGTGCAGATTTGGCTCGATGCTTTCACAATGTTTACACAATGATATGTTGATTAATAATCATCATTCATTTGGTTTTAATGGCTAAGCAGAAGTGGACAAAAGTAATCAGGAAGTACTAATATCACATTCTATACAGAAATGTTATCAGCTAAATGCACTCAAGTATCAACAGTAAAAGTACTCAAGTGTTTTATCATTATAGAATATTATATTATTCAGTTGTTATCATGATAAAATACATATAAGTGTTTTTTAATGTTGAAATGTGTCAATAAGTGACACGTTTTGTAGAAGTACCGAGTACATATTTTTGTAAAATGTAGACAAGAGCCTTATACAATGTAGATATGCACAACAACCTAAGACAATAGCCAGATATTACGATATAGATTAAATATCTGATCGTTTCCCAGCCTGACCTGCAGATAATTCTTAGAGTAAGAAATTAAATTGTCTTACCTGAGAACAGCAGTGTGAGCCAAATGAGAAACATGACGGTAAAAAAAAGATCCAGAATTCACTTGAATTTCTGCTGGTTTGTTGACACAAAAATATCCACAATTTGAAGAGTTGCGTACGCTGTGTAGGGAAACAACAATGAAGGGCAGTGCAGACATTTTGGTTTCACTGATATCGATTTTCCCTGGCTGGGTAAGGTGATCCATCCCATAATGACTCCCTGAAGGTGTAGCTGCATTACAGAGGAGCATTTCAACTTCACTCTGTTATTGTAAAGGTGTTTCAACAAATAGAGGATACTGTCTAAACTTACGCAAATTACGCAATTCAGCATTAATACCTTTTATTTATCATTGTGGATTGTGAGTGTTATTTTATTTGCCAGTGACAAATTCCATTATATTTACATTTAATGGACAATAAAGTATTTCTAATCTGAATCTATTGTCTATTATAATTGTATGTGTATTTATTCTATTCTATTTGACTTTTACTGGACATTTTAATTCAACTTCTTATGTTTATATACATATTTCGATTTGATTTGTTATTGCACAATCTTAATTTAACGTAGTTCTTAAAAAAATATGCATTTTTCTGTCTTTTATTTCATTTGAAAGACATGAAAGTACATTTGAACCCATAAGGACCCACCGATACACGGGTGTCACATGAACTTTAAATGTTCTGGAAAGTCCCTCTGACACACACTGAACAGTCTGCTGGGTCCTAGTCCAGGTCTTGTGATTTTGTGTTCCCATAACAACATTTCCAAGATGTCCATGTGCCATACGCATGTGACATAACTAGCTACATTTCAAAGCTTCTTTTGTTGTTGCTAAAGGTCAAATTCAAGCCATTTAAGAATTAAAATGCTTACATAACATGACCTTTATTACATTTAACCTGTTGTGGAAACATTTATTGATCCAATTGATATGAAAAAAATTAGATAAATATCGCTGTGACACTGATGTCACATCGGGACTTTAACCCTAAACGTTCACAGTAAACCCGGAGTGACATATATGCACAATTCAAAATATTTTTATGATCTGCTCAGTTAATTTAGCTGATTCAATTATTTTGAGTTAATATGTTCTTATTCTTCAATTCAAAGAATGTTCAAACTAATTTAAACCAAAAAATCATACTCATTAATTAAGTTAAAAATAAGAGTTATTTTACCATTAAAGCCCAATGTGACATTTGGGTTGGACATTTCAGATATTTCACACGAGGGGGTTTCTTGTCAGAAATGTGTTCTAGGTGGTCTATTTAGTCTAAATTATGTTCCCCTTAATTTCCCCAAATGTAGAAATGGGTCCGGGTTCTTATGGGTTAAATTTGACAAAGTGTGTTTTTTTTCTCCAAATCATATATTGTAAGTTATTAAAGCTGTAAGTGAATATAGTGATTAACACGTTTTTTAAGTATTATAAAGTGGTAGTACTAGTACAATACTTGAGTAATTGTACTTCCAACATCGATTAAAATACTTTTATACAAAGACATTTGTGTTGCATAATATCTTTGTTAGAGCTCTTCTCTATAAATACATTATTTCCAAACCGGAAGTCTTGTGTCACATTCAAATCTGTTCTGTCACGTCCGTCGCGACCGTTTCGTGCACGCGCGTGCTTTGACAGGTGAGCGCGCGCAGCTGGCCGGTTGCTCTCGCGGACTGACAGATGGAGTGGTTGCTGTGACTTGCGCTCGGACTCAAAGCAAAGACATTTTTTTTATTGAAAAACAGGAGGAAATCAGTTTGAATTTAATCTGCAATGAGAGGGGAACAAATCGAGACTGGAGAGAACTCAACAAACTCGGTGAGGATGAAGGAACTAACGTTACAATATAACACGAGGAACTAACGTGAACACTAACCCCCGTCCACACCACAGACTGTATAACTAACGGTCCAAACCTGTACTAAAAACCCTCAAACCCTCTTTTAACATCATTTAATAAAACACAAACATTTCAAACATCATAATATTTAGACAGTGGTGGAATCTTACTAAGTAGATTCAGTCGAGTTTTCCATTTTCTCATTTAAAATGTTCAATTTAGGACTTGTACATGTCATGGAGTATTTTTAAGACTGTAGTATTAGTACTTGTTTAATGCTCAATATATTAAAGCTTATTTTTGTAGCTTCTAAACTAGGGTCTAAATCCTGTAGGCTTAACTAAAATGCCCACTTTTAAAGTTATGTTCAAAATTATTTTATATTCACACTACTAAAAAACACCTTTAAACATTATCATAATATTGTACTTTATTTAATATTCATTACAACATGTATTTAATATGCCTAAACCTTGCAACTAATATACATGTGCTCCTATATGTGCACATTATCCAAATATATCATATTATGCATTTATGTATTTTACTTTAACATTGTTTATGTGAATTGACTGAAAACTCATTCACTTTCTTCATCTTTTCACTTTCTGGTTTGATGATTGAACTGTGAGAATAACATGTAATATAAATCTAAAATCAAATCCTAATATTCAGACTAGACTAGATTTGAATTCAGTACATATACAATACACTTAACACTATTTCAATTAAATCGTATTTGTTTGTTATTAGCGAGCTAGCAGTTCATATTCCTTTAGCTTCTTAGCTGCGTGTTAGCTCGCTAACTTACTGCCATTTGGTTTATTTTTCAAAAAGAAGGATGCCTAGTTGTTATACAGTTACTATAGTAAACAAATGATAAAAAGCTTCACATCTTAAGCCTGATTTTAATATAACATTTAGACAAGATCGTATTTTATTAACATCTTATTTCAGAAATGTTGCTAGTAAGCTAGCTAGCAGGTAATGTATAAGCTAGTTTTTGGCAGCATATTTGCTCGCTTGTTTTTTTTAAAGTTAACTATTCCAGTTAATATAATAAACATATGCTGAAGTCAATGCTTATTTTAAAGGACACTTCATAGCTGTATATCAAACATAAAAGCTTTTTATTTTTGAATTCTAACAATCAAAAAGAGGATATAGTTTGACAATTAGCCTATACTATAATCATCATTTTGCTCTTTAGCCATCCACTAAAGTACCTTTATCAATAAGCCTTTATAATAATCATATAAGTATATTTAGCCAAATGATTTGATGTACTAATGACTCAACAGAATAACATCTTTGTTATTGTTTTGCTGTTTGTATGACTCTCTTTCCCATTTCGTATTGACATAGGGATGTGTGTGTCCGAGTGTGTGTCCATTTGAGTGCGAGAGAGAGAGAGAGACCCAGTGCCTTTGTCACTCAGGTCTGGTGAGTGGAATGATAAACAGAGCCTGTGCTATCCATGTCAGCGGCCCAAAATAGAGGCTAACCAAGAGGGTCTCAGATAGCCCCCCGACTCCATATAAGTCTGCTCAGCGTGTGTGTGTGTGTGTGTGTGTGTGTGTGTGTGTGTGTGCACGTGCGGCGTGTGCAGTACAGCAGGCTTTATATAGCGCCTCTCACTCAGCAGACTTGTGTTATTGCTATACTCTGTCTATGAAGTCAAAACATATGACGGCCTTTCTGAGTGTGTGTTTACAAATGTCTTCATGTTGCACACAACTGGTTTCCTTAGTATATTTGTTGTGTTTTGTTTTCAAGGACACAGTAGGTT
Source organism: Notothenia rossii (assembly GCF_949606895.1). Lineage (NCBI taxonomy): Eukaryota > Metazoa > Chordata > Actinopteri > Perciformes > Nototheniidae > Notothenia > Notothenia rossii. The sequence goes on from NC_136907.1 coordinate 4,165,562, forward strand.
CAAGTAGTTTATTTGACATGTCTCTCAACACTAGGTGACAATTCACCTCATAAGACACCTTTTTCAAGTCTTCCAACTCTGCATTTAAGGAACAGTAGGAAGGGCCCTCAGATTTTGAGATACCCCTACTCGAGGTAGAACAATTGACAACAATGATTTTTCTTATCTTTAGGGTCTCCCATTAATGAAATTGATTGTTGTCAAATTTTATTTTGGGGGAAAAAATGTTTTTTGGGTTGTTCTTTAGAACGACCCAAATCCCTGAAAAAGAGGCAAATTAGACCAGGCCGAATATGGGAAAGGTGACAAGAAAGCCCATAACTTGAGAATGACAACTCTTTTCCTCTTCAGATTTGCTGAGGTATGAACCAGGTAGCTGTCCTACATCACCAAATAGTCAGACAATTATTTAACAAAAAAAATACTGAATTATAGTCCTGTAAACTTAGCTTTAGTTTAGACGGAAATTGTACTTTTTGGTGATAGGAACATTCAATATATATATATATATATATATATATATATATATATATATATATATATATTAGGGCCGGGACTTTAACGCGTTAATTAAGATTAATTAATTACACAAAAATTAACACGTTAAAAAAATTAACGCATTTTAATCACATCAAGCCTCAAGTATCACCTCAATGCAAAAACATATAGCAGCTAGCGTGGAAGCTAGCGTGGACGTTAGCCCGACTCGGAGTACAAGGACCCACACCCAATTCGCGTTGATCAAACAGTGGCCTATGCAACAGAGAGATTTTATTTTTCATCAGGATATTGGAAGAATAGGAGGGATTGAGGTCAATCACTGGCACTTTTTAATTGTATTTTAAATGGTACACTTTATGTTGAACTATTTATTACGTTGTTGGTGCAACTGGCACTTTATGTTGAAGTGTTTATTGTTTGGGCCAAGGTTATTGAGAGAGTTGGACTGAAATTGATTAGATTTTTTAAATCAACTGTTGGTAAATCAACAAAGTCTGTTATGGCCTCTGAAGCAACAGAGAGATGTTTTCTAATAGTCAGGGTTTCCAATGTTCTGAATGTACTTGAAAGTATTGTGTTTTACTTAAAAAACAAAGTGTTATAGTTTACAGAAGGTCTACCTACCTATAGGCTACCTGAATCTCTGAAATGTACTATATTCCTAAATATGCTATTGCTACACTTTATGGCAAAAATTGCACTTTTCTGTTGGTCTTGGTTAAGTACCACCTTGAAAAAAATAAGCAATGTTTGTTGCTTAAGCTTATGTATTCAGTCATTATTCAATGGTATACTAAAATCCATGTGAAAAAAATTGCTTCTCACTGTTCTCAGGTCAAATATTTATATGTGATTAAAAATGCGATTAATTTCGATTAATTAATTACAAAGCCTCTAATTAATTAGATTATTTTTTTTAATCGAGTCCCGGCCCTAATATATATATGTATATATATATACAATTCATCAAATAATTCAGTGAGAGGTCAAGTATATAGATACTAGAATATAATGTTAAATATCAGGTTCCTCAGAAACGTTAGGGGAAACATTTTGCCATTCTGTCAATGTGTCCCCTGGTTGAATGGCCCCATCTCCGACAATCCACCCCTTGCCAACAGGACTCCATAACAAGGGTTTGGGTTCGGGCTGTGACACCTTCGCTGTCTGAAACATTGCTCTTTGTAAATGTTGTTGAAATGCATCCTCTGTTGGCGGCAGATTTTCCGAGGCTGCATCTGTTGTTGATGCAATTATGAACCTCAGTTCATCCAAGTTTGTGCACATCAGTCCAATTTCCTTTTTTCCATATAGCAGAAGCGCATATTCTTTTGCGACTGGCAAAGACTCTTCCAAGCTGGCAGAGTCCAAAATGGGCCAGATCTTTGAGCTCGCTGAGGGGCCTTGAGTTTGGTGAATGCTGTTGTCTTTCCTATTCTGTACAAACTACTTGTCGATTTCATTATCGTATCATCGGTCCTGAGACCATATGTTTTGGACACTCGGGTAAAGAGAGGGGCAGAGTTGTCAACTGATCACCATCTGGTGGTGAGTTGGGTCGAGTGGCGGGGGAAGCCTCTGGATAGACCTGGTAAGCCCAAACGTGTAGTTCGGGTGAACTGGGAACGTCTGGAGGAGGCCCAAGTTCAGGAGGCCTTCAACTCACACCTCCGGCTGAGCTTTTCGGGCATTCCTATGGAGGTTGGGGACATTGAACCAGAGTGGTCGGTGTTCAAAGCCTCTATTGCCGAAGCCGCGGTGGGGAGTTGTGGTCTCAAGGTCCTAGGTGCCTCAAGGGGCGGTAACCCTCGAACCTCCTGGTGGACACCGGTGGTCAGGGAAGCCGTCCGACTGAAGAAGGAGGCCTTCAGGGATTTGTTATCCCGGGGGACTCCCGAGGCAGTTGCAAGGTACCGACAGGCCCGAAGGGCAGCAGTCTCAGCCGTGGCCGAGGCAAAGCAGCGGGTGTGGGAGAAGTTCGGAGAAGACATGGAAAAGGACTTTCGGGCGGCACCAAAGTTGTTCTGTAAAACTGTCCGACACCTCAGGAGGGGGAAGCAGGGAACCATCCAAGCTGTGTACAGTAAGGATGGGACGTTGTTGACCTCAACTGATGGAGTGTTAGGGCGTTGGAAGGAGCACTTTGAGGAACTCTTGAACCCGACAACTCCGCCCTCTATGTTAGAGGCAGAGCTGGAGTATGACGGGGGATCGATACCAATCTCCCGGGGGGAGGTCACTGAGGTCTTCAAACAACTTCAAAGTGGCAAAGCCCCGTGGGTGGATGAGATCCGCCCAGAAATGCTGAAGGCTCTGGGTGTTGAGGGACTGTCATGGTTGACACGTCTCATCAACGTTGCGTGGGAGTCGGAAACAGTACCGAAGGAGTGGCAGACCGGGATGGTGGTTCCCCTTTTTAAAAAGGGGGATCAGAGGGTATGTGCCAATTACAGAGGCATCACACTACTCAGTCTCCCCGGGAAAGTTTACTCCAAGGTACTCGAAAGGAGGGTCAGGCCGATTGTCGAACCTCAGATTGAGGAGGAACAATGCGGATTCCGTCCTGGTCGTGGAACGACGGATCAGCTTTTTACTCTTGCAAGGATCCTGGAGGGGGCCTGGGAGTACGCTTATCCAGTCTACATGTGTTTTGTAAACTTGGAGAAGGCGTATGACCGGGTTCCCAGGGAGTCACTGTGGGAGGTGCTGCGGGAGTATGGGGTGAGGGGGTCTCTACTCAGGGTCATCCAATCTCTGTACTCCCAAAGCGAGAGCTGTGTCCGGGTCCTCGGCAGTAAGTCGGACCCATTTCAGGTGAGGGTTGGCCTCCGCCAGGGCTGCGCTTTGTCACCAATCCTGTTTGTAATATACATGGATCGGATTTCGAGGCGTAGTCGTGGGGGAGGGGGTCTGCAGTTCGGTGGACTAAGGATTGCACCACTGCTTTTTGCAGATGATGTGGTTCTGATGGCTTCATCTGTCTGCGACCTTCAGCACTCACTGGATCGGTTCGCAACCGAATTTGAAGCGGCTGGGATGAGGATCAGCACCTCCAAATCTGAGGCCATGGTTCTCAGCAGGAAACCGATAGACTGTCCACTCCAAGTAGGGAATGAGTCCTTACCCCAAGTGAAGGAGTTCAAGTATCTCGGGGTCTTGTTCTCGAGTGAGGGAACAATGGAGCGTGAGATGGGTCGGAGAATCGGAGCAGCGGGAGCGGTACTGCAGTCGCTTTACCGATCCGTTGTGACGAAAAGAGAGCTGAGCCAGAAGGCAAAGCTCTCTGTCTACCGCGCCATTTTCGTTCCTACCCTCACCTATGGTCATGAAGGATGGGTCATGACCGAAAGAACGAGATCGCGGGTACAAGTGGCCGAGATGGGTTTTCTCCGCAGGGTGGCTGGCGTCTCCCTTAGGGATAAGGTGAGAAGTTCAGTCATCCGGGAGGGACTCGGAGTTGAACCGCTCCTCCTTCGCGTCGAAAGGAGCCAGTTGAGGTGGTTCGGGCACCTAGTTAGGATGCCACCTGGGCGCCTCCCTAGGGGGGTGTTCCAGGCACGTCCAGCTGGGAAGAGACCGAGGGGTAGACCTAGAACCAGGTGGAGGGATTATATCTCTTCTCTGGCCTGGGAGCGCCTTGGGATCCCCCAGTCAGAGCTGGTTGATGTGGCCAGGGAAAAGAATGTTTGGGGCTCTCTGCTGGAACTGCTACCTCCGCGACCCGACCACGGATAAGCGGGAGAAGATGGATGGATTGATGGACACTTTATTGTATTGGGTTACTCTTATTCTGACTATTTGGTGATGTAGTTCAGCCACCTGGTATTTCCCTCTCCAAATATAATGACCATCAGAGTGAGCATTCTTAACTTATAGGTTATTATGCCACTTCTCCCCCATTCGGAATGTGACTGTCTCAGAGAAGAGGTAGGCCTATGTCTAAAGAAATCTCATTTGCAATAGAACTGTACCAGATATTTCCATACAACTACTGGTTAGTGTTCAATAGCACCCTAGGCAATTCAGTAATGGTATATTTTTTAGGGATTTCTGTTTTTCTGATAAATAAGGGAAAAGAGATTGAGTCCTATGTTCCTATCACCAAAAAGTACAATTTCCGTCTAAACTAAAGCTAAGTTTACAAGACTATAATTCAGTATTTGTTTAGTTAAATAATTGTCTGACTATTTGGTGATGTAGGACAGCCACCTGGTTCATACCTCAGCAAATCTGAAGAGGAAAAGAGTTGTCATTCTCAAGTTATGGGCTTTCTTGTCACCTTTCCCATATTCTTTCCCATATTCGGCTTATCAAATATTTGGTTTGGTTTTGAATCAAAGTAGCAAACACTTTATTGGACAGCTATTTAAAATCAAATTAATTGGCATCTTTGAACATTTAAGTAACTTTTAAACTATTTTTAATAAATGTAATTTAGATTTTTCTGCATTGGTTACTTTTACATCTAATACTTAAACTACATGTTGCTGATTCTACTTACTCACTTTACCTAAATAACAATTTCAATGCATTAAATGTACTCGTACCAGATTATTTTTGACAGTGTTGTATTAGTACTTTTACTTCAGTAATGGATCTGAATACTTCCTGTTCGTCTGTAAATATGAAGCTTGTTAGCTTAGCTTTAAGGAAATACTAAAAACACTAGATCCACCAATCATCACCTCTGAAGAGTAAATGTGAATATTTGCCATTTTAATTGCGGGTTATGTACTTGACTTTTCCTATAGCTTAAGACCCCATTTACACGGGAACGCAAACTAACCGAGTTCGATATCAAAAAAGTCTTCCGTTCACACGGATACGGCTCAATAAATATGTCCTTTCACACGAGACCGCTCGACCTACTGGAGACGCTGTAGTACACATCCCGGGCCTGTAAGTGGCGTAAAAAAAAACAAAAAAAATCACCAAAAGCAGCGAAGAAGACCGCCGAGCATGATTGCCATGGTTGTCTGGTTGCCCTTCTGGTTATTCTCCGCTGTGGATTTAGCAACATGTAGTTCATGTAGTTCTCCATGTCCACTTGTTGCTGATGGTTGTGGTAGAGGAGCTGTAGATTGTGCACTAACACCTGTAGCATGGACAGTAGCTATTGACAGTTGCTACTGATCATGCTACAGCAGTGAGCAGCAGAGGTGGGGAGAGGCGGGGCTATGGCTTCATCGTTATCAGGAAATGATCGTATAGGACGTACACACTGAGCCGTTTGGCCCCCCAGAGCGTTCCGTCCGCAGATCTATCCACCTTGGGACCCGTTATCGTTTTAGGGGCCTGTTTCCGCGGTTCTGTTACGGCCTCGTGTGAACGAACGGGCTATACGAAAGAGAAAAGTAGCGGATACAACCCGTTTCGTTCCTGTGTAAACAGCACCCAAATCAGTATTTTCCTCTTGTGTAACGTTTTGGGAAGAAAGTGAACAAGCACATTATGAAAAGTCCATCTGCTTCTTTAATGATTTGAAGCCACTAAATTCATTCAGTCATTGTCCTGTTCAAACTGCCTCATGGACACAGGCATGCAGGCTGGCATTTGTCCTTCAGATCCATTTATAGCCCGTGTGTTCTGCGTCACACGTTAACGGTCAGGCCCACATAAGCTTTATCTTCATGGGGGAAGTATGTTCCCAACAGCAGAACATGACTCATGGATTATTTGAAGCTGATGTACTTGAAGTATTCTGGCTGTTCTGAATGTGTATAATTCAGTTACATGTAATGTAGATGGAGCAATCTCGGTTAGAAACGAATCTTTTAAAATAAATATATTTGCTTTCTATGTGTTTATAGAAGTTGTAGGAAATTAGCTATATTGCAAAACCTACAATATTATTATTTTCCTATTCCTGTTACACCACTAATGTACTAAGGCTTGGCTATATGTGGAAATTAATATATCAAAAATATTTCTGAATACCTCAATATTTATATTACAACGATATTGTAGGGTTGACTATTTGTCATCTCACAAAATAGTTTCACATTGATATTTTTGATATATTATCATTTTATATATCAAGGCTTAGTGGGTAAAGGCAAATAATATAAATATAAATATTGGTCATTTCAGAAAATGACATCACTTCCCTGCAATGCACCCTTTAAATAAAGGAAATGATCACAATGTCATATTGATATATTTCACAGCCCTTAACCGTACCCAGAGTATAGCCAGTTGTGTGCAAGTTTTCCTTCTTTTTCAATAACCCACACTTCCCGTCTCAAGCTTGACTATTTATTCTTTCCTGTGTGTCCTCAGCAGAGTGAAATCCTGATGAAGCAGCTGAGGGAGATCACCGGCATCGAGGACTCTCAGATCCTCTGCAAAGCCCTCAATGTAAGACCCTAAAAACTATCATGAGCTTTTATCCTTTCATCATCTCACCCCAACCCTCTGAAATGAAGAGGATTAGAAACATAAGGAAGGATAGAAAGGAAATATTCATTAAATGTCAAAACTGTATTTAAGTACACTTTATAAGCAAAGTACTTTGTTACATTTAAATCGATCACGGTACTAATATTATGAAAGTATTTCTATTTTACCACAGCTTAAAGGGGACCACTCAGCTCATTTAAATACGCACTACAATACCAATCAGACAGGTTCTGTATTTATCTGAGACCCATAATATATATATAATAGGGGACCTTTCACAGAAAATGAAGACTGACTGAAATAACTTTTCCTGAGTGGAATAATTCATCAATCAATAAAAAATACGTTATTAATCCCACAGGAAAATTGGGCACTATATTAGAATAAAAGACATATTTATATAACCATATTAAAAGATGTTCTGCCCCGATCTCTCGTCTCTCAGGCCAGCCAGGGTGACATCGGCCGTGCAGTCGGGCTGCTGACCAATCAGCCTGCAGAGCTCCAGGATCCTGAAGATCCTCCAGAGCCGTCTGAAGAGGCCTGGGACAAACAGAAAGGTAGGAACTAAACAAGTGTGCACGATATTAGATTAGAAAAGCGCTATATTTGAGTGCAGACAATTGAATACATGTGAGTCAGTGTCTCCTGATCGACCATATATGGAGTAATCACTATGGAGTTTCAGAAGTAAATGTGTGACAATAGTCGAAGGTAACTTGGTAGATTTACTCAAGCACTGTACTTACTTATTATTGTGTGTTTCTTCAGGACTTCCTAAAGATGAGCTGCAGACGGCCATAGAGCTCAGCCTGCAGGAGTCCCAGAATGCCCAGGAGGAGGAGAGAGAGTTCAACAGGTGCAACACAACCTGCTTTTTTATATAAAGTTGCAAGAAAAAGTATGAGAACCCTTTGGAACTTCCTGGATTTCTGCATAAATTGGTCATAAAATGTGTTCTGATCTTCATCTAAGTCCCAACAATAGACAGACACAGTCCGCTTAAACTAAAACCACACAAACAATTATATGTTTTCATGTTTTTATTGAACACACCATGTAAACATTCACAGTGCAGGGTGGAAAAAGTATGTGAACCCCGAGGCTAAAGACTTCTTCAAGAGCTAATTGGAGTCAGGAGTCAGCCAACCTGGAGTCCAATCAATGAGACCAGATTGGAGGTGTTGGTTAAAGCTGCCCTGTAAAAAATACACACCAGTTTTGAATTTGCTATTCTTAAGAAGCATTGCCAGATGTGAACCATGCCTCGCACAAAAGAGCTCTCAGAACACCTACGATTAAGAATTGTTGACTTGCATAAAGCTGGAAAGGGTTTCAAAAGTATCTCTAAAAGCCTTGATGTTCATCAGTCAGACAAATTGTCTCTAAATGGAGAAAGTTCAGCACTGTTGCTACTCTCCCTAGGAGTGGCCGTCCTGTAAAGATGACTGCAAGAGCACAGCGCAGAATGCTCAATGAGGTGAAGAAGAATCCTAGAGTGTCAGCTAGAGACTTAAAGAAATCTCTGGCACATGCTAACATCTCTGTCGACGAATCTACGATACGTAAAACACTGAACCAGAATGGAGTTCATGGGAGGACACCACGGAGGAAGCCACTGCTGTCCAGAAAAAATATTGCTGCATGTTTGAAGTTTGCAAAAGAGCACCTGGATGTTCCACAGCACTACTGGCAAAATATTCTGTGGACAGATGAAACCAAAGTTGAGTTGTTTTATGACTAATTTATGCAGAAATCCAGGTAGTTCCAAAGGGTTCTTGCAACTGTACATGTGTTTTTATTTACTTACTTTAATGAAAACAGTCGATGTGGACACTGAGTAGTTTTGACCTGGCGCCTACAATGCTCTACTTTCCTACAGGCTGTTTATTGAGTATGACAGGAAGAGTTTATAAACATATTTCTTGATGTTCCTGCGAACAGGTGTCAGAGCGGAGATGCTTTTGCCCTATCACCTACAATGCTCTATTTCCCTACAGGCTGTTGATTGAGTCTGACAGGAAGCAGGTTAATAGGTTCCACTTGACTGCGCTTGTATTATAAGTTGTTTATTATTTACACAGAGCAGAGAGTCTAACTATTTGTCCTCTACATGTTTCTGACTGTATTTCTTGATGTTCCTGCAGGGCTCTGGAGGCCAGCGCTGAGGAGAGCGCAGCGAGGATGAAGAGGAAGAGGAGTGAAGCTCAGAGTGACATGTGCAATCCGGCAGAGTGGATCCGGCAGGACGAGTGGCCCGTGGGCATCAGAAACGTGGGGAACACCTGCTGGTTCAGCGCCGTCATCCAGGTGAGAGCCTCACAGCAGAAACATGATGAACGCTAGATTAGATAAGCTTTTAATGATCCTCAGAGGGGAAATAAGGTTGTTGTTGCAGCAGCAGGAGAACAGACATATACAAATAAACATTATTACTTAGACGTCAGCTTTTAGGAAAGACAATATGCAAGAGCATCGAAGAAAACAGCCTATACTTGTTTCCGTTTTAGAAATTGGCACCAATAAAAGTATGCTGAACTGGCTATTATCCAACCCAGTCTCATGGCATTTCGTGTTATAGTCTCGAAATGTATTTAATCTATTGATTCGTGTTCACCAACACGATTTCCCCCTTTTTTTGCAAATGTTATTATTAATAATAATTTAAAAAATATATTAAAAAAATTACCGTAATTTTCGGACTATAAGCCGCGCCTTTTTTCCCATTTTTCGACCCTACGGCTTATATAACGGTGCGGCTAATCTATGGATTTTTACAGCTAACGGCCACTAGGGGACCTCCTAAATCTATGGATTTTACAGGTTACAGTCCACCACCTTTAACTCTATGGGCTCTATGGCCGCTCCGCGCCCCCCACCTTTAAGCGGCGGGCTCCAGCAGGAAAAGCTGGAGGCCGGAAAAGAGTGAGACAGGTAGCGCGCAAAAGTAAAAGTGGAACCGAGAGTGGTACGAGAGACAGAACGAGAGCAAGACAGACATTACGAGAGCGAGACAGTTTGTCCCCGTACCACTGGTTGAAAACCACTGCTGTAGATCAGTGCCGGTACGTGCGCTGGGAGCGCACCGTTTAAGTTTGAAAGTTGAAAAGTGTGTCTGAAACGCTATGTGATACAGTACAGTTTACACAGCACATGTTCTGTAGCTACTATTGCACTAAATGCTAACACTTGAATACGTTATGCAAATATGAAACTTGTTTGTTGAAATGTTAATAAATGGGAGCTTCCTCAAACAGCCATCTCTTTCCCGACAATCCCCTCTGTGCACGAACCCTTACATATGGTAATTAAACATTAAAACACCTGCGGCTTATAGTCCAGTGCGGCTTATATATGTACACATCATTCAATTTAGCTGCTGCGGCTTATATTCAGGTGCGCCTTATAGTCCGGAAATTACGGTAATCAATTTTTTTTAATAATTTTTATTTTTTTTAATTTTCCATTTTTATTTTGTAATCATCTCGCGACCCCCACTTTGGGAACCCCTGGGGAAGTGGCAGATTTTTACGGCTGTGTATTTTTAAATTCTAGCGCACTCGAGTTGGTTTCTCCAAAATTACCTACCCCACCTTTAACTGTCAGATTAGCGTTAGCCAGGCGGTCACATTTTTTTTCATGCGATCAAGATGGACTCCCCAGTCATCCGAGTAGACGACCACATCGTCCAGATATACCGAGCATTAAACTGAACGAATGGGGGATATCACTTTAAAGCATATCACAGGAAATACTAAACACTCCTTATGCATTTACAACATGTGCATTTATTTCTAAAGTGAAAATAAATCCAAGCTATATCACAGAGAGTGATTTAACAGCAACACTTTCTGACTGAATCCAAGGTGCGACCTCTCTGACTAAACTAAAGTTAGACACTCAGGAAGGGGAACTCCAGCCCATCAATGTCAGTTATTTTGAGCAGCAGGAGACACTTAGAAAGACCTCAGTGCACCTCATGACCTCTGAGCTGTGTGCTGCTAGTTCATTCTGCAAACTGTCAGGGGAAGAAAGTAAAAAACTGCCGTTTCTTGAAGTCCAAAGTAATGTTTTTACGTGCTTTGTGTGTAAAATATAAAACAGAAATAGAGAGAACTGAGAAAAGCAGCATTTTCTGCCTTTTTTTGCAGTAAAAAGAACTTAAATGATTAATCTGTTATGAAATAGTTAGTGTTTATGTATGTATTTATTCAAACAAGGACCATGCAAACAAATACATGACATGATTTATGCCAGATTTCCCTCTGCAGTCTTTAAGGTAGTTCATTGTTTTCCATCTATAATCAAGTTTGTATCTTTGGTTTCCAATTTGAAATGTTATAATTGACTTTGATTATTAGACGTTGTTGCATCTATAGTCCATGCTGGCGTAAACATCGCTGCTTTTATTTTGTTGTTTTTGTTGTTTTGTTTCAACCATTTTAATCTGTAGCACTTTGTTTACTCAAATGAAAAGTGCGCTTGTGAATAAAATGGATTATTATTATTATGGGTTACATGTAATTAAGTTATCAGGATACATAAAAAAGATAACGGTATTCTCTTAACAGTTATTGGGGATTACAAGCAGGATTACAATGCTAGTTAAATCTCTGAGCAGAGGACAACCCTAAATATCTTGGTTTCTTCTAAGGTCACTGTGAGCCTCTCCGCTCGCACACGGTTCAAAATAGGGACGGAAAGAGCAGGTTGTTCACAGGCGTTTATGAGCTCCAAACAAAGTATACACGGGTCTCAAACGTTGCCCGTGTGGGGACCTTCCGGGATCCCGCCTACTGCGAAACAGACCAGAACCAGGTTACGCCATGCTTTTATTCCGTCACTGATTACCTGATTCCGATCAGCTGTCTGGCCTCCGAGCCACTCCCTTCACTCCAGCAGCCGGTGCCCAAACCACACCCCGCTGCCACAGTCACATTGTTCTGTTGTCTTACTTAATACACTCACGTGCTAATGCTGTTACAGGTTTCTGCTGCAGAGGCTTTTAGTCTCAGGTGTCAGAAAGCGAAGCCTCGTTGTGATACAAAGAGGATCATTAAATAGTGAGAAGTGATGATGGACTTCCTCGTACCACAGCGAGAGCAGACAGTGATTGTTTGTCTCGATTCAGCTGGACAGGCGTTATTATCTGGGAGTAGAAATAGGAAAATGAGGCGATGTTGTTTGAATACAAATGGAAATGATACCCCGTTTGCTGTTGTTTTTTTTAACTGAATTGATTGTTGTAGATTGACAGAGCCTGACTCTTGATAAAGCACTATGCCTTTAAAAAGTAATTATGCTATCAGATTAAAGCTGAGTGACCACATAATTCAGTTGTCAGCTCATATTCCCTCCATTATCCTTCGTGGTATAAATTACAGTAAAACTCAGATAAGCCGTAATTGAATTTCCTGCTCGGATGGAAAAATATATATCAAGATATTCATAAGTGCTCGCCGCCACACACGGGGCATACGAGACCCGTAATAATGCATTTAGTTTATTGGGAGAAGCATCTTATAACAGAGAGGCATGGTGTGTAGGTCTGAGAATGATGTGTAAAATACCAATACAAAAACATAAATTCATGAATTATTTTCAAACATCACTCTTTTTGTTTGTGATTGAAGCCAATTCTTATTTAAATCTAACGCAGATAAGTTAGTAACTCATATACCTTATAACAAAGTGGCATGATTTGTAAGCCTCTATCTATATTATATGTGAATTACATTTTAAACAAGAAAACTTAAATCTAACCAGAGCCCAGTCTGCTCTGATTGGTTAGCTGGCCGGCTCTGTTGTGATTGGTCAACCTCTTAAGGCCCTGACACACCAAAGAACACGTCCCCACGGACCCGACTGTTGTGTCGCCTCACGTCCTGCGTGAGTGGCAATAACTCTCCTTACCAGCAGGCGGCGGTAGTGTGTAACAACAAATAGCGTGCGTTCCATTTTCACTCTCGTCTATCACAGACTGTTTCACATAACAACTTATAATTGAAAACATGTTTAGTGCGGTACTGGAAAATTAAAAATAATAGCCGTCTGTGTGTGCCTTCTTCACTTCCGTTTCGCTTCTCATGCACTGATTCGCTAAGCTGAACAGCCAATCAGAATGATTTATTTTGCCGACAGCCTCCCGAAAAGACACAACGGTGCGGGACACACCAATCTGAGTAGGGCGACAGGACGCTCATCGACAGCCTGACATCTATCGACGGCCGAAATCGGCTCGGTGTGTCAAGGCCTTTAGAGATGTCCCGCCCCTTAGCCTATCACGTACAATGTGTTGGAGTGCTAGCCAATAGGAGCACGAGTGTTCCATAGTGATGTCATTCTGTTCTAGAAATGTGGGATTTTGAGCAGACCATTTACTTGCACAAAAACTTCTAGAACACATGTATAACAACAGCATAATAGGTCCCCTTTAATTTGACCGCGATTCAAGTTTTTTCAGGTGAAGTTAATCGTCGTTTTGAAAGTGCTGGTATCAATATGTCTATCATTGCTTTAAAGTAATCTCTACATCTCTAACAGGTTGTTCTTCTCTCTTCTTGTTGCAGTCTCTCTTCCACCTGCCCGTCTTCAGGAGGCTGGTTCTCAACTACCATCTGTCTGAGAGAATACTGGAGAAGTGTAAGAGCCATTCTGTGAGTAAACACTCTGCTATACCGCCAACACAAGACACATATTGTGTTACAGGTTATTTATTTCTAACAATGTCTAATTCTCGTACACTAAGGAGGAAAGGTGAGCAAGCTGTGGGGATGTATAGACGCAGCCACTATGTGATATATAACAATAATAATCCATATTCAACTGTGTACTACTTGCTAGTGCTACGCATCATTACTGGATTGCATTTATAGCAATAATCTGCTTTTTGAGCATTATTTATCTCATTATAAATATGAATTACACTACTGCATTCATTGTACATATCTTTACATAATGTATTGTTCTATATTGTAGTGCACATTTTGGCTTTTCTATGATCTTTTAAAATTGTTTTTAGTTGTCCTACTGGGGTAAATAAAGTATTCCTGATTCTGATTTAACAATAATAACCTTTATTATATATATATATATAGCACCTTCCAAACACATACGTTACAAAACACTTTCCAAATAAAGACAGAAACCAGTGGCTCAGTCAGTAGGGGGCTTGGACTGTGAGCCGTAGGGCCGCCGGTTCAAGCCCCCAACCTCTAAATATGGAGTGTGGACTGCTACTTGGAGAGGTCCCAGTTCACCTCCTGCCCTGCCTTGGTGCCCTTGTGCAAGGCAAAACCAAACAAAGACAGCATCAGAGGAGACATTCATTATCAGAGCACACTGGTTTGACTGTGAGACCCTAACTTGTGAACAGGACAAGAGGAACATGGCCTTCATGCAGGAGCTGCGCTGTCTCTTCGCTCTGATGGTGGGTTCCTCTCGCACGTTTGTGGACCCGTCGGCTGCCGTGGAGCTGCTGAGAGACGCCTTCAGGACCAGCGAGGCCCAGCAGGTACTTCACTTAAACTTTAAAAACTTAACTTACGGTCCTGTTGTATTTTTGACTTTTTATTTTACTCCTGCAGTATTTTTGACTTTTTACTTCAATCATCCAGAACATTTGATATTGTTTTGTTGAATTGTTTATATTTGATATAATATGTGTTCCTTTTGTTCCTTTTATTTGTAATTGTTAATTGTCTTTTTTTAAGTATTTCAAGTATTGTACTTTAATGTCTGAAAATTGTATGAAATAATTTCTCGATCTAATAATAATAGATAATCATCTATCTATCTATCTATCTATCTATCTATCCATCCATCCATCTATCCATCCATCCATACATCCATCTATCCATCCATCCATCTATCCATCTATCTATCCGTCCATCCATCCATCCATCTATCCATCTATCTATCCATCCATCCATCCATCCATCTATCTATCCGTCCATCCGTCCATCCATCTATCTATCCATCTATCCATCCATCCATCCATCCATCAATCCATCCATCCATCTATCTATCCGTCCATCCGTCCATCCATCTATCTATCCATCTATCCATCCATCTATCTATCTATCCATCCATCCATCCATCCATCCATCTATCTATCCGTCCATCCGTCCATCCATCTATCTATCTATCTATCTATCTATCCATCCATCTATCTATCCATCCATCCATACATCCATCTATCCATCCATCCATCTATCCATCTATCTATCCGTCCATCCATCTATCTATCTATCTATCCATCCATCCATCCATCCATCTATCTATCCGTCCATCCGTCCATCCATCTATCTATCCATCTATCCATCCATCCATCTATCTATCTATCCATCCATCAATCCATCCATCCATCTATCTATCCGTCCATCCGTCCATCCATCTATCTATCCATCTATCCATCCATCTATCTATCCGTCCATCCGTCCATCCATCTATCTATCTATCTATCTATCCATCTATCCATCCATCTATCTATCCATCCATCCATCCATCCATCTATCCATCCATCCATCCGTCCGTCCGTCTATCCGTCTGTCACAAATAATAGGATAATATAAGTGGGACAGACATGCTGTTATGTGCATTTCTGTGAGGATGTTATTCTGGTTTAAATCTAGAAAGTAACCACAATGAAAGAGTGACCAAGTTAAGTTAGCTCACCTCCGTCTCTTATATTGTGTGTGGATCATTTCCTCAGGAGGGAGATGAGGCCCTTTTTTGTGTTTTGAAGGGAAAATATTAACAGTTTTTAAACTTATACTGATCTTAATCTAATGTTTTTTTTATTTCAGGACGTCAGTGAATTTTCCCACAAACTGCTGGACTGGCTGGAGGACGCGTTTCAGCTCGCTGCCAAAGAGTAAGTTAAAAGTGTACGTCCTTCACATGCAGGGACTATTCTCCTTCTCCCTTTGTTTATTGTTTTAAACTGATATAAAATGTCATGTTTTTACTTTTAGTAAAGTTGAAGACAAACAGAAGAACCCAATGGTCCAGCTTTTCTACGGTACCTTTGTGACAGAAAGAAGACACGAAGGTATGAGTTTCTGTCCCCGTGGAAATCAATATGAATTTACCGATACACATTGTGTATGTTGGTATAATGTGAAATAGAACATTCCCTACCAACACGTTGGTCACAATGCTAATATTGCCAGGGCTAAGTAGGTATGGTCCTGTTTCTTTCTGGGGGTCATTATTTAGAAAAACAAGCCTAAATCTGAACTTCCTATAACAACAGATGTTTATTGTTTATTGCTACTCTTTCAATGTTTCTTATGTGCAATGCCTTGTCTCTTATGCTGCGGCAACGCAAACATTTCCAAAATTGAGATAAATAAAGTACATCTTATCTTATCTGTTGGGAAAAATCTCACTGGTCCCCGGCTTGAGCTTGAACCTCAGGATCCATGTATCTGTGATCCTCTCCAGAATGGAAGGAGTCATCACATACAGAGCATCAACTAGTTCCTGAACAGTGTCCTTCACATGCTGATATCCAAGAGAGGGAGTTCCACAGTCACAAGATGGAGGAATAGAAAGCAGTATTCAATGTTTACTTCAGATTAGCTCCACGTCAGAAATGATCATGCTTGTCATATGTCTCTCTCCATAGAGGCTGAATCATCATGTTAATCACATAGCTATCATATGCCTCAAACAGTCCTGATGCTCTTCTAGGTAATCACACATCCTGTCATGTTCACAGCTACAGTTGGGATACCTTTGATATCATGGTACTCTGATATTGGAAGAGGACATTCAGGATTTCCCCAACATTATCTAACACTTACTTTCTGGACCTTTTATTTTTGAATTATGAATCACTGTACAGGATAAAGCTGATGATATATACTTGTTATACATCAACAAAAAGAAACAAGATGAGATGTTCATCCGTGTGAATGTTGTTTCAGGTAAGACGTTGTGTAACATCGAGCAGTTTGGACAGTACCCTCTGCAGGTGAACGGCTTCAACAACCTGGACGAGTGTCTGGAGGGAGCGATGGTGGAGAGAGAGATCGAGTCTCTGCACGCAGATCACAGCGTCACGCCTGGACGGGAGGTGGGTAACTTCATAGTACTCTACATATCATATTCTATTTACATATAGACTTTTTGCACTACTTTTTATTTATATTTTTGTATTTTATTATATATGTTGGATTGTTGGAGAACAATGACTCTTATATCGGGCTTTTCTAAAAACTCAAAGACGCTTAACATTTTAATTTCTACACTGTAGCTTTGTGCATATGACAATATATATTATTTTTTTATCTGTATTTTTGAAAATTATGTAACTTTTTTTAGTTTTTATCTTTTTTTTAGCATATTGTTTATTATATTATAACTTAGTACTTTTTTAACGCGTGTATGATATGCAACACTAAGCTGTCTGTGGCTCTTTCCTGCTGTAACGCTG
The DNA here is from genome assembly GCF_949606895.1 of Notothenia rossii. Classification (NCBI taxonomy): domain Eukaryota; kingdom Metazoa; phylum Chordata; class Actinopteri; order Perciformes; family Nototheniidae; genus Notothenia; species Notothenia rossii. The sequence goes on from NC_136907.1 coordinate 4,182,903, forward strand.
CAAATTTCCCCTCTGCGGGACTAATAAAGGTATTCTGATTCTGATTCTAAAATACAGTTCATACAATATAATGTTTTCTTGTAAATTAAACCAACCAACAAGAACAGCCTTTTGAGAAGTTGAGAAGAATAATTGTAGTTTTTTGGGTGTTTTTTACTGAACACTCTTTTAGATTTTTCTGCATTGGGTATTTCAACTGAGAATACTTTAAGTACATCTAGCTGATTATACTTACTTTATTTATTTTGTATTCATAGTTTCAATTAAGGACTTTAACAAAATAAGATGTTTGCATTAAAAATACATTAAAATAATATGTTTTTTTGTAACTTAAGAGAAAAATGGAGGTGAAAAATTCAACTAATGAATTTTGTGTTTGATTTCATTTATTTATTTACAATAATTTGAGTTTTAAGAAATAAATATTTTCTGCATCGGCTACTTTAATAAGTACTCAAATAATATAGCTTTGTTTTGCTGGTCATACCTACTTTTACTTAAGTTGAATTTCAATTTCCATAATTTTGATGCTCTGCTAATACTGTTGTTTTTCTTTTGGTTGCAGAGATGGTTCAAAAAGTTACCCCCAGTCTTGACATTCGAGCTGTCGAGATTTGAGTTCAACACTCAGCTCGGTCGCCCCGAAAAGATCCACAAGAAACTGGAGTTCCCTCAAATCATTTATATGGACAGGTGAGCTTCTTCTAAGACCATAGTATTATTATATCATACAAATGAAGAAGCGAAGATGAATGCCTTCAACAAACATTACATACTGATTTTCTGTGTGCAGATATCTTCACAAAAACATAAACCAGACCCACGAGAGGAGGGGAGACGTGAAAAAACTGAAGGATCAACTCGCAGCCCTGCAACAGAAACTTGAGTGGTTAGAGACTTCAGATATGACTTTATAATCTGCAGGAGTTAGTCCTAAAACCCTGTAATGAGTCAGCATTTTAGCACTTACTGTTCCTCGTCTAGAAGTCGATGGTTTTGTGAACGTGTTTTTGGTCAGAAGCCTAAAATAAGGTCTGTGCTGAAGATATTTTTTTGGTTTACAACATAAAATACGTCAGTTAATACCCCACTGGTGAATTAAAAATGCGGTTGCCAACAAGTTTCTAAATGAGACGACTAAACGTCATCATGCCCGACATTAGCCACCTTTAGCTTAGCGGTGGTGACGTGAAGTCATGTGACCATGCTGTAGTTTCTTTATAGCCCAACATTAGCCACCTTTAGCTTAGCGGTGGTGACGTGAAGTCATGTGACCGTGCAGTAGTTCCTTTATAGCCCAACATTAGCCGCCTTTAGCTTAGCGGTGGTGACGTGAAGCCATGTGACCGTGCTTTAGTTCCTTTATAGCCCAACATTAGCCGCCTTTAGCTTAGCGGTGGTGACGTGAAGTCATGTGACCGTGCTGTAGTTCCTTTATAGCCCAACATTAGCCGCCTTTAGCTTAGCGGTGGTGACGTGAAGTCATGTGACCGTGATGTAGTTCCTTTATAGCCCAACATTAGCCTCCTTTAGCTTAGCGGTGGTGACGTGAAGTCATGTGACCGTGCTGTAGTTCCTTTATAGCCCAACATTAGCCGCCTTTAGCTTAGCGGTGGTGACGTGAAGTCATGTGACCGTGATGTAGTTCCTTTATAGCCCAACATTAGCCTCCTTTAGCTTAGCGGTGGTGACGTGAAGTCATGTGACCGTGATGTAGTTCCTTTATAGCCCAACATTAGCCTCCTTTAGCTTAGCGGTGGTGATGTGAAGTCATGTGACCATGCTGTAGTTTCTTTATAGCCCAACATTAGCCACCTTTAGCTTAGCGGTGGTGACGTGAAGTCATGTGACCATGCTGTAGTTTCTTTATAGCCCAACGTTAGCTTTTTACTTCAAAAATCATAAAGTGGTGTTAATATGTAGAGATTATCCTGCTGAACAAAACGTGTAATTATTAAAAATCAATGTTAGTCCAAAAACCAGTGCAAAATCGAATCGGCTTTTTGTGGAGGGAACCAGGGAGATGCTGCCTTCAGGGTCCACTACTAAATACGTCATCACTGCACTGCTCTATATTCCACTTTGTGGGTCACAAATCGTTTCCTTTCTTTATCGGCAGCTATAAGAACTACGGCTCTGGACCCTCGAAGTATCCTCTGGCCGACATGCTGCAGTTTGTTCTGGAGTTCGCCACCACCAAACCCTCCAGTGTTTCCCCCGCTGAAGACCTGAGAGCTGCTTCTCCTGCGAGCCCCCTCCCCAATGAAGCCCTCCCCAAAGACAACAGGTGGAGTACACACAGGCAGGGGGGGTGTAACTGTATATTTAGTAACTGACTTGTACGCTACTTGAGTATTTCCATTTCCTGCTCTGTTTCAATATTTGTATTTTCTTATTTTCAGGTGAGACAATACAAACAACACATAATAAAACCCACAAAACAATAACAACAAACAACGATAAAAACAGACAAACATTAATTAAATATAATTAGTTCATAAAATGTAATGTTTTTTTGTTCCTAACAGGTTTTGTACTCTGAGTTAGACTTTAAAGGGTTTGTAGTTGGACGCACTTCCAACCTTTTCTTTGCTTCCCTCAGTGAACCCACAGACGCAGATTCATCAGAGGATCCTGTTGCCGGTGTTTCCAGTTGTCAGCGGACCCCGATCTATAAACCCTTCACCCAGTGCAGACTCCCCATAGACTGCCCCCCCCACCCGGCCCCCCACAGCGTCTCTGAGGAGGAGCTGCACTTTGTGAAGAGCTGCCTGCAGCGCTGGAGGACAGAAGTAGAGAACGACATCAACGGTTTGTCTTTAGATATTCAAGGTCGATTCTCAAATCAAAGGTTTTACTGTATGCACAAAAGCTACAGTGTAGAAATGGCAATGAAATGTTCTGACCTGAGCTCTTCCAACAATCCAACATATATAATAAAATAAAATACAAAAATACAAAATAAAAAGTAGTGCAAAAAGTCTACATGTAAATAGAATAGTATATGTACAAGAACATACAATATATCAGCGTTATGGACTCTGTTGCTGCTCAATGGTCCAATTTCCTAAGTTAGTTAGTAGAGATGCATAAGGATATTATCTCATTGGTTTTAATTTAAAGGCTTTAAAATATCTCAAAACATTATGCACGATAGAGCTTTAGGAAATGTTTCTCTATTCCACAGATCGTGCAGAGAGTGGTCACTTTTGACACTTAAATCACAGTGAAACCCGACGTGCTTCTCCTTCCAGGTCCTACCTTAATATCAGGCTTTGAAAATGAGAATGACTGGAAGTGAAAATTAGAAAGTGAGGAAAAAACGTCAACGCACCTTCAGGAAAAACACTTCATTGGTGCAGAGCTGATTAGATAGATGGAAATAAATGTTAATTGTGGAGTCATATTCGTTTGAATTGAAACACGGACACCTTTCCCATTACGAGGCAAATAGTAGGTTAAAGAAAAAGTGCTGAATTCATTTTTATGTTTTCATCCGTGACTCCCCCAATCTCAACATGTTCAAATCACAAATCAAAACTCACCTCTTCAGAACCGATTTTAAAGGTGGGGTAGGTAATTCACTTCAGAAAACCTTTTTGTTATATTCCATGGAATGCTCTTAACGTCCCGATAACAATGAATATCTTAAATACTTTGACAATAAATACATAAAAAAAATTCATCTGTGGAAGCCGTGGCGCTGTAAAAAGCACGACCAATCATCTGAGCCGGCCCGGCTAAAGTAACTGGATGGCCTACCTGCCTGTCAGCCTTCCATCTGTGCACAAATTTATCTCGTGCCCTCATTGGTCATGTGTGCGTTCATGTGTGTTGGAGGAGGGGCTCTGTGAGGAAGTGGCAGATTATTTTCAGCTGCGTAGTTTCAAATTGTAGCGCGCTGGTCTGAGGATAAGGATTTAATATGAACATGTAATAACTCAACAGTAGGTGGCGATATATGCTCCAAGTGGAAGCGATTCGCCATTAAAGAAAAGAAGAAGAAGAAGAAGAAATTGTAGCGCACTCGAGCTGGTTTCTCCATTCTTACCTACCCACTACCTTTAAGTGTCTTTGAGTTTCAAGCAAAGCGCTCTATAAATAAAATTCATTATTATTATTATCATGTTTTCTGTTCTGTGTTTGTGTTCCAGAGCTAAAGACCAGCATTGAAAGGCTCACTCAGATGCTTGAAGCCATGTACACAGACAACAACCTCTGCCAGGTAAGACTGATATTACATAAGTCACTTTAACACACTGCAGCTTTTACATCTACTGCTGCAAAACGTGCATTAGTGAAAGATGGGTGGAAGTGAGATTGGAAATGCAGGACTTTAACTTGTTATGGAGCGTTTTGACACTAAAGTTTTATTACTTCTTCTTGCAGGGTGTCCGCGGGGTCTTAGAAAGTGTTAAGAGTTGATAAATCAATTTAGCAAAAATGAAGGCTATTAAAAAGTATTAAAGGGCATTTTCCAAGGTGTTAAATGTTGTAGCTTGTTTTCAATAAGTATATACATGGTTCAAAGAGGTTGTATTCTACAGTCTGCCTGAATGTAATCATTGCGTAGGTGTGTAGTGTGATTCTGTCTAGTTTATTTATGGCATCCCGTTGGATTTGACGTCATCTGAACAGGACATCGCACGCTCACTGCTTGATAGCGCGCGGAGGTCCGTTTACGCCGGTTGTTAAACAACATCGTTATGGGGAAATGCAAGTCTGCGTCCAAATGGTTGGAAGATAAGGAGGAAGGACAATCAATACTGTATATAGTCAATGTGAGGTAAAGTGTGTCGCCAAGGTAACCGGTTAAAACTCAAAGTGGCGATGAGGTCTTAAAATGTATGGAAAGGGTCCAAAGATCCAAAAATACTTAAAGTTCCAAAAATACTTAAAGTTCCAAAAATACTTAAAGATCCAAAAATACATAAAGTTCCAAAAATACCGTAAATTCCAAAAATACTTAAAGTTCCAAAAATACTTAAAGTTCTAAAAATACTTAAAAATCCAAAAATACTTAAAGTTCCAAAAATACTGAAAATGGTTGGAAGATAGGGAGGAAGGACAGTCAATACTGTATATAGTCAATGTGAGGTAAAGTGTGTCGCCAAGGTAACCAGTTAAAACTCCAAGTGGCGATGAGGTCTTAAAATGTATGGAAAGGGTCTTAAAAGGAATTACATTGGACTTCAGGATTCCCGCATATACCCTGTCTTTAGTAAAGGATCCATCACTCCTCGGATCCCCGCTTCAGTGTTTTATATGACATTAAAGTTTTTAGTAATTCTTCTTTAGTAAAGGAACGCAATACAATACAATACTTCCTCCACCTTAACGCTTCAGTGTTTTCTATTCACTGCCGTCTCTCTCTCTCCTGATATTTAGGCGCCCTACAGACTTCACGCGGTACTCGTCCACGAAGGCCAGGCGTCAGCAGGTCATTACTGGGCGTACATCTACGACCACGCCAACAAGCGCTGGATGAAATACAACGACGTGAGCATCACTGAGTCGTCATGGGAGGAGCTGGAGAGAGACTCCTTCGGGGGGATGACCAACGCCAGCGCCTACTGCCTGATGTACATCGACGACAGGCTACCAACCCTGACTACAGGTACACTGTGCTGGGTTTCAGTTCATTTACTTATTTAGCTCTTATCCAAAACTAGAGCAGCAAGAATCCTGCTCCTACACAAGCTCTCCACTCGTCCATATCGATAATACTTTGATTCATTCTGCAGCCCTTAATCTGTTTAGCGTAGCAGACTGAAAGCTTTATTTCAGGAATAAAGTTATTTGAATGGCCATGATGTTCACAATAGCTGTGTCCCAATTCAGAGGCTGGGTCCTCCTGATGCCTCGCAGCCCGTGGAGGACCCAGCTTGGGTCCTCCGGACTGCGAAATGAGACGGTCTACGGAGCATGGCCTTGTACGTCACCGGCAGTTACCCCTAAATTTTGCCGCCCCCGTCACCTAGCAACCAGCTGCAGTCACAAGTGCCGGTAATAATTTCTGACACTAGGCAAAATATTTTCAAACTGTTTTCAAACTGTTTTCAAAACTGTTTTCAAAACTGTTCAATATGGAGTCAGATCTAGCTGTACTTATTTTGGTGTTATATAATATGTTTAAATTATTGTCCCGAGGTCGCAACAGGCCCCCGTGAAGAGGGCTTCATTCTCCCCGCGCATCTGGATAAATTGCGCAGTCTGCTCCTTGCTCCCTATCAAAACAAAATTGTTGCAGTAAGATTTGTATAACAAAAGCAGTTAAATAAATAAATTAGCTTTATAATGAATCCCAACAATTTGAAAACCAAACAGGGTTTAGAAATATTTTCACTTCATATTATTTTATGTATGTAATATAAAGAAGACATCTCCAATTGCCCGTATATTTAAATACACAAATTAAATAGGTTTACTTTTCTTTCATGTCGTTTACTATTTGGGTGAGAACATTTAAAAACGAATCCAGCTGAAACCGTTGTAGCCGTTGATGGGACGTTACAAGCCATATATTTTTTTTAAAACTCATTCGTCACCGTCACCCGTTGCATCCTGGGATATGGTACACCGCGGAGTGTACATCAGATGTATCCTCTAAATCTGGGGAAAGAAGGCTACATTTGCGGGCCGCATTCGGAGGAGTCTTGTCTTTTTTTTAAATTGGGACAGCCTTCGTTTGGCGGAAGTGACGTATGCGGTCTCCGAATGCATCCTCAGGAGGATGCGGCCGCTGAATTGGGACACAGCTAATAGATCAGTTACTGTGTCTATGTTGTAGATGTGTTATCTTTTTAATTTACACACAACACAGACTGCACATCTTTCCGTCCTTAGAGAGGGATCGTCCTCTGTTGCTCCCCCGTGGTTTCTAACATTTTATAAAAGTGGGGCTTCTTCGGGAATTTTGTATTGTTTTCTATAATAGTCGAAGCACAGAAAGTGTTGTATTCATGTACTGTATTAACTGTAAAGCCGACAAAGATATCAAATGTGTGATATTGGGCTTTATAAATAAACTTTGATTGAAGAAGAAGAAGAAGATTAAGCTTTTAAAATGTTAGTTAAATTCAGTTTTTCACTCTGGCTTGTATATTCAAGTAGGTGCACACATGCACATGCAATACACACACAGTTATACACACTATACAGAATACACATGCCTCTGGAGAGGGCCAGAGCGAAGAGGCTGCAGTGGAGCCGGCACCAGCGAGCAGTTGGGGGTTCGCTGCCTTGCTCAAGGGCACCTCAGCAGGTGACCTGGCACCTCCCTAGCTAACAGTCCGCTCCGTGTTTTATAATTGTTTTGGTCGATCGGGACTCGAACCGGTGACTCTTCGGTTCCCAGGGATTGAAGTCTTTTAACTGACACTCCCACTCTTCCCCTCCAGAAGCCACAGATGACGAGACAGGCCAGGTTCTGCACGGCATTGAATCCCTTCCTCCGGTTCTCCGGCGCTACGTCAGCGAGGATAACCGCTGGTTCCAGCAGGAGCTCAGCGAGTGGGAGGAGCAGTTCTGCCAGACGGCGGCTCCACAGGGAGGATCCACTGACCCGCGTCCAAAGGAGAAACTCCAGACTGCAGTGGAGCCGGCTCCTCAGTCAGGACCGTCTGAAGAAGAGCTGGAAGAGGAGGAGGCTTCTTCAGAACCACAACCGGACCCAGAAGCAGAGAAAGATCCTGAGCACGATCCCAGAGAGAAGCCTGAAGGTCTGTAGACGCTCTCACTGCTGGAGAGTACATGTACTCAAGTGCTTTACTGTAGCCCTCCACCAGCCTCCTTTGAAGCAAGGGGTTTAACAAAGTGGTCGATGAATACTATAACTGAACTGCTTGGGAAATGTTCCCGTTGAGTTCATCTCAAAAAGTAAAAGTCTAGGATGAGCCGCTGTCACTGAAAAAGCACAAGAACAACTGTGATTACAAATGTGCAGTGTCGGGCAAGTTACTTTTAAAAAGTAACGTGTAATAATTATAGTTACTGCTCTCAAAAAAAGTAACTAGTTACTTAATTAGTTACTAAATTATAAAAGTAACTATTAACACGTTTCTTTAAAAATAATAATAATACAAATACAAGTTGTTGTGTTGTTCTGTGGCACAGTAAGAGAAAAGACAACTCCCCATCAGTGTAGCAATTATCATTATGAAATGTAGTGGAACAATAAAACACAAAATATATGTTTAGACATTTTGACAGGCATCTTTACTGAAGCCTCAACGATCAAGTTCTAAGTAGTGCACTTGTAGTGCAATATGAAATAAAAACAACTACACTCTTTTGGCAGTAACAATGAAATAAATAATAAACGTTCAGACTGACACTGAAGACAAACAAACTATTTTCAGCCTCACAAAAACAAACTAACAGTGAAATATTGACCTCACATCTGGCCATTTAGCATACACAAAATCAATAATGGTGGATAAACTTAAGAAGAGGTGCTTTCAGCCTTATAAGTAATTCCTTGAGATGCTTTTCAGTAAGGCTGCTGGTGGGCGTTGCCGTGTTTGTGTGTCTGTGTATTTTCCCCATAAGGCAAGACCTGCCCAACTCTGTCTCTGATTGGCTTACCCTGAAATGTTACCCCGCGTTAACCAATCATCACTCCTCTCTGGTTACTTTCCCTTTTCCATGGTGCTGTGAGAGGACATCTCTGTATTCGTCTGTAAGTTACATCCGCAGGGAGATTCGGTTCAGTTCCATCACAGGATGTGACGCAGTAACGCACCCATTTAAATCACAGTAACTATAACGGCGTTACTGAATAGGAACAGGTAACTAGTAACGCTATTAGTTACCACAAAAGGTAGTTGCATTACAGTAACGCGTTAGTTCCAACACTGCAAATGTGTGATCTAAAAACAGAGATGAATACCTGTAAGCTATTCTCGAAGCAAAGTCAAATGCTAACAATTAGCTGTGCGCTACATTTATGTGAATGAACATCTTACCTGTGAACCATGTGCCTCGTACGGGACACCAGTGGCGGCGCCAGGGTATGGCTGGGGTAGGCTACAGCCATACCAAGAAATGGCTTAGCCCCACCATGAAAAATGATGTTAAAGTAAGCAAAATAAAGTCCGCCAACTCGCGGAGTAAATCACACAGACAGCAGTTAGTAAGATTGATTTCAGCAGCCACTTGTCTGGAAATACCGAAGACTAGAAACGGTTTTGAAAACGTTTGTCACGTAGTGATCGTCTTCTCAATAGAACATCTTTGATAATGTCTTCTGGCCAATCAGAATCAAGATAACGGCGTGGTGTTGTTGCAGGAAGTCCCCACGGAGAATACTTTTGCTGTAGTACATCTCTATATACATCGATACAACACGTAATGAAGTAAGATCCCACAGTTTGATGAGTGATAGGTGTGTGGGCTGTCTTTCATTTTGACACACAGAACAATGGGGGCTATCCACATCGACCCTTATCCACAATGTAAAGTAATTCACAGCCTCTTCCCTCTCCTCTCTGTGAGGAGCAGCAGGTTCAGCTTTCAGAACAAAGTAACGGCCCATCTACACTACAGGCATGAAAAAATCTTGAAGCTGGGCGTGTCTGAAGCTTGGCGATTTTTTGCGAGCAACCAATCACATGAATCTCCCGCCCCCGACATACAGAGCAATAGCAATGTTAAAACGAAGTAAACTGGATATAAACTCTCCAAACAGGCGAAAAAAGTTTCAGTTTCACCCACTGTCTCTGCCACCTCCCTCCATGCCTGGTTCCTCCGGTTTGTATCCCGGTAAATAGTTCCGGTCGTAAAGAACCGGGTGATTTGCTACCGTAATATCTCGTTTGGAATATGAGGAAATGAACTGCGGTCTGGCTCTCCCAGCTTGCACGCGGTTGGATTGGCTGAGCTTGCACTGGCGGGATTTGCATAAACGGAATTTGATTGGCTGATGCCAAGCATCGAGCCTCAAAAGTTGAACATTGTTCAACTTTTGATGCCGATAGATGCTCGTGATGCTTGCAAAGCCATGCCATGCTCCCCACAATGCAGTTCGGCGAAGATTCAAAATCTTCTACGTCACCCCATTCAAGTGAATGGGCGAAGCGTTGAAAGCATTTTTTGATGCCTGTAGTGTAGACGTACCGTAACAAAAAACCAAAATGGCATTCATTTTTTTTAAATGTGTAGTAATAGATTTATTTTATTTTTCTTCTCAAGAGAGTACCAGAATGTGTATTTTATGTTAGTATTTCAAAAAATCTCCTGGGGGAGAGGTGCTCATCTTACCTGAGCACCATGTGCCTCGTACGGGGCACCAACTTTCTAAATACACGCAAAGCACATTTCAGGAAAACAATATTGGCGAAATAAAAAATGTATTTTGTCCACAAGGAATCGTTTTGCCAACTTTGCTTTTTGGTAATGTGTGTCGTACACCCCTCACCTAACTCCAAGTGGTTGGTAAAAGCCTAGGATTAGCCTCTTCACTGTCACTTCAAAAAATAAATATATTTTTATAAAACTTACGTCCCTAACTCACGACCTCTACTTCATTTCATCCACAGAAGAATCGGAGGTATCACCCCCACCTCCACAGATCGACAGCAGCAGTGAAGCCGTCACTGACACCCTGGATCCCAGCCAGAGCCCCAACCAACCAGAGAAGGAGCTTCAGAGTCAGGTGGGACCCCCCCCCTCCCCTATATACAGGATATGGGTCAGAAATTCAAGCCCACAAAAATAAAGTGTGTACATGTAGGTCAAGGATCAAATGTCAGCGATGGAGACCCAGGCTTAAAGTCAGGCGGTCGTTGAGTAACCGATAGACTGAAGGTGAGGAGCGATTACTGACATCAAACCCTTTGTTTTTGTTATTGTGAACTTGTTCAGAGGTCATGTCATTTATACTTACACAGGTATTTGTTGTGGTTGAAAAGAGACTTTAGTGCACTTCAATAAAAAACTACATTTACTCAAGCAGGATAATTATGTGCACATTTATGGTTCTATAGTCCATATACTTTATATTTCTACTACACAACAATTAATGGGAAATATGTCACTTTTTACTTTACACTTACAGCTTTAGTTACTTTACAAAACAATTACAAAACTATAATGTCTTGTTATAAATTAAACCAGCCAACAGTTTATACAAAAAAAGAGATTGAGAGAAATGTCATATCTTATTATATATGTATTTCATTTTTTCAAATTATTCCGATTTCTAGTTTTTCAATATTTATTACATTTAGCTAATTATACACATTTTAACTACCATTTTCGGTGCAGGACTTTAACTTTGAAATAATTCACTTGCAGTGAGTTATTAATACATTTACTTAAATAAAAGTTCTAAATACTTCTCCCTTCTTTGCAAACTACAGAATGACAACTAACCAGAGCGAACAATCTGCACTTTCCTCAATGAAAAATGATTCTAATAAGCTTCATAAATAAATGATTTATCGTCAGCTGTAGCGTTAAATGTAATTAGACACACTGGGGTATTAACTTTAAATGAACACTTGTGTCTTCACCATATATCCGGAGATGCACTGACACATTGATTTGTCACATGTAATTGAATATAAGTCCCTAAATGTGTTTCCAAATGTGACCCACCTGTCATTATATAATAAGACCGATCCTTCACGCTATTTTTAAATTCACATCCTCCCCGAGCCAATTTATTAGCCTTTGGAGAGTTTTAAAATAGAATCACATGCTGCATGTTTACTGTGTTTGAAGGGCTTTTTCCTGATGTACCTCCACACAAATGCCAAGCTATCATGCTCATTTTCAGGTTCACATTACTTTGTAGTGTCTCTACTTTAAAGAGTCCTCTCCTGCTGATGTTCAGGTGTATATCAGTATGTAGTGTCTCTACTTTAAAGAGTCCTCTCCTGCTGATTTTCAGGTGTATATCAGTATGTAGTGTCTCTACTTTAAAGAGTCCTCCTGCTGATGTTCAGGTGTATATCAGTATGTAGTGTCTCTACTTTAAAGAGTCCTCCTGCTGATGTTCAGGTGTATATCAGTATGTAGTGTCTCTACTTTAAAGAGTCCTCTCCTGCTGATGATCAGGTGTATATCAGTATGTAGTGTCTCTACTTTAAAGAGTTCTCTCCTGCTGATGTTCAGGTGTATAACAGTATGTAGTGCCTCTACTTTAAAGAGTCCTCTCCTGCTGATGTTCAGGTGTATATCAGTATGTAGTGTCTCTACTTTAAAGAGTCCTCTCCTGCTGATGTTCAGGTGTATATCAGTATGTAGTGTTTCTACTTTAAAGAGTCCTCTCCTACTGATGTTCAGGTGTATATCAGTATGTAGTGTTTCTACTTTAAAGAGTCCTCTCCTGCTGATGTTCAGGTGTATATCAGTATGTAATGTCTCTACTTTAAAGAGTCCTCTCCTGCTGATGTTCAGGTGTATATCAGTATGTAGTGTCTCTACTTTAAAGAGTCCTCTCCTGCTGATGTTCAGGTGTATATCAGTATGTAGTGTCTCTACTTTAAAGAGTCCTCTCCTGCTGATGTTCAGGTGTATATCAGTATGTAGTGTCTCTACTTTAAAGAGTCCTCTCCTGCTGATGTTCAGGTGTATATCAGTATGTAGTGTTTCTACTTTAAAGAGTCCTCTCCTGCTGATGTCCAGGTGTATATCAGTATGTAGTGTCTCTACTTTAAAGAGTCCTCTCCTGCTGATGTTCCGGTGTATATCAGTATGTAGTGTCTCTACTTTAAAGAGTCCTCTCCAGCTGATGTTCAGGTGTATATCAGTATGTAGTGTCTCTACATGTCTCCATGCTTTAATGTTCAAAAAGCTCTTTATTTTTCTGATACTGCCTGTGGTGCAGCACCTCTTTTCACCCTCTGTCTGAAACCAGAGCCCAGTCTGCTCTGATTGGTTGCTCTGTTGTGATTGGTCAACCGGTTAGAGATGTCCCGCCCCTTAGCCTATCACGTACAATGTGTTGGAGCGCGAGTGATCAATAGTGAAGTCACTATGTTCCAAATGAGTCTAATTGAGGCGTTTTAGGCAGAGGGAGGGGGGATCTTGTGGGAGAGAAACAGAGATTTTAGCCTCTGCAGACCATTGACATGCACAAAAACCAATATAACACACGACAGGAAAGGGAACACCCCAACAATCCTAATATAACCGCTTGAAATGTTTCTCTCCATCAGACTCATGACTCAGCGCTCATTAACCCGACGCCCTCTGACCTCCATGTGGAGAGGGACGACACTCAGACGGCAGCCCGAGTCCCTCACACTGCAGGCGGGTCAGAGGCCTCCAGAGAGACCCCTGAAGAGGAGGAGGAGCAACAGCAGGAGGTCCCGGTCAGAGAGAACGTAGTCTCCGAGGTGGATATCCCCAACGTGGGCCGGATCATGGTGAGAGCCGACGCTGACGGATACAACGAGGAGGTGAGGACATGTAGTCATTTTGTTCTATTTGTTTATTCCACACAGTTATTTGAAAACAAAACATGTACACTTATACTGGTTGTTTTTTTTTATAGCGCATGTTGGAAAGGAGCAGGGAGAAGAACATGCCCCTTAATGAGTGGCTAATACTACATAGAAAACGCTTCAAGTTACTCCCCCAAATATAAATAAATCTGGGTTAAAATTGAGGATTGAAACAATAAAAGAACATGCTTTACATGCTTTACGATACCTTAAAGGGGACCTGTCATGCAAAATGCACTTTGTGATGTCTTTTCTACATAAAGATGTGTCCCCGGTGTGTCGGGGAACTCACGCAGCGTCAGAAAATAAAACCCTCTCTTTTCCTCCGTACCCAAATCTCTAAAAACGGGGGAACAACGGAGCTGATCCAGATTTGCGTCCGATATGATGTCATATCTGAAATGTGGACCCACGGCCCTATCAGAAACGTTGCTATCAGAAACAATGCCCGACTGTTTTGGACGTAATATGGTCCGTGTTTACATTAGCATGGCTAACACTCAGAGCTAACCTGTACTGGAGAGCATGTGTGTGAAGAAGCAGGAAGTAAAAAGGAACTCACCTTGTGGTATAACCGGCAAGAGAGAAAGCCTTTGAGCTCCATACTGTTTCAGAGAGAATCCTTGATAATCCATGATATGGCGTTTCATCACGGCAGCATTTAGTTTGGACAGTAGCTGCCGGGTCCCGCATGAGCTCAGACCCCTCCTTTTTTAAAGCTTTATTCCCCAAATCAGCACTTTAGAAACAGGAAGTAAAATAGAGGGATATGAGGCATGGCTAGAATGGATGATCTGTTTGGTATTTTGAGCAAAACACTTCATAGACATGTTTTTTATATATTTGTATATATCTGAGACCTATTGCCTACAAATAGCATGATAGGTGACCTTTAACTCAGATTCATTATTGGAAAGTAACCAATAACATTTAATCAATGACTGTAATCAAGCTACATTTTGAGGTATTTTCCTTTGATGCTACTCTTCTTCTACTTGACTACATTCGAGATATACATATTGATTTACTCCATTACATTTATTTAACAAAAGGTTCATATTATCAATATCTTAATGAATAACTTTAATGACTTCTTATTCTGCCATGTATTTTAATAAAAAATCTGCAATAGTACATTAAATGAATGAGTTGATTTATGTGTTTTATTAATATCAGGAACTCGCACTAACTTACGATGTTAAATACATGTAAACAAGTCAAAAGTATTTGCCTCTGAAACACTTTACTTCAGTACCTCATAGTATATTTATTTGGATGAAATTTTTGCATTACATCGACTATCAGAGTTTGATTTTAAATATATATTTTTAAAACCAGTATGTAGAAATGGATGTTTACTCAGACATCTTTATCAGCTGGTGTTTTATTTACTCTTTGACTTCCAGATGATGCTGACTCCGGCGATGCAGGGCGTGATTTTAGCGATCGCCAAGGCCCGACAGATCTTCGACACGGAAGGCCCTGAGGCCGGACTCATCAAGGTGCGCTCTGATATTATTATTATATCTCATTCTGAACAAGACCTCCTCCGAAACACTCAAACCAAGCCCATGTTTCACTTTCAGGATAAGACATGAAGGTTCAAGTACGTCCATTGGCATCTTTACCTTCTCAAATAAATATATCTCTAAGTCCGCGATGAATCAAAGCCTCTCTCTGCTTATAATCTCATCTCATTTTCCCTTTTGTGTTCGGAAAATCCATTTTAGAGAGGAATGCAAAGACTTGTGGGTAAATCTCAGAAACTACTGCAGCAGCACGATGTCAAAGGTCAAACTTCTTTCAATCGGGTGAAGCAGCCCCGAATGTAATCATCCAAATTCTACTTGAAGTACGCACGTAATATATAGACTCTAAATCTTTTAAGGATTTCATTTTCTGAAAAGGAATTCTGCCAGCAAACATAAAGTATTGATATTTAACCTTAAATTCAGGAGTTACATTTTCCTTCATTCTCAAATCTATTTTTTACATATTTATTAAAATAAAAGGCATTTAAGGTCAAAGTTGTATTTACTTCCATGTACTATTTTCACTTTAAGCTATTATATACTTTTTTTCCCACTACAATTACTTAACAGCTTTTATTACGAGGTACTTTAAGATTTAGTTTGTTATTCTAAAATATTAATTAGCCAATAAATGAATTGCCGTGTAAACGCATTTAAATAATGTTTTAATTTTGTTAATTATAATAATGTATAAGAAAAACAATATATCATATTATAATATATAGAAAAAATATATATAATAAATGGAAAATAGTATATATATGCAAAAAAATGAATTACATTTCATAATATATGAAAAAAAATTATATTTATAATTTATAATAATATTTAGAAGAAGAAAAAAAAATCTGTTAAAACAATTATACATTGGGAACTTTTACAGTTAAAGCTTAAATATATTTGTATTTTAACTCTTAACAATCCAACTTGTGTCCCCTCTTCTCCATGTCTCTTCTACATCAACATGTGTCCCCTCTTCTTCATGTCTCTTCTACATCAACATGTGTCCCCTCTTCTCCATGTCTCTTCTACATCAACATGTGTCCCCTCTTCTTCATGTCTCTTCTACATCAACATGTGTCCCCTCTTCCTCATGTCTCTTCTACATCAGCATGTGTCCCCTCTTCTTCATGTCTCTTCTACATCAACATGTGTCCCCTCTTCTTCATGTCCCTTCTACATCAACATGTGTCCCCTCTTCTTCATGTCTCTTCTACATCAACATGTGTCCCCTCTTCTTCATGTCTCTTCTACATCAACATGTGTCCCCTCTTCTCCATGTCTCTCCTACATCAACATGTGTCCCCTCTTCTCCATGTCTCTCCTACATCAACATGTGTCCCCTCTTCTCCATGTCTCTCCTACATCAACATGTGTCCCCTCTTCTCCATGTCTCTTCTACATCAACATGTGTCCCCTCTTCTTCATGTCTCTTCTACATCAACATGTGTCCCCTCTTCTTCATGTCTCTTCTACATCAACATGTGTCCCCTCTTCTTCATGTCTCTTCTACATCAACATGTGTCCCCTCTTCTTCATGTCTCTTCTACATCAACATGTGTCCCCTCTTCTTCATGTCTCTTCTACATCAACATGTGTCCCCTCTTCTTCATGTCTCTTCTACATCAACATGTGTCCCCTCTTCTCCATGTCTCTCCTACATCAACATGTGTCCCCTCTTCTCCATGTCTCTCCTACATCAACTTGTGTCCCCTCTTCTCCATGTCTCTTCTACATCAACATGTGTCCCCTCTTCTTCATGTCTCTTCTACATCAACATGTGTCCCCTCTTCTCCATGTCTCTTCTACATCAACATGTGTCCCCTCTTCTTCATGTCTCTTCTACATCAACATGTGTCCCCTCTTCCTCATGTCTCTTCTACATCAGCATGTGTCCCCTCTTCTTCATGTCTCTTCTACATCAACATGTGTCCCCTCTTCTTCATGTCCCTTCTACATCAACATGTGTCCCCTCTTCTTCATGTCTCTTCTACATCAACA
Organism: Notothenia rossii; assembly: GCF_949606895.1. Taxonomy (NCBI): domain Eukaryota; kingdom Metazoa; phylum Chordata; class Actinopteri; order Perciformes; family Nototheniidae; genus Notothenia; species Notothenia rossii. Next base: position 4,199,887 of record NC_136907.1, read on the forward strand.
TGTGTCCCCTCTTCTTCATGTCTCTTCTACATCAACATGTGTCCCCTCTTCTCCATGTCTCTCCTACATCAACATGTGTCCCCTCTTCTCCATGTCTCTCCTACATCAACATGTGTCCCCTCTTCTCCATGTCTCTCCTACATCAACATGTGTCCCCTCTTCTCCATGTCTCTTCTACATCAACATGTGTCCCCTCTTCTTCATGTCTCTTCTACATCAACATGTGTCCCCTCTTCTTCATGTCTCTTCTACATCAACATGTGTCCCCTCTTCTTCATGTCTCTTCTACATCAACATGTGTCCCCTCTTCTTCATGTCTCTTCTACATCAACATGTGTCCCCTCTTCTTCATGTCTCTTCTACATCAACATGTGTCCCCTCTTCTTCATGTCTCTTCTACATCAACATGTGTCCCCTCTTCTCCATGTCTCTCCTACATCAACATGTGTCCCCTCTTCTCCATGTCTCTCCTACATCAACATGTGTCCCCTCTTCTTCATGTCTCTTCTACATCAACATGTGTCCCCTCTTCTTTATGTCTCTTCTACATCAACATGTGTCCCCTCTTCTTCATGTCTCTCCTACATCAACATGTGTCCCCTCTTCTTCATGTCTCTTCTACATCAACATGTGTCCCCTCTTCTTCATGTCTCTTCCACATCGACATGTGTCCCCTCTTCTCCATGTCTCTTCTACATCAACATGTGTCCCCTCTTCTTCATGTCTCTTTTACATCAACATGTGTCCCCTCTTCTCCATGTCTCTTCTACATCAACATGTGTCCCCTCTTCTTCATGTCTCTTCTACATCAACATGTGTCCCCTCTTCTTCATGTCTCTTCCACATCGACATGTGTCCCCTCTTCTTCATGTCTCTTCTACATCAACATGTGTCCCCTCTTCTTCATGTCTCTTCTACATCAACATGTGTCCCCTCTTCTTCACGTCTCTTCTTCATCAACATGTGTCCCCTCTTCTTCATGTCTCTTCTACATCAACATGTGTCCCCTCTTCTCCATGTCTCCTCTACATCAACATGTGTCCCCTCTTCTTCATGTCTCTTCTACATCAACATGTGTCCCCTCTTCTCCATGTCTCCTCTACATCAACATGTGTCCCCTCTTCTTCATGTCTCTTCTACATCAACATGTGTCCCCTCTTCTTCATGTCTCTTCTACATCAACATGTGTCCCCTCTTCTTCATGTCTCTCCTACATCAACATGTGTCCCCTCTTCTCCATGTCTCTTCTACATCAACATGTGTCCCCTCTTCTCCATGTCTCTCCTACATCAACATGTGTCCCCTCTTCTCCATGTCTCTCCTACATCAACATGTGTCCCCTCTTCTTCACGTCTCTTCTTCATCAACATGTGTCCCCTCTTCTTCACGTCTCTTCTACATCAACATGTGTCCCCTCTTCTTCATGTCTCTCCTACATCAACATGTGTCCCCTCTTCTCCATGTCTCTTCTACATCAACATGTGTCCCCTCTTCTCCATGTCTCTCCTACATCAACATGTGTCCCCTCTTCTCCATGTCTCTCCTACATCAACATGTGTCCCCTCTTCTCCATGTCTCTCCTACATCAACATGTGTCCCCTCTTCTTCATGTCTCTTCTACATCAACATGTGTCCCCTCTTCTCCATGTCTCTTCTACATCAACATGTGTCCCCTCTTCTTCATGTCTCTTCTACATCAACATGTGTCCCCTCTTCTTCATGTCTCTCCTACATCAACATGTGTCCCCTCTTCTCCATGTCTCTTCTACATCAACATGTGTCCCCTCTTCTCCATGTCTCTCCTACATCAACATGTGTCCCCTCTTCTCCATGTCTCTCCTACATCAACATGTGTCCCCTCTTCTCCATGTCTCTCCTACATCAACATGTGTCCCCTCTTCTTCATGTCTCTTCTACATCAACATGTGTCCCCTCTTCTTCATGTCTCTTCTACATCAACATGTGTCCCCTCTTCCTCATGTCTCTTCTACATCAACATGTGTCCCCTCTTCTTCATGTCTCTTCTACATCAACATGTGTCCCCTCTTCTTCATGTCTCTTCTACATCAACATGTGTCCCCTCTTCTCCATGTCTCTTCTACATCAACATGTGTCCCCTCTTCTCCATGTCTCTTCTACATCAACATGTGTCCCCTCTTCTTCATGTCTCTTCTACATCAACATGTGTCCCCTCTTCTTCATGTCTCTTCTACATCAACATGTGTCCCCTCTTCTCCATGTCTCTTCTACATCAACATGTGTCCCCTCTTCTTCATGTCTCTTCTACATCAACATGTGTCCCCTCTGTGGAAAGAGACTCTGAAAGTTTCAGGAACAAAGATTCTCTCTCTTTTTGATCCATTTCTATAAAAACCTGTCTGAAAATGAGCTGATCAGATTGCCCCCCCCCCCCCCCCAGGCTTTCCACGAGGAGTACTCCCGGCTGTTCGAGCTCTCCCAGGAGGAGACGACCCCCTCGGAGGACGTGCGCCTGCAGCACTCTCTGGTCTACTTCTTCCAGAACAAAGCGCCGAACCGCATCATCGAGAGGACGCTGCTGGAGCAGTTCACCGACCGCAACCTGAGCTTCGACGAGAGGTACGAATAACACCAGAGGGAAAGATCCCTGTTGAATCTCAGATATCTATCTTTTAAAAACAAGTTCATTATAGCAGCACGTTTCAACACAAGGCAATTAGACTATACAGCTATACAACAAACATTATAAGCATTTAGACAACTGCAAGTATTTGAGGTATTTACCGACACTCTATACTTATATTACACGACTAATCGAAGGGCTTTTATAATACTTTTTTACAGCTTTAGTTACTGTAACAGTCCAAATGTTTTGCATAAAAAGAGTTTAATGAATACAAATAATTAAACGAGACAAAAAGCTTAGTCGGTTAACTATTCAGTAGTCATTTTTGTTATACATTTTTTTCTTCCGGGAACCAAGTGACGTGACGACGACCCCTCCGTGGATTGCTCAATTTAGACCAATCCACGGAGGGGCCGTCGTTACGTCACTTGGTTCCCGGAAGAAACATTTTGAAAAAGAGAAATGTCCAACGAGGCGTTCTGGGGCAGCATAGACAGGTCTTCTCTGTGTTAGAGTTTTACTCACTACAGGGTGTACTCTGAGGGTTTGTGACTCTGCAGACCGTTCACATGCAGAGAAACCTTCATAACACACAAGGGGGTGGGTAATAACCGGAACAGCATGAGATGGGCTCTTTAAGTAAAGGATCTGATTACTCTGTCCACCTCTGCCTTAAAGGTCATGGGTGATAATACTCATGTTACTTTTTCATTTCAGGACTGTTATGTGTAAAGGTGTATTTTAGGATCATGGTATCACTTCATCTGAGTACTTCCTAGAGCATGGCTTTGACGCCCTCTAGTGTTCAGAGCAGAGACCTGCAGCTCACTGTTCCTGCATCAGTCCTTTAATAAATTAACAACATTAATCTTCATGTGTCTGCAGAGCCATCAGCATCATGAGGGAAGCTCGAACCAAGCTGCGCCTCATCAAGCCCGAGGACATGGACATGGACGAGTACCTGGTGGGCTTTTAACACAATATTCAGGGATACATGCTGTTCATTTGTTATATTTTCACTGCGTGTAGCGGTTCAATTTCCAGTTCAGTTTGAGTCACAGAGAGGCTAAAGCTTGGCTATAAGCTGCGACGCGTTTTCAAAGAGAAAGTCCATACTGAAGTAAGATAGTTTGACGATATTTCATAAACAAAATCAAAACACAATTACTAGACGGACAAAAAACGATCAACCGAAAAAATGACAGGACAAACTCACCCTCTGTCGTCCGCACTCGACATGAAACAGAGGCCTGTACTACGAAGCAGGATCTTGGCTTAGCGAGCTGACTTCAGGGAAAACTCTGGGTTTCCGGTCCTACGACGCTGGTTCACTTCTTAGCGGGCTAGATCTCCACGGTAACTTATGCTGAACAGCTAGCCTGGTCCGGATATTATAGTTCACTTTTCATTCAGGAAGTATGACGCTGTGCTGTCAGTACGCTTCTCCATGTTTGTGATTGGTCAAATGTTGCTAACCCCGCCCCTTTCATGTGAACGCGCACATAACTAGATAGGGCAAAGCTGGCTTGAGTTAACGAGTTGATAACCAGCGTCGTAGGACCGCTTAGCGAGAGCGCGTTTGTTTTGGATTAGGTAAGCCGGGTAACTCAAACATATCCAGGTTAGGTTGAACCGGCTTCGACAATTACTGGAAGTGCTCAACAAACAAATAAAAGTGACGTACAGCAAACAAATAATGAACTCAGGCTAAGTAGCATTTTGCACCTACACTGGGTATTCATCTTTCTCTGCTGCCTTGTTTGACGGTTTTACGTGTATATACAGCATCCTCACCGTTAGCATGTAGACATCGACATTACATGTAAGTTAGATCCATGTGCTATGTGACAATGATCTGAAAAGAGACACACTAGAGGTATCTGTTTAGTACTAATACTAATTAAACAACATGACAGAACACCAGACTCTTTCAAAGGATAAGTCTGCTGGTACTGGATTTCTTTCTCACGATGTTGACTGTTGTTTGTCCCGTGTTTCTTTACAGCAGTGGCACGATGACTACCGGCTCTTCAGGACGGTGTTCGTCTACCTGCTGACCGGACTGGAGCACTACCAACACGGGAAGTACGTTTACAACAACCGGCATGTGTCAGATTAACAAAACAACTAAATACCACAGATTTATTTGAAATGTAACTCAAGGAAAAGTTGCAATCATCGTTCTGCACATACAACATAATGAAGAATACATATGAGCTCTCTTCTAGTGAGAAGGACAACGTTTTAACACTTCAAACTGTTTCACTCAAATCAAGACGTCATTTGTAAAAACGTTGAGTATATTGCGACACGCTTAAGCAGGAATATAATTCTGAGCTTGAGATGAGAACCTTAAATGTTTCTCCCTTTTAAATATCTCTCAATAATCTCAGTGATTTGTTTACATGCACAAAAAGGTGTTTCTTACCAATCGTGGAAATTCAATGTTTTGGAGAGAATGACATGTTTATCCACATCCATCCGTACTAAACACTCTTAACCACTGAATCTAAGTGAGATCTAATGTTGGCAGGTGTGAGTGTCTCAGGTGTGAGTGTCTCAGGTGTGAGTGTCTCAGAGTGTCTCAGGTGTGAGTGTCTCAGGTGTGAGTGTCTCAGAGTGTCTCAGGTGTGAGTGTCTCAGGTGTGAGTGTCTCAGAGTGTCTCAGGTGTGAGTGTCTCAGGTGTGAGTGTCTCAGGTGTGAGTCTCTCAGGTGTGAGTCTCTCAGAGTGTCTCAGGTGTGAGTGTCTCAGGTGTGAGTGTCTCAGGTGTGAGTCTCTCAGAGTGTCTCAGGTGTGAGTGTCTCAGGTGTGAGTGTCTCAGAGTGTCTCAGGTGTGAGTGTCTCAGGTGTGAGTGTCTCAGGTGTGAGTCTCAGGTGTGAGTGTCTCAGGTGTGAGTGTCTCAGGTGTGAGTGTCTCAGAGTGTCTCAGGTGTGAGTGTCTCAGGTGTGAGTGTCTCAGAGTCTCTCAGGTGTGAGTGTCTCAGAGTGTCTCAGGTGTGAGTGTCTCAGGTGTGAGTGTCTCAGAGTGTCTCAGGTGTGAGTGTCTCAGAGTGTCTCAGGTGTGAGTGTCTCAGGTGTGAGTGTATCAGAGTGTCTCAGGTGTGAGTGTCTCAGGTGTGAGTCTCTCAGAGTGTCTCAGGTGTGAGTGTCTCAGGGTGTCTCAGGTGTGAGTGTCTCAGGTGTGAGTCTCTCAGGTGTGAGTGTCTCAGGTGTGAGTGTCTCAGAGTGTCTCAGGTGTGAGTGTCTCAGGTGTGAGTGTCTCAGAGTGTCTCAGGTGTGATGGTCTCAGAGTGTCTCAGGTGTGAGTGTCTCAGGTGTGAGTGTCTCAGAGTGTCTCAGGTGTGAGTGTCTCAGGTGTGAGTGTCTCAGAGTGTCTCAGGTGTGAGTGTCTCAGAGTGTCTCAGGTGTGAGTGTCTCAGAGTGTCTCAGGTGTGAGTGTCTCAGGTGTGAGTGTCTCAGAGTGTCTCAGGTGTGAGTGTCTCAGGTGTGAGTGTCTCAGAGTCTCTCAGGTGTGAGTGTCTCAGGTGTGAGTGTCTCAGAGTGTCTCAGGTGTGAGTGTCTCAGGTGTGAGTGTCTCAGAGTGTCTCAGGTGTGAGTGTCTCAGGTGTGAGTCTCTCAGAGTGTCTCAGGTGTGAGTGTCTCAGGTGTGAGTGTCTCAGAGTGTCTCAGGTGTGAGTGTCTCAGGTGTGAGTGTCTCAGAGTGTCTCAGGTGTGAGTGTCTCAGGTGTGAGTGTCTCAGAGTGTCTCAGGTGTGAGTGTCTCAGGTGTGAGTGTCTCAGAGTGTCTCAGGTGTGAGTCTCTCAGGTGTGAGTGTCTCAGAGTGTCTCAGGTGTGAGTGTATCAGAGTGTCTCAGGTGTGAGTGTCTCAGGTGTGAGTCTCTCAGAGTGTCTCAGGTGTGAGTGTCTCAGGTGTGAGTGTCTCAGAGTGTCTCAGGTGTGAGTGTCTCAGGTGTGAGTGTCTCAGAGTGTCTCAGGTGTGAGTGTCTCAGGTGTGAGTGTCTCAGGTGTGAGTCTCTCAGGTGTGAGTGTCTCAGGTGTGAGTGTCTCAGAGTGTCTCAGGTGTGAGTGTCTCAGGTGTGAGTGTCTCAGAGTGTCTCAGGTGTGAGTGTCTCAGAGTGTCTCAGGTGTGAGTGTCTCAGGTGTGAGTGTCTCAGGTGTGAGTGTCTCAGAGTGTCTCAGGTGTGAGTGTCTCAGGTGTGAGTGTCTCAGAGTGTCTCAGGTGTGAGTGTCTCAGGTGTGAGTGTCTCAGGTGTGAGTGTCTCAGAGTGTCTCAGGTGTGAGTGTCTCAGAGTGTCTCAGGTGTGAGTGTCTCAGGTGTGAGTGTCTCAGGTGTGAGTGTCTCAGGTGTGAGTGTCTCAGGTGTGAGTGTCTCAGAGTGTCTCAGGTGTGAGTGTCTCAGGTGTGAGTCTCTCAGGTGTGAGTGTCTCAGGTGTGAGTGTCTCAGGTGTGAGTGTCTCAGGTGTGAGTGTCTCAGAGTGTCTCAGGTGTGAGTGTCTCAGGTGTGAGTGTCTCAGGTGTGAGTCTCTCAGGTGTGAGTGTCTCAGGTGTGAGTGTCTCAGGTGTGAGTGTCTCAGGTGTGAGTGTCTCAGAGTGTCTCAGGTGTGAGTCTCTCAGGTGTGAGTGTCTCAGAGTGTCTCAGGTGTGAGTGTCTCAGAGTGTCTCAGGTGTGAGTGTCTCAGGTTTGAGTGTCTCAGAGTGTCTCAGGTGTGAGTGTCTCAGGTGTGAGTCTCTCAGGTGTGAGTGTCTCAGAGTGTCTCAGGTGTGAGTGTCTCAGAGTGTCTCAGGTGTGAGTGTCTCGGGTGTGAGTGTCTCAGAGTGTCTCAGAGTTTCTCAGGTGTGAGTGTCTCAGAGTGTCTCAGGTGTGAGTGTCTCAGGTGTGAGTCTCTCAGGTGTGAGTGTCTCAGAGTTTCTCAGGTGTGAGTGTCTCAGGTGTGAGTGTCTCAGAGTGTCTCAGGTGTGAGTGTCTCAGGTGTGAGTGTCTCAGAGTGTCTCAGGCGTGAGTGTCTCAGGTGTGAGTCTCTCAGAGTGTCTCAGGTGTGAGTCTCTCAGGTGTGAGTGTCTCAGAGTGTCTCAGAGTGTCTCAGGTGTGAGTCTCTCAGGTGTGAGTGTCTCAGAGTGTCTCAGGCGTGAGTCTCTCAGGTGTGAGTGTCTCAGGTGTGAGTGTCTCAGGTGTGAGTGTCTCAGGCGTGAGTCTCTCAGGTGTGAGTGTCTCAGAGTGTCTCAGGTGTGAGTGTCTCAGAGTGTCTCAGGTGTGAGTGTCTCAGGTGTGAGTGTCTCAGAGTGTCTCAGGTGTGAGTGTCTCAGAGTGTCTCAGAGTGTCTCAGGTGTGAGTGTCTCAGAGTGTCTCAGAGTGTCTCAGAGTGTCTCAGGTGTGAGTGTCTCAGGTGTGAGTGTCTCAGAGTGTCTCAGGTGTGAGTGTCTCAGGTGTGAGTGTCTCAGAGTGTCTCAGAGTGTCTCAGGTGTGAGTGTCTCAGAGTGTCTCAGGTGTGAGTGTCTCAGAGTGTCTCAGAGTGTCTCAGGTGTGAGTGTCTCAGAGTGTCTCAGAGTGTCTCAGGTGTGAGTGTCTCAGAGTGTCTCAGAGTGTCTCAGGTGTGAGTGTCTCAGAGTGTCTCAGAGTGTCTCAGAGTGTATTGTTTCTCTTGTTTTGTTAAACGCTGTTGTGTTTCTTCAGGATGCGAGAGGCTCTGATTTTCCTCGCTCACGCCTACGAGACGAACAGCGCGCTGCTGAAGCACGGAGAGAGGCGGGGCTTAGAGAAATCTCTCATCTCCGTCTACAGGAGGAAATGTCTCACTGTGAGTAACACAGGCCGAGTGTGGAGACAAAGCTGAGCTCAATAGTAAAGCATACCAAAATAACAATTATCATTTGTTTAGATCTCGATCTGTCTTCACATATATATATTTATATATCTGTGTTCATATATATATTTATATATCTGTGTTCATATATATATGTATTTCCTGTTGGATATGTCGGAGTGCAGGATTGCTTTTTATTTTATTTCATTGTACCTGGTGCAATGAAATAAAGAATTGTATTATATTTATAAATACTGTTTGGCAAAGTCAAACCTCCTCATCCTCATCATCTTCCTCCTCTTCCTCCTCTGCACTATTAACTATTTGTATCTGTTGTATTGTGTTGCACTGTGGGAGGAGCCTGTGACCTCAGATATACTATAAGCTATATACTGGTGACAATAAGAGCCTTGACTCTTGACCTCTTGACCCCCTGCAGGCGTTGAATGAAAGTGCGTCCCAGCTGTTCTGCAGTGGGGATCAGCACAGTGTGGAGGAGGGGGTTTCCATCATGGACGAGGCTGTGATCCCCTGCCTTCACCTGATGAGTCGAGAGCAGAGTCCGACCCGAGAGGACCGGGACGCCATGGAGAGCATCCGGAGCCACTGGTGCTGCTGCCTGGGGAGAGACATGGAGGGTAGGAGGAGCGAATACTCAGTCATCAGAGAGGGCAAGAGTACACACATCCTTTACTCAAGCAGAAGTACAGATACTTGTGTTTAAAAATACTCTGGTGAAAGTAGAAGTACTGACTAAACTTCTTTACTCAAGTCAAAGTAAAGAGGGCTTTGAAATGTACTTCAGTAAAAAGTAACATACAGGTATTTGTGTTCAAAATACAAGAAGTAGAAAGTACAGGTATTTGGGTTCAACATGTGAGAAGTAGAAAGTACAGGTATTTGTGTTCAACATGTAAGAAGTAGAAAGTACAGGTATTTGAGTTCAACATGTAAGAAGTAGAAAGTACAGGTATTTGGGTTCAAAGTGTAAGAAGTAGAAAGTACAGGTATTTGTGTTCAACATGTAAGAAGTAGAAAGTACAGGTATTTGTGTTCAAAGTGTAAGAAGTAGAAAGTTCAGGGATTTGTGTTCAAAGTGTAAGAAGTCAAAGTAAAAAGTTTTCAGAAAAATAAGTAGTGGAGTAAAGTACTGATACCAGAAACATGTACTTACTGTAAGTACAGTAACAAAGTATTTGTACTCCACTACTTCCCACCTCTAATAATAATGCGTTTTTATCGAGCGCTGTTCTTGAAACTCAAAAACACAAAGCATTATTAAAAGAACACTTAAAACACAACATTAATGACAGATGATTAAAAGCAGTTCTGAAGAGGTGAGTTTTGTGATTTGAACACGGTGAGAGAGTTCAATCAGTTCAATTCCATTATTATTATTCATTCTGAAATAAAGCACAGCTGCAGATCACTTGTTTATACCCAGGTGGAAAAGGGTTAGACATGGTTTGACCTCGTGGTGGAAAGTAACAACGTTTACATTTACTCAGGTACTGTACTTAATTACTATTCGGACAAAGACTATATTTGAGTATTTCCATTTTAGTTTCTCTAATGTTTAAACTTATATTTATTGCATGTTATTGTATTTTGAGATGGAGCAACTGTAACAACCAGAGATGAATAAGATATTTTCTATTCTGCTTCGTATTCTTAATCTGCAGATTTCCATGCGTCCTTATCTGAGCACAATGAGAAGAAGTAGTATCTTTAAACAGTAAATGCAAAAGTAAAATAAAAATAATAATAATAACATTTACTTGCATTGCTCCTAAGGCAACCAAACAATTAAAAACAGACCAACAGAACATACAAGTGGAAAGAGGGTCACTTTGATTTGTTCAACAAAGTTTGTTAATGTGATTTATTTTTAGCTCTAAATCTTTTGTTGCATTGACGAGAAAAAAGGGAACGATATGAACTAATGTGATTTATATAGCGCTCTTCCTGGTGCTCGAAGCGCTTAGCTAACCCCTCTTTCTCTGTGCTGCTCTTCCTGTTTTCAGACTCCTTGCAGGAGAAGCTGGGGGAGTTTCTGCCCCGGGTTCTGGACGGTTCTGCTGAGAGGATCGTTCTCAAAGACCCCCCCAAAGTCCCGGTGACGGCGGCCCACGACCTGTGCAGCCGCCTGGCCGCCGTCATGGAGTCCCTGCACAAAACCTCCGTCGTCAGCGTTCAGTAAAACCCCCAATTCACCCCAAATAAAAGCTCCTTTAATCGAGGGTCCGACCGTTGTGTCTGCCGGTTTAGCCCGGCTAGCTGGAAGCTCCAGTGGTGGAAAGTCATGGTACACATGTGGGTTACTTTTATATATGTCTTTTCTTCCTGTGGCACTTTATACTTGTACTACATCCAGGAAGGAAATATGGTACGTTTTAGTCCACTGCATAAATGACGCTGCTTATACTACTTTAATTTTAAATTACAAAACATACAAAGAACTTTGAAAAAATATATGTTTTGATGATTCAACTGTCCAGCCTTGTGTTTAAATACACCCAGAAACACTAGCAATTCACAAACCAAAAACATTTCATATTTCATTTTGATCAAATGTGAGGATTTACCAGATTATTCAAAAAATAATTAATTTAAGAATTTTGACTTTCTTTCTCTGAGTACTTTTACTTCACACACTTTGAGTACACTTTCCTGACGCTATAATACTTCTACTTAAATAACATTCTCAATGTGGTACTTTTACTTGTGGTGGAGTATTAGTACTTTTACTTAAGTAATGGATCAGAATACTTCTTCCGCCCCTGATAGGCTCTCTTTTATGGGATAGATAGGGGTAGGAAACATGAATGCAGCCCCAAGCCTGTTGAAATACTCAAACAGAAGTCCTTAAAGCAGCAGCAGCAGGTTTTGCAAAAGTAGTACACTATCATATTGAATAACTGGTGAAAGTGTGTATTAGTTTTGATCAGATATGAGTTTAAATACTGGCACTGAACTGAGTAGGAAGTGAGCGGATTGGTAGGATTTGTTGTTGTGTTGCTAAGCAGTGTGAATGCACATTAAGGCCTTTAGACAGGGCTAAAAGAAACCCTAGTTTATTACTGCACGGTAACTGATGGTTTTATTATTAAATCTATGTTTTATATAACGTTACCAGGACATTTTACGTGAAACTAGAAAGAAACATATCCACAGATCTATTAGGCATAAGAAAATGATGGAAGTTGATCTGTGCACTAGAGCTACTGCACCTCTGTTAACCATGTAAAGCCTTTGAGAGGAAACACATGGGACAAGAGAGGAAGTGCTTTCTGTCTGGTGTCACTTGTACTCTGTGATGATACTCAATAAATGTTTTAAATACTCTGTGTACACCTTTGTTATTATCTGTTAAAGTAGTGGGAGTTTGCTAAAATAATATCAGCTGTTATGAGCAATTACATTTTAGAAAATATATATTTATTTTGCCGTTCTTATTTTGACATGTATGTAGGTATGTTCATTTGCACACAGTATATTGGTCATGGTAGCTCACTATTCTGAACGTATAGCCTACATGTAAACACTGCTGCCATTGTCATCATCACAAGAACAGCAGGATGACCAACTCTATCCTCAGGATGTCATGTACACATTCGTAAGTTCTCTCTATTCTGCGTCCTCATGCAGCAATCATGGGGTTCATGAAGAAAATGTTGTCTGAATAACTGAAATACAATTGTGCAGCTGACCCATGATGTTGCATAGAAACATGCCCTTTTGGAGGCCTGTATTGTGGATTAAACGTGTCCTAGTATCAAAGAAAACTGGATAAAATGTCTCCCATTGGTGCCTTTTCAGTGGAGCTAATGCATAGAGTTCTCATAGGGATACCTAAAAGCAGAGGAAAGGGGATAAAGTGGACTCTAGCTGCCCTTCCAGTGCGCAACATTAGCCACCTTTAGTTTAGCGGTAGTGACGTGAAGTCATGTGACCGTGCTGTAGTTCCTGTATAGCCTAACGTTAGCTTTTTAATTCAACAATCATGGTCTGAAAATAGCACCTTGAAAGAAGCATTTGAGTGGCGGCCGGCCCATAGGGGCACTGCCCCCCCCTCTCCCCACATGTTTGATTGTCATTACAAATTTAAAATAAATAAAAATATATATTTAAAAAATATTTTTTATTTGTATTTTTAATGAACAAGGTAAATATGATATAGTTGGTATCAGTAAAATGTATAATCTACAATAAAATCTCGTTTAAAATGGTGTTACGATGTCTAAAGTTACTGATAAGTCACATGTTTCCTGCCTGGCCGCAGCGTGTATCATTACCATCAGGGCTTAAGTTGGGGTTTGATATGTGGGGCGGGGGCGGAGGTCAAGGATCTCATTATTTGACCTTAAGGGATATACACTGTGACCCTAAAGCAACTGCTCACTTATCTGTGTCAAATGCACACATTGATGCCACCAAATATCACAATAAAAATAGAAAGTACTACAAACTGGAATTCATTTACATCTTAAATTATTAATACACAAATATCCAACCTTCAAATTTCTTTTTTAAATCAACACTGCTCTGCACACTTGCTAAAGAACATTTGTGTGGAAATCTCAATTCATTTGTAGGGCTGCGTGAGTATGGCCAAAAGTATGGGAGTAAATCTCACTGTAAACTATTTAATCATCACCCAATTCTGTGTGACCGACCATAACTCAGCTTTATGCAGACATACATTTAGCATAGTGTACAGGGCCGCTTTTTGGCATAGGCGACATAGGCGACATAGGCGGTCGCCTAGGGTGCCAGATCTGAAGTTGTACCCCATGGGTGTATAAAGAAGAGTTCTACCGCAAAGTTATTCTCCGTGGGGACTTCCGGCAACAATCTTGATTCTGATTGGCCAGAAGACTCAAAAAACATCAGCAAAGATGTTTTATTGAGAAGATGATCACTACTTGACAGATGTTTTCAAAACCGTTTATGGTCTCCGGTACTTTCAGTCCAACGCCTACTGCATGCACAGCGTTAGAAAATCGGGCCTTCAAAATAAAAGTTTGACTTTTTCACTCACACATCAGCGACCCACTCGAAACGGGTCCGCGACCCACCAGTTGAGAACCACTGCCCTAGAGGATCTGACGTCCACACCCCAATTCAAACATGTTCATACAATACGTTTCTGTTTTTGTAGTGTATTGCTCTTTTGTAGAGATTTTTCATTTATTCTTTATATATTCTATTGTGTATTCCTTGGATACTTTTATCTTTTCTACTGAACGATTGAAGTAAATCTGGGAAGCGTTTAACAACAGCCATTTACTTCAAAGATTTTTATCAATGTTATTCTTATTTCTGTTAATCCTGGAAGAATGCCAGAAAAAAAGACATTCTCTTCAATAATAAAAAAAAAAACATGACATTAGTAATTGTGATAACAAATTAAATAAGTTGTTTTTTGGCATAGGCAACATAGGCGGTTGCTTAGGGCCCCAGATCTGGGGGGACGCTGCGCTTGTAGCTCTGGGAGGGGAAAAAACATTTTTGTTTTTGACTGTTTGCGCTCATCCTAATTTTCGGCCTTGATGTAACAACATTCATAACTAAGTAAATGTAACACCCTTTTCACCCCGGTTACACTTTTCATTTGCCCTGTACAATAGGCGCTGTAAGTGATGAAAGCAGGGAGGGTTCTAGGGGGGGACCAGTGCCCCCCTAACACTGACTTTGGAACCCTCTGGACCCCCTGAAAATGAAAAGAGAGAGAGAGAGAGAGAGAGAGAGACAGAGAGAGATATATATATATATATATAGAGAGAGAGCACACCGTTATCTATTTAATATAGCTGTAAAAAATAAAGTAAGAAATCATTCCAGTGTGTACTATAGGACAGTAAAAAAAAGTTTAAAAGGGGAGTGATTAGTCAAATATGCATACATAAAAAGAAAGAATGCTAGGTAACATTAGATAAGAATAATCAAGTTTAAATGATTTGTTATTGGTTGTGATCATATTCTAAAGATGTTTGGATTATTGGAAAGTATACAGCGCCCTTTTGTCTGAGTGTTGAGAGCTGTATCCATCAATTCTTTTTGTGCTCAAAGTGCACCAGATTGATGCATTTCACTTCAACATTTTAAAAAGAAAATCTTCCCGGGGGGGGCATGCCCCTGAGCCCCCCTAGAGGATGTGAGGACCACCCCCAAATAAAACAGGTTAAAATAATTAAATTGAATACATGTTCTTTTAGTAAACACTGAAAACGGGTCCCACAGACCCAAACAGCACACAAAGGTTAAAGGTAAGCGTATAATAATGTGTAATGAAACAAATACCAATAACTGTGTTGCATTGTTTTCTTATGCGCAATTACTTCATACTGTCTTTGTCTTTTTCATCCTGTATTTATTGTGCCCCCCTCAGAAAAGAACTGGCCCCCAGCCTGGCCCCCCCAGTCAAATTGGTCTAGAACCGCCACTGGATGAAAGGGGAGGGTGTTGGCTTATCAGGCGTCCGCAGCTCACAGCCAAAGTAGGCGTGGGAGCGAGCAAGAGAGATAAATGCAATTTATGTAAACAAATATTTCCAAGGCGCTCCTTTATAATTATTGGGATAAACAGGTTTGAAATCATTCCAATGCATTCTATAGGACAGTAAACCAAAAATATCGTTTAAAAAAATATGAATAAATAAATGTTAACTGGTAAAATAAGACATGAATGAACAACAAAAATAAAATAAGTTACATTTATTTGTTATTGGCTATGGTAGGTTATTGGTTATGTTCATATACTTATTTGATTATTAAAATGTAAACCGATCTTTTTCATATGGGTGTTTTAGAGTTGTACCGCCTAGATCTAGTCTCTATTAATTCTGCTCAAAGTGCACCAGATTGAAGCATTTTACTTTAAAATGTTCACCACTGCCCTAGAGGATGTGACGTCCACACCCCAATTCAAACATGTTCATACAATACTGAATACATTTGAAGCCTTTTTGATGTATGTGACCAACATGTCAATACGTTTCTGTTTTTGTAGTGTATTGGTCTTTTGTAGAGATTTTTCATTTATTCTTTATATATTCTATTGTGTATTCCTTGGATACTTTTATCTTTTCTACTGAACGATTGAAGTAAATGTGGGAAGAGTTTAACAACAGCCATTTACTTCAAAGATTTGTCTCAATGTTATTCTTATTTCTGTTAATCCTGGAAGAATGCCAGAAAAAAAGACATTCTCTTCAATAATAAAAAAAAACATGACATTAGTAATTGTGATAACAAATTAAATAAGTTGTTAGGTTAAGTCAGGGCCGTTTTTTGGCATAGGCGACATAGGCGGTCGCCTAGGGCGCCAGATCTCGGGGTGCGTTGCGCTGGTAGCTCTGGGAGGGGAAAAAATGTTTTGGACTGTTTGCGCTCATCCTAATTTTCGGCCTTGATGTAACAACATTCATAATTAAGTAAATGTAAAACCCTTTACACCCCGGTTATACTTTTCATTTGCCCTTTACAATGGGCGCTGTAAGTGATGAAAGTGGGGAAGTGTTGGCTTATCAGATGTCCGCAGCTCACAGCCAAAGTGGGTGTGGGAGCGAGCAAGGGAGATAAATGCAATTTATGTAAACAAATATTTCTGGTCAGACTGCCAGACGCCATTTTAGAGCTCGACGGAGCAGGAGGACAACAAGGTGAGTGTTAACACCAGGATCTGCTTTCTGACATATTCATTATTTACTCTGTTTTACTGGATGTCAGAAAATAACTTCTTGCTTAAAAATATGCGTCCTAGAGTCCAATGAGACTTCTGCAAGTCTTGTAAACTTTTATTACTTCCTGTTTTCTGATTAATCAGAGTTACATAACATGTGACGCAGTCAAAATGGAGAGCGGCCTGAAGTCTGACTGATTTCATGTATTTTAACCAAGTTTACTATTAAGTACTATTTTGTGTGTGTGTGTGTGTGTGTGTGTGTGTGCGTGTGTGTGTGTGTGTGTGTGTGTTGTGTGTGTGTGTGTGTGCGCGTGCGTGTGTGCGTGCGTGCGTGCGTCCGTCCGTCCGTCCGTCTGATCTCTCAGATTGGAGAAGATGAGCTATTTAAAAGATGAGGAAGAGGACACATCTTCAGTCTCCAGCTGTCTGTCTCTGAATAGTGACCGTTCTAAAAGCTTATCTATAACCTTCAGTAATGAACCTGGACCCTCAGACACAAAGTAAGAGTCTGTTTCTACTGTAAACTGACCTGAAGAGGATTAGGCCTACGTTTTTAGTACATTAAGAAAGTTGAACTCTTGTTCCTTGTCATCATCAGCAAAAGTCTCCTCTGATTTTGGTGCAGTTTCCCCACTTGAAAAGGACTTGAGGCATGTACTAACTTTGAACAGGATTCCACTGCAATGACACAGCTTTACTTTTCAGTCTTTTATTTCAGCAGTTTACTTAAAGGGTCATTCTACAGAAAAGGTGGAAGTGCTGTCACTTACTTTTGCAGACACCAAAATACATGACATTGACCTAATACTCACATTCATTATATATGTTGAATAAATAGAGATTGTCTTTGCAATGGTACTAAATACAAAATTAATAAAAAATGGTTTTATACGTAAATTGCAATTTATTTAAAATGCCAAGTTCAAGGAACTGCCTTGTCACTTTGATCATACATGGAAGTGTAGCCTATAGTTTTAATTTAAAATATTTTTTTTCAATAAATAAATCTAATTTATATTTACATAACATTACAAGCATTAAATATAACACTGAAATGGTAAAAAAAAAACGCAAATTATTATTAATAATATCAAATAAATGTCAGTCACCCACAATTACGTCATTGGTGTTACTGCTACACAAAACGCTTTTATTTTTGAAATAATGTAAAACCGCATAAAGCTTAGCAGACTCTTCACGCTAACGAAGGATCACTTCTAGGCAGGGTTGGGAGGGTTACTTTGTAAATGTAATCAGTCACTGAATACTGAATACATGCTCTGAAAGTAATCAGAATACAGTTACAGTTACGTGTCTTAAAAAAGTAACGTATTCAGATTACTTTTGGAATCCTTTCTTTTTCCATAACAGATGGGTATGTTTTGGTGAACAGGAGACACTTGTTTTACTGTTTTAATGGCTTATCAAGAGCACAAACACAACATCTTGGTTACATTCTGGACAGCTCCCTCTCGTCTGCACCCCACATAAAAAACATCACCCAGACTGCATTCTTTGTACTGTCTTAAAACCTTTCCTTGGAATATGTTATGAATTATAAGGTGTCCTTGGGTGCTTTGAAAGGCGCCCCTAAATAGAATGAATTATCATTATTATTATTATTATTATTATTATTATCTGAAACGATGTAATAACTTTAAAAACTTTTTGCAATCACTTGCCCCATGCATTCAGCAGCAGCAGGCCATTTATTTGATCCCGTTATGAAATGTCATCATTTCGACAATAAATAAATGCTACATAAACGTTATCTTGCACATTTTATCTAACCATCTCCGTTTCTAACTTTCAATATATTTTAAAAGAGAGCTCTCTCTCATCTGCGTGCGGGGGCGGGGCCTGACAGACACGCTGCATCTCTCTCTGGCTCAGACATGCTGCAGCGCTGTGCAGTGTGCACACAGTTCTGCCGGTAATGAATATTACATTTTGTGAGGAAACTTTTCCACCAATAATTCCAATAAGTATTCCAAAAATATATTCACTTCAGGTTTACGACAGTGACTCTAATCAGATTACTTGTTTTTCAAATGTAACGCCAGCTGAATACAGTTAGCCTACTTGATTTTTTTTTTCTGATTACGTAACGCCGTTACATGTATTCCGTTACAACCCAGCCCTGCTTCTAGGCTACTGTCCCGCAGCGCCTGCCTCTCTGTCGGACTCTGTCGCATTGGGGCAACTGCTGTGGTGCGGAGCGCATTAACCAGACTCTTCACAACGAAGAATCACTTCTTCTTCAAGGCAGGGAAGGTTTCGCAGTACGCAGTCTACTGTCCCGCAGCTGCTGCCTCTCTGTTGGACTCCGGTACTGCACCTTACTCACGAGACGTTGTAAAAAAAAAAATGGGTGGGGGCCGAACGCAGTAACCACTCCGCCAACGCCACATTCACCCCCGTAGTGCGGGCCGGATGAGAATGTCTGGCGGGCCGGATGTGGCCGCCAGTTAGTGGTCACTGCTTTACAGTATGAGGGAGGGTAGACAAACAAGGACAGGCAAACAATTAAGTATAGTAAATAAAATAAACAAAAAAAGGCAGTCAAGAGGAAGTTGATGAGGAGGGGGGGGGGGGGGGGCTTATGGGTAGACAGAGTTGAAAAGATGTGTTTTGAGGCGGGACTGAAAGACTGTGAGGGACTCAGAGTCACGGAGATCTTGGGGGAGGGAATTCCAGAGCCTAGGAGCTGCCACTGAGAAGGCTCTGTCCCCAATGAGTGTGGATGTGGGAATGGATAGGAGTCCGGCTGCGCTGGATCTGAAGGACCGTGGGGGTTGATAAGGACTGAGAAGGTTTGTGAGATAAGGGGGGGCCAGATGGTGGAGTGCTTTGTAGGTGAGGACCAGAATTGTGTAGTTGATGCGATGGGAGACAGGAAGCCAGTGGAGGTCTTTGAGGACTGGGGTGATGTGATGCCATGATTTGGTATGCGTCAGGAGACGTGCAGCTGCATTTTGAACCCGTTGTAGTCTGTTGAGTGCTGATGCCGTAAAGAAGTGAGTTGCAGTAGTCAAGGCGGGAGGAAATGAAGGCATGCATGTCTTTCGGCTGCGGGGGCGGGTGAGAGAGGGTAGGATTTTTGCAATATTGCGGAGGTGGAAAAATGAGGTTTTGACTGTTTGGCGGATGTGAGGTTCGAGGGAGAGGGTGGGGTCAAAGATTAGGCCAAGGTTGCGTGCCTGATTGGAGGGGGAAACAATGTTGCCATCAATGGTGAGTGTTATGTTAGTGACTTTGCTGAGGGTGGATTTGGAGCCGATTAGGAGGAGTTCTGTTTTGTTGCTGTTCAGTTTGAGGAGGTTATGTTGCATCCAAGTTTTAATAGCTATCAGACAGGAATCGATGTGGGTAAGGGGTGGGTTATGGAGGGATTTGGTGCTGAGGTAGATCTGAGTGTCATCAGCATAGCAGTGGAAGTCCAGGTTGAAGTGGCGGAGTATCTGACCAAGGGGCAGGATGTAAATGATGAAGAGGAGGGGGCCAAGTACTGATCCTTGAGGAACGCCTTGGGAGACTGAGGCTATAGCAGAGGAGTGGTTGTGGAGGGAGATGAAGTGGAATCGTCCAGTGAGGTAGGACTGGAGCCATCTGAGTGCAATACCTTCAATACCAATGTCCCTGAGTCGGGTGAGCAGGATGTTGTGGGTCACGGTATTGAAGGCTGCACTCAGGTCGAGGAGGATGAGAATATTGAGGGAACCAGTGTCAGCAGAGGTGAGGAGGTCATTGAGGACTTTGAAGAGTGCAGTAGATGCAGTGAACTTGTGCTCCTCTGGGGGATGTGATGAATCGTATGTGTGGTGAATTGTAAGCTATCTACCTGATCACAAAGGTATATTGTATAGAACTTTTTTTAAATATCAAACTAGAATTTTCCCCCTTGTTGTACCTTTGGTGAGAATCAGCTCCCCTAAAGTGCTATAAAGGATGTGTTCATCTCCACAGAGGGAAGGAGGAGCAGCTGTCCAGCTGTGCTCTGTGTCAGGACGTCCTGAAGGATCCAGTCTCTACCAGCTGTGGACATTGGTTCTGCAGACAGTGCATCACCTCATACTGGGAGCAGCGCCCTCCATCAGGAGACCCCTCCTGTCCCCAGTGTGGAAAAATATCCAGAACCAGAGCTGGACTGCAGACAGCCAGTCAGACCAGCTCTGTACGAGGTGAGAGGCCGAACTCATGCAGCGCCTTATTCCTCTTCCTGGTTCATTTGTGTTTGATGAGGTACTCTGTTGTAGAGCAGAGACATTAAGCTGTTTGCAAAACATTTCAACTCTGTCTGTTTTTATGAGTTTATTGTTAGATTCTCAAAAGCATTTCCTAATTCTCTCCTGTTTCCTTCTCTTCCAGCAGAACGTGGTCTGCAGGAGGTTCTAGATGAACATAGGCTCAGTCTGGGGAGGAGATGTGAACGTGTGACTGAAGGAACTGATCAAAGTGAAACCCTCCTCAACAGCATCTTCACTGAGCTCTACATCACACAAGGCCAGAGTGAAGAGGTTAATACCCAACATGAGGTGTGGCAGCTGGAGACAGCTTCCAAGAAGAAGCCCCTCCATGACACTCCAATCAAGTGCCAGGACATCTTTAAAGCCTTACCTGACCAGCAGACTCTCATCAGAGCGGTCCTGACCAACGGAGTCGCTGGAGTTGGAAAAACCTTCTCAGTGCAGAAGTTCACTCTGGACTGGGCCGAGGGTTTGGGAAACCAAGATGTCAGTCTGGTGATCCCGCTCTCCTTCAGGGAGCTGAACCTGATCAAAGGTGAGCAGTACAGTCTTCTCAGGCTGCTCCATGTTTTCCATCCAACCTTACAGAAGGTCACAGCAGAGCAGCTGGCTGTCTGCAAAGTGCTGCTCATCTTTGACGGCCTGGATGAAAGCAGACTTTCTCTGGACTTCAGAAACAATGAGGTTGTGTCTGATGTCTCTCAGCAGTCCTCAGTCAACGTGCTGCTGACAAACCTCATCAGGGGGAAGCTGCTTCCCTCGGCTCTCGTTTGGCTAACTTCCAGACCTGCAGCGGCCAATCAGATCCCTCCTGAGTGTGTGGACAGGGTGACAGAAGTACGAGGCTTCACTGACGCCCAGAAGGAGGAGTACTTCAGGAGGAGATTCAGAGAGAAGAAGAAGGCCAGCAGAATCATCTCTCACATCAAGAGCTCCAGGAGCCTCCACATCATGTGTCTGATCCCAGTCTTCTGCTGGATCACTGCTGCAGTTCTGGACCACATGTTGACTACAGACCAGAGGGGAGAGCTGCCCCAGACCCTCACTGACATGTACTCACACTTCCTGCTGGTCCAGACCAAGAGGAAGAAGCAGAAGTATGAAGAGGGACATGAGACGAGTCCACAGCAGCTGACGGAGGCTGACAGGGAGGTTCTTCTGAAGCTGGGGAGGCTGGCGTTTGAACATCTGGAGAAAGGAGACATCATGTTCTACCAAGAAGACCTGCAGCGCTGTGGTCTGTATGTCACCTTGGTGCACTCAGGAGTTTGTAGACAGATCTTCAAAAGAGAGAGTGTGATCTTCCAGAAAACAGTCTACTGCTTTGTTCATCTGAGCATTCAGGAGTTCCTGGCTGCAGTCTACATGTTCCACTGTTACACCAACAGAGACACAGCGGCACTGAAGGAGTTCCTGAAGAGTGATCAGGCGTACCCACCCCTGGATGTCTTCCTAAAGGGAGTCATGGAGAAATCCCTAAGTAGTCAAAATGGCCACCTGGACCTGTTTGTTCGCTTTCTCCACGGCCTCTCTCTGAAGTCCAACCAGAGACTGGTAGGAGGCCTGCTGGGTCTCACAGACAACAGACCAGAAATCCTCCAGAGACTCTTCAAAAGCCAGCAGAGAGCCATCAGCAACCTGAAGGAGATGAGAACAACAATATCTCCTGACAGGAGCATCAACATCTTCCACTGTCTGACAGAGATGAAGGACCTCTCAGTACATCGGGAGATCCTAGAGTTCCTGAAGTCAGAGAACAGATCAAAGAGACTCTCTGAGATCCACTGCTCTGCTCTGGCCTACATGCTGCAGATGTCAAAGGAGGTTCTGGATGAGTTGGACCTGAAGAAGTACAAAACATCAGATGAGGGAAAACGGAGACTGATTCCAGCTGTGAGGAACTGCAGGAAGGCCAAGTAAGTCCAGCTGTGATTAACTTTATAAACTAATGTGGATTAGAAGTTTAATATTCAAATAAACACTATAAAATGTCTGCTTTTAACCTGTTAAGCCCGAGAGACCCCGGTACCGGGCCCCTCCTGCAACATCTTGCAGGAAACAGTGTCTGAGGGCATGTTCATTTATATCCATATAACGGGAAGAAACTCATCTAACTGATCATTTAAAAAAATTAATAAAAAAAAAACCCACAATGCTAACGCGCTCAGCGCTAGCATGAATTAGCAACAAGCGAAAAATGCTAACAGATGACTGCACCGAAATTCACTCACAAAACCTTATTATTTATCTTTGCTGCACATCCAACACATCGTTTCACATCGTGAGGTGACACAGAATCGAGGGGTGCCCTCATTATCAATTATACGAACTCGCGGAGATAATAACAAGAACAGACATCAAAACATATGGAGCTAGGTAGCTAAAAACGCTAACATGGCTCACCTGTGTGGTAGTCTGGTCAAAAGTGGTCTTGAATGGCATTAAAACGATAAAAACGCTGCTGAAGTTAATCCATAGGTTAATCCAATGTGTCTGTGTCCCTTTGAAATGATTTCTGATAATCCATAAGCAATAAACCTGCTTTTCGGTTTCCAGATGTCAGAGCTAGAGCTAGAGCCCTATAGCAGGGGTGCCCAATACGTCGATCGCAAGGGTAGTGTGGGTAGATCGCATGGCATTGAAAAAAAACTAAGGAAAAAACAAATAAAAAAAACTTTTTATTTTTATTTTAATAAATTGGGCAGGGGCGGCCCTGTAGGTAGATCACTTGGGCGTGGTCATTTTAAAAGTAGCTCCCAAGCTGAAAAAGTGTGGGCACCCCTGCTCTATAGCTTCACTCTCATGCAAAACTGCGTGTGCGAAGCCCCCACTTTTTTGTTTTACCATGTGTGTGAGTGGGGAGATCCCCCTTCGATTCTATTGGCTCTAACGGTCAGAAAGAGATGTCAATCACCAAAATCAACCAATGGGTTCCAGAGAAACGGTAAAACCCCCATTTCCACCCAAATCACCTCAGAGGTGGAGTTTTTTTTGCTAAATCTCTCTAAAAAGGTCAAATGTCACTTGTTTTGCATTAATCTTGATACAGGGTACTTATTATATGTTGTACTTTGGATTCCTAAAGCTTTTAGTCTACCTTACCATCATCCAAGGGTAGTTTTCACTATAAGTAAAAAAGAATCGTTAGACGGACACTATAATTTACAGTTTTTTACTATGTTCAATCTGAATTTTCTTTAAAATAAAAAACATCTATATTGATTCGGACTTTTCTAAATCCAACCCACAGGTTTATCATTACTTTGAGAAAAAAGATTATTAATGTAACCCTTTTAGAAGGGAAGATATGGTCATTTGTTCTGGGAATTTCCTTTTCGAGCCTGAGACCTGAAAAACAGGCTCAGGGCTAAACTGGTTAAAGACTGAGAGCAGAATAAACCAACACTGTTCTTCTATTTATTTATAATAATAAGTCAACTGAACCGTTTTTCTCTTCATATTGAGTGATGGATGCGACATGTCAAACACATGAAGGACTTTAGAGGTTTCTAAGCATGTGATCACACCACACAGCAGGACTTACAGTTATGACAGAAAGATGTTATTATTACTTTCTAGAAGTTTCTTCATAATTAAACACACATGTTTTATCACAATGTGTTGGAGTTTAAAATAAGATCTATATAATTTCCCATCAATAACAGAGTTATGTCTTAATGCTGATATACTGATAACATCTGATGTTATTCAGTTTAAAATATTTAAACCTTTTTGGTTTGTTAATTGTGTTTGTGTGCGCAATACATTTTCAGATGCTCAGAGAAGCCTAAACATCCATCATTCACCGCTAAATATTAATTAACATTTAAATTTGTACATCTCTAATATTGTCAAGTGATTTATTTAATTTCTGTTTCTTTTGGTAACAGTCAGTGACAGCAGGAGCACAGCCATGTGATCAGATCACACTGACAACACATTACACTCTATTATCATACATTATGATATATCATATTAAATGGACTGACAGCAAATCTCAATTAGAACATATGTCAAATATGTTTTCATCAAATGCTTCAAGTTAAAATAATGTTTCCTCTTGTTTTTTAACACATGCTGTAATACTGTATGTGTTATTATAGACTTTCTGGCTGTGAACTCTCAGAGACTCACTGTGAAGTCGTGGCCTCAGCTCTGAAGTCTGACCCCTCCCATCTGAGAGATCTGGACCTGGGTTACAACACTCTGAAGGATTCAGGAGTGGAGCTGCTGAGTTCTGGACTAAAGAGTCCAAACTGCAGACTGGAGGCTCTCAGGTCAGTTGACTGACTGCAGTTCATCTGTTTGTGTTTATGATTTTCTGAATTTGAACAAATACATTTTAATTGTTATTTCTTCTATTTTTGCTAATGACTGAATATTCATCAGAGTAACAGAGAGAAGGTGAATGTGTGAGGGAGAGAGTTTGAGCTTCCACAGACTCACCCTGTGCTCCAGGAGTCAGTGGAGATGCTGTCAGTACTGATGAGCTGTGAGGGAGATGAAGGAGTTGTTAAACATCTGATCAAAGTTAAAGATCCAGATTATCAGTGGATTGTTTCTAAATCATCTCTGACATTAAAACCCTGTTTAACTCTGATCAGATTATTAAACCTGGAGTTATTTCTAACAGGAGCATTGTTTTCTAAAGTTACATCATGTTTTCTTTATTCAGACTGTGCGGCTGCAGTTTGTCAGAGATCAGCTGTTCTGCTCTGGCCTCAGCTCTGAAGTCCAACCCCTCCCATCTGAGAGTTCTGGACCTGAGTGTCAACGCTCTGCAGGATTCAGGAGTGGAGCTGCTGAGGGATCTTCTGGAGAGTCCAGACTGCAGACTGGAGACTCTCAGGTCAGTTCACTGACTCTCTGTTACTGCTGGAGATCTCACATGTTTCATTAGTTCATTAGGCCTGAGCACGAAGTGTGCAAGGACCTATTGTTCTGCCTAGAATTCTTATTCTTATTCGTCATAGTCTGGGGATTCGATCTGTTTTTGATGGGCTTACGACGCTATTCATGTAGCGACATTTGGCAACGCCGCCAGGACGGGTGAAACATTTTACATTCTGGAGTCGATGGGTGCAACATTTCCAACATGCTCGCTAGCGCCACCTGTGAAAATTCAGTTTTCTAAAAATGTACATAGTCGCAGCATGAGTCTGATGGACCTGACATTTTGCACACTTATCCGGGTAGAGCTGCGCAACATATTATCCTCTCGTATCCCTAAGCTCCGCCTACTTTTTTAAAATTGTAATTTGCATAATGTGAAAAACAGTGAAATATTAACACACATTTACATTTTTGTTTTTCAACACCAAACTTAGTGTACAGCATCATTGGAGGGTCAGACACATTACCGTAGAAAATGAGCCCGACGTGTGGAAAAATGTGTCCGACATCAATCAAAACGTATTAGCAGCAAGGTGTGGCTTAGACATAAATGCTCCTAATTCATCCAGAATTTATCCAAATATCACAGATTTCGGTGGATAGGTTTAGTCTGTCTTGGGGAATAGGCACAAAAAAGCATGTTCATTTTGGACAATAGGGGGCGCCAGAAACACAACAAATGTATACCTCAAGAACGGATGGACGAAATAAATATATTTTGTCATAGATATACTGGCAGGATGAGTTTAAAATGAGATTTAAAGTTTGGTGAATGTGGGCGCACACACACACACACACACACACACACACACACACACACACACACACACATACACACATACACATACACACTCACACACTGCTGGCAATGATGTTGAGTGTTAGTCCAGCAGCTCCCTCTGCTGGCGGCACATGCAATTACAACAGAAACATATACACTCCATAACACACACATACAGCTCAGCATATAATATATATCAGGCTACAGCCCATGTATATGTTATGATGTGAGGCACTATTTGGTTTCATATCCAGAGGAGATGCGTTTATTGAGTAAACAAACTGTAAAGGGCAGAAAGTCTGCTCAACCCACTGCACCACACGCCACGGTTAAGGCTCCTCTAGACAGCCTCCGCGATAATCGATCCTCGACGAGCCTTTACAGAAATGTGTTTTCCTTCGAGGCGGCGCGCCCACATCCATTTCCGGATTACCCTATGGGTACAGACACACAGCGGCGTGCGTTGAAAGCTTCACCATTCACTTTGAATGGGGTGACGCCACTTTTTGCCGAACTGCATTGTGGGAAGCGAAGCGGCGTGGCTCGCTGCAAAAGTTGAGCAATGTTCAACTTTTGACGCCTCGGCAGAAGCATCAGCCAATCGAATCAAATGCCAGTACAAGCTCTAGCCAATCAAACCGCTGCTTGTGTGTCAGGGGCGGGAGATTCATGTGATTGGTTGTTGGTCGAGTTTCAGACACGCCCGCCGGCAAGCTTCAACGCACGCCGCTGTGTGGAAGGGCCGTTACGGAGATATCTACATTTAAATACGGTGATTTCCAAAGAAAAAGTTGACATTAAAGTATTAGCAAGAGGCACAAGGTTAGTGTTCACTGATATAAAAATGTGTCCTGATTCGTTTATACTGTTTTATAACTTTACGGTTCACTTGTTTAATGGTTTGCTAAAATGATGCTAATATGGATGAAGCTTAACTGTAGTTGTTGTGTTGTGTCTTTGTGTAGCTCTTACGTTGGTTTTTGGAGTTTTCAATACATTCAAAATCCTCAGTCAAGTGTACGACCATCTTTCGGAGGGATGTGCTACACTTGGTGTTCCGGTTTCCTGTTGTTAGCATTCCAGCTTCACAGTAGCATGCAGCTAGTACGTTGTTGTGTGTGTAGTTAAATGGAAAATAAAGTTCGGAGTTCCATATTAAACACACCGCCTCCCATTCATCGGCTCTACACCGCGCACATTTCTTTATTTAATTAAATCACAGCCTTTCTGCAAGTTATGTAATCGCACAAGTTGGTATCGCGATTTCGATTAGATTAATCGTGCAGCCCTCGTTCCCAATCATTTAGATGTGTTTTCACAGATAATAAACAGAAGGCTGATATAAAGATGATCCTCAATAACAGAATGACGGTCACTGTTATTCAGGGAAAGATCATTGATTAGGACGCAGTGATGATGAGCTGCACATTTCAGACCTGAACATCTGACTGGATTATAAACTGATTTTGATCCTCATCATGTTTTCTTTATTCAGTCTGAGGTACTGCAGTTTGTCAGAGATCAGCTGTTCTGCTCTGATCTCAGCTCTGAAGTCCAACATCCATCTTAAAGATCTGAACCTGAGTGTCAACGCTCTGCAGGATTCAGGAGTGGAGCTGCTGAGAGATCTTCTGGAGAGTCCAGACTGCAGACTGGAGACTCTCAGGTCAGTTCACTGACTCTCTGTTACTGCTGGAGGTCTCACATGTTTCATTAGTTATTCAACTTATTCTTCTACATATATATAACATCCATACGTTTGTAAATGTTGCTTTGTTCACATTTGTATTTCTCTAAATGTAGTCTATAGTCATAACAGTTGATTGTTTCCTAAAGAAACTATTATTCTTCCACTGCTAGTTATTAAAGTAAATGTATGTTTTCTTTAAAAAAGGGTCTGAATAAAGAAGGTCCTCTGAACTAATATTAGTTTTACATAAAGTTTACTTTCTGACATAGAAATGTTTATGTTCCCAATAGGGCTTCACGATTTGGTGAAAAAGTCATATTGAGATTATTGTGGACAATATTGTGATTTGTGATTGAATGAACAAAGTGTAATATGTACTTGGTCAGGGAAAGGAAAGAGCACAGACAAATGATCATTTTGAAATCTGTATTTCTCAAAGAATCGGCTACTGTTTGAAAATAACTTAGAATTTGACAAAATAAAAATAAATTCCAAAAATATATCTTCTTTGAAAATAAAGGTTTTCTCTGCATACTTTCTGCACTACTATCCAGTAAATATAAGAACACATGAACATGTTCATTAAATAAGACATCTGGATGCCCAAACAAATGAGGCTGTAACAGAGAAAAGAGCAAGTAACACAATGGGGTATATTTAGTGTAGCCTCTACAACTGGAACAACATATATGTTAAATAAAAGTGATACCCAAAGTATCTCCATATTAAAGATGGAGCATTATTTTTGGCCACCAATGAACCTGAAAAGGATATTGCATTGTTTTTGTTACTTTCATTGCGATTGTATACATTTCTTAAGTGCAACTTAACTCAACTTCCTGTTTTATTTAGACATGCTTTTCTTTAGAAGGCGACTTTGCGCTATAGAGAGGCGAAGTCCCTCCCTTTCCGGTGGAAAAGGTAGTCAATGGAGAGAGAAAGATTATCTTTCGATCCCGTTTGAATTGTGCCACGAATTACACATATGATGTTTGTCAATTTAAAAGATAATTGTACAAGTCAAATAAATAAAAATGTGTCGTAAAACTGTGAAGTAACACTTTTTTTGTGTGAACCGCTCAATGAACTACATCTCCCATCTTGCAACACACACCAAGATGGCCGTCACGTTGGCACATTTCACTTCTTTCTTTCAGAACGAGGCGGAAAGTATTAAAAGAGGTGAAAATCACTCCAAGTCTGGGCATGTTGAGAGCTGTACATACACACAAGGGGAGTTAGTCGGTTCATTAGAGCCAGCATGCAGGACCGGGATTCTGGGATTTGTAGTCTTTCTAGTTGCGTATTTTTCATAGTCTTATATTTCAACAGTTTTAAGAAAAACTGTGACTTTTTTGACATGGAAATTATTATTTAAGATGAACAAACACCATATGTTTCTCTCCATTGATTTCAATGCATACTTTTTCCGAAATAAGGTCCCATGAGTCCCACCGGAAGGGGAGGGACTTTGCCTCTCTTTTAGCAGGAAGCTACTGTTCCCAAAGAAAAAAACTTGACGAAGATGAAGTAAAGACATTAACGGTGATATCTACATTTAAATACGGCGATATCAAAAGAAAAAGTTGACATTAAAGTATTAGTAAGATGCACAAGGTTAGTGTTCACTGATATAAAAATGTGTCCTGATTCGTTTATACTGTTTTATAACTTTACGGTTCACTTGTTTAGTGGTTTGCTAAAGTGATGCTAATATGGATGAAGCTTAACTGTATTTGTTGTTTTGTGTCTTTGTGTAGCTCTTAAATTAGTTTTTGGAGTTTTCAATACATTCGAAATCCTCAGTCAAGTGTACGACCATCTTTCGGAGGGATGTGCTACACTTGGTGTTCCGCTTTCCTGTTGTTAGCATTCCAGCTTCACAGTAGCATGCAGCTAGTACGTTGTTGTGTGTGTAGTTAAATGGAAAATAACTAAATGGAGTTCCATATTAAACACACGGCCTCCCATTCATCGGCTCTACACCACGCACATTTATTTATTTAATTAAATCGCAGCCTATTGCGGTTATGTAATCGCACAAGTTGATATCGCGATTTCCATTTTGATTCGAGCCCTAGTTCCCAATCATTTATATGTGTTTACACAGATAATAAACAGAAGGCTGATATAAAGATGATCCTCAATAACAGAATGAGGGTCACTGTTATTCAGGGAAAGATCATTGATTAGGACGCAGTGATGATGAGCTGCACATTTCAGACCTGAACATCTGATTGGATTATAAACTGATTTTTATCCTCATCATGTTTTCTTAATTCAGACTGAGGTGCTGCAGTTTGTCAGAGATCAGCTGTTCTGCTCTGATCTCAGTTCTGAAGTCCAAAAACCATCTGAGAGATCTGGACCTGAGAGGCAACGATCTGCGCGATTCAGGAGTGGAGCTGCTGAGAGATCTTCGGAAGAGAGGCTGCAGACTGGAGACCCTCAGGTCAGTACGGGGTCTCTGCTGGTTCAGCAGTATTGTATGAAACACAGGGAGGTGTTTCTCTCACTGGGGAATCAGATCAGTGATGTTACCCACTGACTGCAGGCTCTCTCATTCTTCCATCAACTAGAGAAGGCCAGCTGGAAATGCAAAGCCACACTTATATATATTATTATTTATTTTTAGCCACTTTCATTTTATTTTGTATATATTGATTGAAGTATTTTTTTATTTAGGTCTTAATGTGTGCACATGTAAAAATGTGTCTTTGATTCTGTGTATATATATATAAATATTTGCACACATATTTTTATATACATTTGTTTTTATATTCTGGATTGTGGGAAACGGTATTTCGATCTCTCTGTCTGTACACACAAACTGAAAGATTGACAATAAAGTTGACTTTGACTTGACATTTAGTTAGTAATCTACTCTCTAACAGACAAATGGGATTTTACATAAGAGTGGAAAAGGTAGTCTGTTTTTTATGGGATGTTTTTAGTTTCTAGAGTAACGACTGTTACTTCCTGTAATGCAGCTTAGAGCAGTCAGTCGTAGTGTTTGCAGAGAAGATATGATGGGATGTCAGTGTTTCCCCATACCATTGTCTAGGGTGGGCGCTGCGCCCCGCCAACGGAGCCCCGCGCCCCCCCTAGAATTCAAGATGTTAAAAAAAATATATTATTTCTTTTTTTTAATACATTTTTTGTATATATATATAGCACCAAATTGCAACTAATCTATATCTACTGTCACTTTTCACATTGAACATGTGCTCTTTTATTACAAAAACTAAAAGCTTTCATTTTAAGCTGTGAGTTTAGTGTTTCTGACCCTAAGAAACACTGATGCATTAAACAATAACCATAATCCACAGCTCCTCTCTCTGCTCCAGAAGATTTAAAAAAATCTCTGAGACAGCGACCCCCCCGAAGCAGTAAACCTCGGGGGAACACTGGATGTGAAGCATGAGATTAGTAAGGACTCTAAAGCTGACTGACTCAAAGAACAAACACTTATTTTAAACTGGATCTATAACTGTTGGATTGTGTTCATCCCTACAGGATCAGATATGGTGATTAGAGCCACGATCCAGAAGTCCTGTGAGTACTGAATATCCTCCATTCATCAAGATTTTAAACTCTTTAATGGAGCATGACCTCAGAGGAAAACAACACTCTTGTTTTTTTCTCATCATCATTCTGGCTGTTTCTCTTCTCATGTTTTATTATCATCATTATTCTCTCTCTTTCACCTTCTCCTCTCAGGTGACAGGAAGTGAAGACAGTCAGAAAGGTTAGAGGTCGTACCGTGTGAAGTTTATTTATTGAGGTTTAACCTTTAAACTACTCTACACTCCAACAAAATATATTCTAGTTTTTAGAAAAGTTTTATATAAGTCATGTGACCGTGCTGTAGTTCATTTATAGCCCAGCATTAGCTTAGCGGTGGTGACGTGAAGTCATGTGACCGTGCTGTAGTTCCTTTATAGCCCAACATTAGCCTCCTTTAGCTTAGCGGTGGTGACGTGAAGTCATGTGACCGTGCTGTAGTTCCTTTATAGCCCAACATTAGCCTCCTTTAGCTTAGCGGTGGTGACGTGAAGTCATGTGACCGTGCTGTAGTTCCTTTATAGCCCAACATTAGCCACCTTTAGCTTAGCGGTGGTAACGTGAAGTCATGTGACCGTGCTGTAGTTCCTTTATAGCCCAACATTAGCCGCCTTTAGCTTAGCGGTGGTGACGTGAAGTCATGTGACCGTGCTGTAGTTCCTTTATAGCCCAACATTAGCCGCCTTTAGCTTAGAGGTGGTGACGTGAAGTCATGTGACCGTGCTGTAGTTCCTTTATAGCCCAACATGAGCCGCCTTTAGCTTAGCGGTGGTGACGTGAAGTCATGTGACCGTGCTGTAGTTCCTTTATAGCCCAACATTAGCCTCCTTTAGCTTAGCGGTGGTGACGTGAAGTCATGTGACCGTGCTGTAGTTCCTTTATAGCCCAACATGAGCCGCCTTTAGCTTAGAGGTGGTGACGTGAAGTCATGTGACCGTGCTGTAGTTCCTTTATAGCCCAACATTAGCCGCCTTTAGCTTAGCGGTGGTAACGTGAAGTCATGTGACCGTGCTGTAGTTCCTTTATAGCCCAACATTAGCCGCCTTTAGCTTAGCGGTGGGGACGTGAAGTCATGTGACCGTGCTGTAGTTCCTTTATAGCCCAACATTAGCCTCCTTTAGCTTAGCGGTGGTGACGTGAAGTCATGTGACCGTGCTGTAGTTCCTTTGTAGCCCAACATTAGCCGCCTTTAGCTTAGAGGTGGTGACGTGAAGTAATGTGATCGTGCTGTAGTTCCTTTATAGCCCAACATTAGCCTCCTTTAGCTTAGCGGTGGTGACTTGAAGTCATGTGACCGTGCTGTAGTTCCTTTATAGCCCAACATTAGCCTCCTTTAGCTTAGCGGTGGTGACGAGAAGTCATGTGACCTTGCTGTAGTTCCTTTATAGCCCAACATTAGCCTCCTTTAGCTTAGCGGTGGTGACTTGAAGTCATGTGACCTTGCTGTAGTTCCTTTATAGCCCAACATTAGCCGCCTTTAGCTTAGCGGTGGTGACTTGAAGTCATGTGACCGTGCTGTAGTTCCTTTATAGCCCAACATTAGCCTCCTTTAGCTTAGCGGTGGTGACGAGAAGTCATGTGACCTTGCTGTAGTTCCTTTATAGCACAACATTAGCCACCTTTAGCTTAGCTGTAGTGACGTGAAGTCATGTGATCGTGCTGTAGTTCCTGTATAGACTAACGTTAGCTTTTTACTTCAACAATCATGGTCTGAAAATAGCACCTTGAAAGAAGCATCTGATATCTCTTATTACCATTATATATATTGTTATTTGAACATGTAGGTCAATTCAGGGCTGCGACTGGTTTAAAGTTGAATCTGATTTTGGTTAAATTTGAAGAGTATGCCGAACAAAACAAGATTCATCAATAAGGCTTGCTGTGTGAGCGTAGCTTCAGTTTCAATAACACTTTATACCTAATATTTAATGCATGCCTCCTATTTAATATGTTGCTATTTTGCCTTTGGCTTTCCTGCATTCATCTGTCCACCATGAAACTGCTTTTTTAAATTAATGTTCCCTTTGCTTCTGGGTATTGATAGATTTGCAGCTTTGATTATAACTTCTATAAATGTGTTATCCTTTAATAATAATAAATTATATTTTTGTGAATAGACTCCAGCGTGTCCAGAACGCAGCCGCCAGACTCCTCACCCACACCAAATCATGGCATCCCATCACCCCGGTCCTCAAAGAACTCCACTGGCTCCCCGTTTCACACCACATCCATTATAAACTCCTGGTCCTCACTTACAAAGCCCTCCACCATCTGCCCCCCCCCCCTCCCCCCTACCTCACTGACCTCCTCATCCTCTACCAACCACCCCGGTCCCTCAGATCCACCTCAGCCGGTTTGCTTTCCATCCCCAAGGCCAAACTCCGGAGCTTCGGGGACAGAGCCTTCTCTGTGGCAGCCCCGAAGCTCTGGAACTCCCTCCCCCAAGACCTCCGTGAGTCTGAGTCCCTCACCCTGTTCCAGTCCCGCCTCAAAACCCACCTCTTCAACTCTGTATATCCATAAGCCCCCCCCCCCCCCACCCTCTCAACCAACTTCCTCCTGACTGCTTTTCTGCTTTGTTTTGTTTCTTTTTTTGTTTTGTTTTAGTTTTGTTTGTCTACCCTCCCTCCAAAATGTAAATCGTGTTTGGGTTCAAGAAAAGCGCTATAGAAATATAATTATTATTATTTACTTCATGTTTTGTTTATTATTATTTATTAGCTGCATATGTAACGGAGTTAAAAATGTGTATAAATAATTATTAGTTTATAAATTAGGATTTTCAATAGGTTGTGAATTTTATCTTTATCAGATCGTTCCTTTAATATTTGTGAGTGATGTTTCCAGTGGGAGCACTTTCCCCTTGCACATCGTTTTCTACTTCCTGTATGTCATTTCCGCTTTCCCTTCACACTGAAGGAGCACTGCGGAGGGTGAGTTGTGCTAGGAATTGTGTAGCAGTTTATTACAATTTAGTGTGGTAAACCGGCTATTTAAGTTGATGAAAGTGATGTATGTTATTAAGTTTCACTTTCGGTACATTATTAACCCATTTTTGTTTAGTTTCCACCGTAAGAAATAGCATTTTGGGTGATATTTATGGTGGGTTTTTGGCGCGAAATAGACGCGATCTGCGCCATTTTGTTTGTTTAAGTGGCACTTTCTGATTTTTCTTGTCTTTTGTAAAGATGTGCAACGTAGTAGGACTTTTTGTGATTGTTCTCAGAATAAATGCCAGAAAACACTCAGATTCCGTTACACATAAACTTACATTATTGTCCTATTCATGCCATGGTTTAGTATCCGGAGAAAGTGATTGTTACGTCTGTGTTATATAACAGTAGGCTTGTTTGAGACAAGCGAGACCTGCTCAGACCTGCGCAATTTCGATCAACGTCTTGCTCGTGCGTTGCATGATGGTTACTCATTTTGTCCGACTTGCTCTGGAGGCTCGCTCACATGAGACGTTGAAATCTCGCGGGACAAAGACGCCCGCAGCCTTGAGAGCGAGGCGCGGCGAGGCGCCGCAGTTCCTCTCCACGGGCTGCGGAGGCGAAATGCTTGATGGGAAACGACTCGCTGGTATCTCGAGCTGAGCGCTCATTGGTGGTTTGTACCCCGTGCTGCTGATGAAACTCTCCAATTGGCTCGGCAAAAGTTTGTTCTTGTTTTGTGTCAGTTTTACGTCGCCACTTCCAGTCACATTTTTCATCATTGTTCCACAATGTTTATCATCATGAAATTAATATCTATATATGTTATACTATACTTGCACTGCTTACCGTTTTCATACTTTATATATCTTAGCATATTCATACACACTGTTCATACTGCTCACAGGCTGCTGTGTATATCTAGTGTATTCATACCCCTCACTGTTTATTCATCATTCAATTCGTTCTATATTTTATCCTGTAGATTGTGTACATTACTTTTCACTTTACTGCTTGTTGCACTCCTGGTTAGAAGCTAAAATGCATTTCGTTGTCTCAGTACCTGTAATCTGTGCAATAACAATAAAGTTGAATCTAATCTTGAGCAGGAACAAATGTATTTACTTCGTACATATCTGACATTAACGATTAAACACATGTGTGCATTCTTTATAAATGCAAACCGAATCAAGCCGACTCCGGAGGTGGCGGTGTGCACCTTAAAGTGGTTTGCAATCCGCCAAAAAACCGAGAGAAGAAGAAGAAGAAGAAGAAGAAGAAGAAGAAGAAGAAGAAGAAGAAGAAGCCGACTCGGAGCTGTCCGACTTCAGGCGAGCTTTTTGAGACCTCCCCCGGCTGCGATCGGCTATTCTCGTCTACTTTCGAGGCGAGCCGCAACGCGTCTCAAACAAGCCTAATGTTAGATTACATCCATAGTGGCGAAGTCCCTCCCCTTCCGGGGGAGATCCATCAGTTCATGAGCGTGCTCCCCCGCCCCCTGTCAACACTCGCGACACATGAGTGGCCAGCCTAAACAACAATAAGCGCTGCTTGGCAACCGTGTGTGGCGGCAAAGTACATAGACATTTTGACAGGAGAGATATAGTTTTGCCGGTATTCAACATATTTGACCAGTCATAGCCCGCTAATTATTTACACTCTAAGAAGAGTCCTACACCACAGACATGGCGTCAAAAAGGAGTAATGTGTGGAAATATTTCGACCAGGTTAGTGAGTGCGGTGTAGAGGTCAAACTATGCCAAATTAAACTTATATAT